>NW_020837970.1:7058751-7060300 GCF_003676395.1 Aethalodelphis obliquidens
TTTTTTGCGGTACACAGGCCTCTCACTCTTGTGGCCTCTCCCGTTGCAGAGCACAAGCTCCGGACACACAGGCTCAGCAGCCATGGCTCACGGGCCCAGCCGCTCCACGGCATGTGGGATCTTCCCGGACCAGGGCACGAACCCGTGTCCCCTGCATCGGCAGGTGGACTCTCAACCACTGCGCCACCAGGGAAGCCCCACCAAAAGTCTTAAACTAGACAAGATATTCGGTTAAAGCTGCACTGGTCTCTCTGCCCTACCATACATGTATACTCTGAGTGCAATAAAGATATCATTACTCACTTTCTAACAAAGGATCTAAAGATTTCGCGAGTTGTGGAAAATCATACAGCTAGGCAGTTGCTAAAATGTAGAATAACCTTCCTTTTCTGTAACTATTGGTTTTGGCTGATAGAAGTCATGCATACGGTCATATTTCAGAGAAATTACCATGCCTTAATGAGAACTTTAGGTTGAAGGAAGACATTTCAGTCAAATGAGAGTGAAATTGATATGATCAAAATGAAATATGTGGCATATTTATCTAATCAGCTAGAGCTGCAATCTCGAAACCAGAGTCATTTACAGCTCAACCAACTCATCTAGTCATTATCAGCTAATGATACAATGAGTGATTACCCCCACATTGAGATAATAAGTGAGTTCATGAAAATCAGCCCTTCTATTATAAAGTGTGACAGGTAGGACCGAAAATAAGGTCTTTGAATGCAGTGAGTGCCGGACATACCTGACAAAAATTTAATAGGAAAAAATGGAACTGCATAGTTATAAGATGAGGTACGTCCTTTTTGGAAAGCAATTTAGTGATTTGTATCAAGAATCATTAAAATGTTCACACTTTCGCATCATACAAATTTTCCTTTTTCTTTTCTAGTTTGAAACAATATCAAACTTTCAAAAATTGCATCTGAAATACAAAGAATTTTCCTATACCATTTGAGAGTAAGTTGCTGATATGATACCCTTATCATCCTTGAATATATTAGAGTGAATTTCTTACAAATGAATACATTTTTCTGCATAACCACAACAGAACCATCAAAGTGTTAGTTAGGAAACTAACACTGATACATTACTACCATCTTGTCCTCACACTATATTCATTTTGCTAAATATCTCAGTGATGTCTTTCCTATAAAAGGATCCAGGTCAGAATTACATTTTGCTTTTAGTTGGCATGGCTCCTTAGTCTCCTTCAATATAAAACAATTCCCCCTTTCTTCCCCTGCTTTTTATGGTCATGCTGCTTTTGAAAACCGCAGACCAGTTATTTTGTAGATGGAACCTCAATTTGGGCATGTCTGCTGTTCCCTTAAGATTTGATTCAGGTTATATGACTTTGGTAAGAATATCACAGAAGTGATGGTGTGTTCTTCTCATTGAGTCATATTGGGTGGCACATAAGTCTGATTAGTTTTTTTAGTGGTTATGTTAACTTCAGTCAATTCATTGAGGTGGTATCCACCAGCTTTCTCCATTGTAAAGTCATTCTTTTTTCCCTTTGTAATTAACACCTATTAGGCAAGAA
>NW_020837970.1:7060400-7117816 GCF_003676395.1 Aethalodelphis obliquidens
TGTTGTGGCCTCTCCCGTTGAGGAGCACAGGCTCCGGACGCGCAGGCTCAGTGGCCACGGCTCACGGGCCCAGCCGCTCCGCGGCATGTGGGATCCTCCCGGACCGGGGCACGAACCCGTGTCCCCTGCATCGGCAGGCGGACTCTCAACCACTGCGCCACCAGGGAAGCCCCTCAAAAGGATTTTAATCCGTTACTTCATTATTTATTTTGCTACTCAAATTCTCCCAGATCTGGCCAGTGGGAACTCCTTCAAGTTGGCTTTTGTGCTGTTTTGACAGGCCTCCATCATTCTTTGAGCACTTTCTCTTTGGCACAAGATGTTTCAGGCTCATCTTCTACTTTTCCTGCACTGGAACTGGAATCTTCTATTTCTCCGAGAAGGTTTGCTTACTTTTAGTGCAAGATTATATTTAGAAACCAAAATTTGGGAGCTAGATGTGCTCCTTGCACAGTGATTCCCAGTCTTTGTCTGTAGACAGAGCTAGGAACTGAATAGACGTAGCTTTGTCCATCTCTCTATATAGCTATATAGAGATATGTATAGAGGTATTTATATCTATGTATTAAACTGTGAGTACAAACTGACACTTTCAATTTGAATCTGACACCACATGGCTTGTTGTAGTTTTCCTTCTTTCAGTAATTCCCTTCTTTGACAATGCGAAATCGGACTTCGGTTATTGCTAATGTATTTAGTTACTCGATTACCCACTTATGTGTAACCAATCTCCAGTCACTGCCACCACCCTTCTTTCCCATGAGGTTACCCTTGTTGACCTTCTCTCAGCCTCTAGGGATTTCACCACCCTACCTACTATGCCTTACTCCGTGTAACAGCTTTTGTGTATAGCATACTTAATGTATTTGGAGTTCAGTTTCATTATTTCCCAGGAATTTTAGGAATGTTTAATTTATAGGACCTTATTTATGTCTGTAAGCCAATCAGAACAGTTTCTTTTAATTTAAAAAACTTTATAATCTTATTTACTAATGCCTCCAGATAGGAAAACGTTTCACATTTACACTATGAGAGGTAAAGAACTTTCTGAGTTATAGACACACACACATATATATATTTATATATATAAATATTTACATATATATATATATATATATATAGAGAGAGAGAGAGAGAGAGAGAGAGAGAGGGGGAGGGAGAGAGAGAGAGAGAGAGGGAATATATCTTCAGTTCTACAACTTTATTCATAGGTTAAGAGCAAGACAGCAACTCACAGGTCTCCTTGAATTTCACTCCCCTTGCGAGCATGAAATTCTTAGTTAATTTGAGTTCAAAGTAGACAAACATACAAGCAAAAAATACTAAAAATCTAGATTCTCTATTCTTTCACCCAACAGAGAACAGACCTCTATGGTCCATTAGTCCATTTCCATATATTACCAAATAGTCAGACCATAAAACCAAATTCCACTAATTATTGCTGCCACCATAACTTATCCTTCATGAACCAGAAACAAAAAAAAAATGCAAAATTAGAGGAGAGAGAGGGGGAAAAGGCTACAGAAACACAGAGACAGAAGCAAGGGTACGCTGTGATTCTAGTGGCCATCTACACCAGTTCACCTGGGACAGTCCCAGTTTACCTCTGTTGTCTTTTAATTTTTTTTTTTTTTTTTTGCGGTACGCAGGCCTCTCACCGTTGCGGCCTCTGCCGTCGCAGAGCACAGGCTCCAGACGCGCAGGCTCAGCGGCCATGGCTCACAGGGCCCAGCCCCTCCGCGGCATGTGGGATCTTCCCAGACCGGGGAACGAACCCGTGTCCCCTGCATCGGCAGGCGGACTCTCAACCACTGTGCCACCAGGGAAGCCCTGTTGTCTTTTAATTATTAATCTTCTTTTTCACTTTCTAAGTGTCTCAGTTTAGATGATAAATTATATGGCCAGGGGTGAAGGGGTCAAATCTCAATCTCAGTAATTTTTCCAGAAAACATCCTAGAAGAGGAGACCACAAGTAATAGGAGTCTTTCTGAAGTGTTTCCACCCAATTTACACTTAAATAGGTCAGAACATTAGCTGGCACATTACAAACATTCAAAAATATTAGCCATTAGGGTGGTTATTGTTACGTTTGATGTGACTGGACAACCCTGCTGTGGCTGACACTTCATGAGGGAAACCTTGGATTTGGGGTGCTGACTGGAGTGCTCTGGGCTCCACAACTAAGATGTAGAGAAAACTCATACGCATGGAGGTGGAGCTCCCTGCTGTAACTACTCCTGTTACTACTTGTTCATTATTTTCCATTGCCTTCTAGTGGGAAATAAACTACAGCAAATTTAAGCTTTTTGTTTCTCTATTTATTGTTTGGATAGAGATCTCAATAATTTGCAGACTCATCTGAACTCATAAAAGCAGACAAGCCTGGATGTTATAAAAAGTCATGGGAAAAACAGAGCAATTCAAGAGTAGGGGACACATCTTTATCAACCAAATTGTCTCTTATTATCAAAGAAACAGGATAAAACTAGAAGTTTTCAAATAAATTTTCTTATCAAGGTTCAGGAGGAGAGGCAGGAGACAAGATGGTAGAGTAGAAGGCCTTGAGTTCACCTCCTCTCATGAAAACACCAAAATCACAACTAACTGCTGAACAACCATTGACAAAAAAGACTCAAACCTACCGCAAAAGATATTCTACACCCAAGGACAAAAAAGAAGCCACAGCAAGATGCTAGGAGGGGCACTTTTGTGATACAATCAAATCCCATACCCACCAGCTGGGAAATAATTACATCACAGAGGTTCTCCCACAGGAATGAGAGTTCTGAGCTCCACGTCAGGCTCCCCAGCCTTGGGGTCTGGCATCAGTAGGAGGAGGCCCCAGAGCATTCGGCTTTGAAGGCCAGCGGGGCTTGAGTGCAGGAGCTCCACAGGACTGAGAGAAACAGAGCCTCCACTCTTGGAGGGCACACACAAGTTTTCACATGCACTGGGACCCAGGGCAAAGCAGTGACTCCATAGGAGCCTGGGTCAAACTTACCTGTGGGTCTTGGAGAGTCTCCTGGGGAGACTGTGGGAGCAAGGACACTGGTGGCAGGGGCCCCAGGGAATATTCATTGGCGTGAGCTCTCCTGGAGGTTGCCAGTTGGGCACCAAGACCTGGCTCCAGTGCTGGGATGCCTCAGGCCAAACAACAGGATGGGAACACAACTCCAGCCATCAGCAGACAGGCTGCCTAAAGTCAACCTGAGCCCACAGCTGCCAATTTACATACCGCTTGACACATCCCTGTCCACCAGAGGGACAAGACCTAGCTCCACCCACCAGTGGGCAGGCACCAGTTCCTCCCACCAGGAAGCCTGCACAAGCCCCTGGACAAACCTCACTCACAAGGGGCAGACACCAGAAGTAAGAAGAACTACAATCCTGCAGCCTGAGGAACAGAGACCGCAAACACAGAAAGTTAGACAAAATGAGACAGCAGAGAAATATGTTCCAGACCAAGGAACAAGATAAAACCCCAGAAGAACAACTAAGTGAAGTGGAGATAGTCAATCTACCTGAAAAAGAATTCAGAGTAATAATAATAAAGATGATCCAAGATCTCGGAAAAAGAATGGAGGCACAGACTGAGAGGATACGAGAAATAATAAAGAGCTAGAAGCTTTAAAGAACAAACAGAGATGAACAATACAATAACTGAAATGAAAAATACACTAGGAGGTACTAATAGCAGAATAAATGAGGCAGAAGAATGAATAAGTGAGCTGGAAGACAGATTGGTGGAAATCACTGCTGCAGAACAGAATAAAGAAAGAAGAATGAAAAGAAATAAGGACAGTATAAGAGACATCTGGGACAACATTAAATGCACCAACGTTTGCATTATAGGGGTCCCAGAAGGAGAAGAGAGAAAGGGCCTGAGAAAATATTTGAAGAGATAATAGCCAAAAATTTCCCTAACATGGGAAAGGAAACACTCAAGTCCAGGAAGCACAGAGAGTCCCATACAGGATAAAACCAAGAAGGAACACACTGAGAAACATATTAATCAAATTAGCAAAAAGTTAAAGACAAAGAGAAAATATAAAAAGCAGCAAGGGAAAAGCAACAAATAACATACAAGGGAATCCCCAAAAGGTTATCAGCTGATTTTTCAGCAGAAACTCTGCAGGCCAGAAGGGAGTGGCACGATATATTTAAAGTGATGAAAGGGAAAAACCTACAACCAAGAATACTCTACCCAGCAAGGCTCTCATTCAGATTCAACGGAGAAATCAAAAGCTTTACAGACAAGCAAAAGCTAAGAGAATTCAGCACCACCAAACCAGTTTTACAACAAATGTTAAAGGAACTTCTCTAGACAGAAAAGGCCACAACTAGAAACAAGAAAATTATGAATGAGAAAGCTCACCAGTAAAGGTAGATATACAGGAAACGTAGGAAATCATCCACACACAAATAGGATATCAAAATCAACAATTGTGAGGAGAGTACAAATGCAGGATATTGGAAATGTATTTGAAATTCAGATACCAGCAACTTAAAACAATCTTGTGTATATAGAGACTGCTACATCAAAACCTCATGGTAACCGCAAACCAAAAATTTACAATAGATACACACACAAGAAAATGGAATCCAAACACAACAGTAAAGTTAGTCATCAAATCACAAGCGAAGGGCACAAAAGAGGAAAGGCTGTTTTAGGGACTGAATAAGTTTTCTGTGTGTGTGCTGTGCTTATTTCTATTTTTCAAATAGTAGTTTTTAAAACCATGAATAATCAGTGTTGAGATTTTGTAAAACTATTTGGTGATATAAGAGCATTAAAATATTCCTATTATTTGATCTAGCAGCAACCTGGCCTAAAACAAATATAAAATGTAGACAACTGTAAGGCATAAGATTATTTAAAATATTATTTATGATAGTGAAAAACTGGAAGCGACTCAAATATTCGATAATGTGAGTTTGGTTAAATAAATCGTGGTACTCTCAGGTTATCAAACATTAGGCAGTTGTTAAAATATGTGGCCAAATAATTTTTTGCCACATTGGGGAAATACTTATGATACTATGCTAAGAGACAAAAACTGGCTATTAAATTTTGTATAGTCCATTCTGTAAGTGTATATTCTATTCATAATATATAGAAATGCATTGAAAGATACTGAAAGAGAATGCACTAAAATTTAATAGTGATTATCCTTGGGTGATTTTAAGTTTTCTTCACTATCCTGAATTTCCCAAACTTTTAAATAATAAGAATATATGAAAAAATAGAGTTGGAAAAAGAGATTATGAAGATTGTACAGCAACATAAAAATTATACATGACTAATGGAAAGGGTAGATGAAATTAGAGGTACACTTATGTTTTCAACTGAAGGTCTGTGAAGCCCTGACTGCCAGCGTGGCAGTATTTGGAGATGGGGACTCTGGGAAGGAATTATGTTCAAATGAGGTCATAAGGGTGGGGTCCTGATCTGATAGGATTAGTGTCCTTATAAGAAAATACCCCAGAGAGCTGGTTCTCTCTCTCTCCCTGAGCACACACTCAGGAAAAGGCGTATGAGGACATAACAGCAGGGTGACTATCTACAAGCCAGGAAGAGAGGTCTCACCAGAAACCCAATCAGCTGGAATCTTGATCTTGGACTTCTCAGCCTCCAGAACTGTGTGAAACAAACATCTGTTGTTTAAGCCACTCAGTCTATGGCATTTTGTTTTGGCAGCCCAGCGGAATAATACACTAGCTAAAAAAAAAAAGTCTTTTTAAAGTGGAAGGAAACACTCCAAAG
The DNA here is from genome assembly GCF_003676395.1 of Aethalodelphis obliquidens. Taxonomy (NCBI): domain Eukaryota; kingdom Metazoa; phylum Chordata; class Mammalia; order Artiodactyla; family Delphinidae; genus Aethalodelphis; species Aethalodelphis obliquidens. Next base: position 7,066,165 of record NW_020837970.1, read on the forward strand.
AGAAATATCTGCTGGGTTGACCCCTCCCTGTCCTATTTCTAAACACAGCAGGAAGCCAGTGGGTGAAAAGTTATAGGTCAGGGGACAAGTCCTAATGCTTTTGGTGGAGGACAATCTCAAGGTGGGCCACCAGGGTGTGGCCGCCCAACTCCTGGAGCACTGTGTTCAGTGTTGGTGCCTGAAAAAAGGAGGTCATTGGCTGAGCAACACATTCAGAGATTACATAGGTCTGTGAAGGCTTTTCCAGAAACAACTTCTGGGCTGGTGGGTAGAGAGGGAACAGCGTCTTCAAGTATTAACACACAACACTTTTAGCATTCTCTTCTACCTCTAAGATTCTCTTAGAAGCTCTCTTTAAATAACAGATAGGAATTTCACCGATTATATATCAGATTTCAATTTTCTTTATCCTGCTCTATGCTAAGTTAAAGAAAGGATAAAGAGTTTTGTTTTCCATTTTTGTAAAAGGAGGTATAAAGGAGCAGTGGTGTCACACACAATCTTATCATCTAGCAGAACGTGAAAGTCATTGACTACTCAAAGGCTCCAGTGTGCGAGCAAGAGGGCATGTCAAGGAGGGAAGATGGCAGATGTCTGCACACTATGGAGTGGGCTGCACACCACGGTATCAACAGTAATGCGTTCTTCCTAAAAATCTCAGGACTTTTTCGTGAAGTGGATAAAATCCAAATAACAACGTAATCTATGCTTTTGCAAATTAGCTACAAGCCACCTAGTTTCTCAGCAATTACTTGACGTTTTTATCTACCTCTAAATGTTACTGACCTTAAAAAAAAAAAAATCTGATCAAAGGCTGTGGAAATTCTAACCCCTGCAGCAAGTATTAAATTGGTCCACTCTGTGTCCTATGCTGACAAATCGTTATACTCTAGCGCCTAACGACCCACGAGTGACTCAGTTAGATGCACGGATGTAGTAGCAATGTTTTAAAGTTGTCTACACTTGACTTTATTCCTTTAAAACAACCACCAACCCTCCCAGCCCCTTTAAATCTCCCCAAACCTAATAAATAGAAATGTCTTTCCTTCTATATACTCCAGAGCAGACGTGAGGGCAACTGCACCTTGTGGGTGGTCACATAAAACGAGCACAAGCTCCTTGTGTAATAAATCTCTCTCTTGTAACCAGCTTCCTCTCATATGAGGCTTCTTTTTATATTTTGAAGATCCTTGCATTTATATGGACTCTTCCTTCTTACCTGTCCCACCCTTTCCTCCACCTCAGCCCATAACAGGCCCTGGTTCTCTAGAAACTTATTGGTTGGGTCAAGGAGGACTTGATAGTGAGTGGTTTGATATCAGATGCCAACCCCTGCCCAACGAGAAGCAGTGGGAACCCCTGACATCTCTTCGGCCATGGAATTGACCGTGTGAGGGAACAATGGAAATGTAATATTCTGGGAATATAATTTGGTAGTTTTGAAGATGTATTCTTGTCTTGAGAAGTTACCTGGTGGATATGTCTAAACACTACCTTTCACAAAAAATCATAATTTTTTCACCATTAAAGGCCATTTCATACATTCCTGTTGTACGTACTATAGTGCCAATTACTGTATGGGACACGACACAAATGCACATGTAAATTAGGTTCAGAAGGCATATATCTAGAGAGAAACATGGTTCAAAAGGATACATGCACCCCAATGTTCATTGCAGCACTGTTTACAACAGCCAAGACATGGAAGCAACCTAAATGTCCATCGACAGATGAATGGATAAAAAGATGTGGTACATATAATAGACAATGGAATATTACTCATCCATAAAAAACAATGAATTATGCCATTTGCAGCAAATGGATGGACCTAGACTTTATCATACTAAGTGAAGTAAGTCAGACAGAGAAAGACAAATTTCATATGATATTGCTCATATGTAGAACCTAAAAAAATGATACAAATGAACTTATTTACAAAACAGAAACAAACTCACAGACTTAGAGAATGAATTTAAGGTTACCAGAGGGGAAGGGTTGAGGGGAGGGATAGACTGGGCATTTGGGATTGACATGTACACACTGGTATATTTAAAATAGATAACCAACAAGGACCTACTATAAAAAAAAAAAAAAAAGACTTTTCTGTCTGGTCTACTAGAATATATGATGTTACTATTTTTGTGTAGCATATTCAGTGAACAAACAGAGAGAACTGGTTGTTTGGGGATAAGACAGATTCTTTCCTTGTTTGCCTACTGTATGCTTCTTATTAGAACAGTGCTCTGATGTGTGTGTGTACGCATATGCACGCGTAAGCTTACACATGCACACACGAGGTAAACTCTCAGAGAACGTATGGAACCAGCCTGACATCTAGTTGCTCTGACAGCTTATACCTGAAACAGTCAGCTGCAACTTGCCTAAGTAACAGAGTTCAGCCTGTTCATTGTTTTTAGTAACCACTGAAAGAGGCCGCTGGCTTGAACAAAAGTTAAACCATTTGCTTAATATTTATGGAATGCCTCCCTTGAGCACAGTGAGACCTGAAACTGTTGTTAGTACTTTGAACAACTTCCCCCCACTCAACAGTCTCTATAAAAAGCCCTCAAGGGGCTTCCCTGGTGGCGCAGTGATTGGGAATCTGCCTGCTAATGCAGGGGACACGGGTTTGGGTCCTGGTCTGGGAAGATACCACATGCCGTGGAGCAACTAAGCCCGTGTGCCACAGCTACTGAGCCTGCACTCTAGAGCCTGCGAGCCACAACTACTGAGCCTGTGTGCCACAACTACTGAAGCCTGCGTGCCTAAAGTCCACGCTCCGCAACAAGAGAAGCCACCGCAATAAGAAGCCTACGCACCTCAACGAAGAGTAGCCCCCACTCACCACAACTAGAGAAACTCCACGCGCAGCAACGAAGACCCAATGCAGCCAAAAATAAATAAATGAAATAAATAAATTTATTTTAAAAAAAAAAAGCCTTCAATGCAGGCCTTCCAGCACCACCTGACTCTGTCCAGAGCGGGAGCTGGACTGCTCTGATATCTCTCTGTGCCGGTTCTGCATCTTGCTGCCTTCCCATTCACTTCCTTTAGACCCATACTTCATTTGCACTGTCTATTTGGTATGTGACCAACATTTAGGTTTGGATTCTGTCTCTCAGAAGGACACTTCTTGCTCACTACCAGCTCAGGGTCTTAGAACCACTGACCAGAACAGAGGCCAAGCGTCCCACTTGCTCAGTGGGGAAGATCAGACAATTGAATGTATTTTAGACTCGACTGTGTAACACACCCACAAATGTGAAGATGGGCTTCCTTCAGCTGGGAGAACTAAGCATGCAAATGAAAGATTTATTACAATTCTTCAAGGCTTGTGGAGGAATTGTGGAAAACACAGTGCCCATGATACTGAACAAGCAGGCAGGAGTCTCACTGTAAACCCACATGGAACTACAAAGACTTGGGCTGCAAGTCAGAAGGGAAGTGAAAGTTTTGCTCCCCATTTGCCCTGTTGGATCAGTTATCCTTTCAGTGATGTCTCCCACTTAGGGTGTATGCAGAAAAAGCCACCCAAAAGAAAGCAGAAGCAAAGCCGTTTCTTCAGTATTTTTGGCAATGAAGAAAGTCAAGCCTTGACTCTCGAGCATGAGTGTCCTGAGCACTTGAAAATACCTCCTCCACCTTGTGTTAGAGGTTCTCCTGCTTCTTCTCTTTGCCTTGCTTGCTGCAGAGGCTCCACAAAGGCCCACAGGACCCCTATATCTTATGGCAAATATCTGACAAATCACTGGGTATAGAATTTATGATCAACAGCCTGGTGCGAGGATTAAAGGAAATAGTTATGAGAAAAACACTCAGCACATAATTGGCACATGGTGAGTACTCAATAAATAGTTTGCTTATTTGCTTGTTTGTATATGTCCCTACTACAGTTCCAGAGAGGATTTAAAGCAGCTTATGAAAATAATCACGAAGAGTCTAACAATGATGTAACTGATGACTCTGGGCCCTAGAGTAAAAATATAGAGAACATTCTCCCTAAATTTTTCCTACACCTTACCATTCATCACCCCCAGGTACTGCTCATAAATATGTCTACCAAGGCATTTTCTATTTAAGTTAATACCTCTATTTCTAAAAGTCTGGCCCTCAGAGAAGCAATCTGCACACTGCATAACCTCTCTATTGAGTCTGCCACCATTCCTGGGGGTTAGTTACTTTGAGACAATTACCAACACCATGGGGTAAGCAGAATCGATAAAAGATACAAGACCGTCAAAAGGATACCTGTGTCCAATCAGACAGCATGTGCCTTGACAGATAGAATATATGTATTGAGATGATGCAAGCAGCTTGATGGAAAACCACACCAGGAGTAGGAAGCAAATCTTCCATGTGTCTGAGCCAGGGAGACTGCAGTGGAACTGTGCTCGCTTAGGAAGCCAGTTTTTTGCTTTATACTATTGTTATGTGAGGTGGTTATGTGAGTTTGGGGACATTGATGAAGATTCTGCCTCCCAGTTCTTTCCCACCTCCCAGTTTATGCAGACATGGAAGAGTTTTTTAAAATTAATTTTTATTGGAGTATAGTTCCTTTACAATGTTGTGTTAGTTTCTACTGTACAGCAAAATTAATCAGCTATACATATACATATATCCCCTCTTTTTTGGATTTCCTTCCCATTTAGGTCACCACAGTGCATTAGACACAGTTCTCTGTGCTATACAGAATGTTCTCATTAGTTATCTATTTTATACATAGTATCAATAGTATATATGTGTCAATCCTAATCTCCCATTCCTCCCACCCCCTCTTCCCCCTTTGTATCCATACATTTGTTCTCTATTTCTGCTTTGCAAATAATATCATCTATACCATTTTTCTAGATTCCACATATATGCGTTAATATATAATATTTGTTTTTCTCTTTCTGACTTACTTCACTCTGTATGACAGTCTCTAGGTCCATCCACGTCTCTACAAATGACCCAATTTTGTTCCTTTTAATGGCTGAGTAATATTCCATTGTATATATGTACCACATCTTCTTTATCCATTCCTCTGTTGGTGGACATTTAGGTTGCTTCCATGTCTTGGTTATTGTAAAATAGTGCTGCAAGGAACATTGGGGTGCATGTGTCTTTTTGAAGTATGGTTTTCTCTGGGCATATGCCCAGTAGTGGAATTGCTGGGTCATATGGTAATTCTATTTTTAGTTTTTTAAGGAACCTCCACACTGTCTTCCATAGTGGCTGTATCAATTTACATTCCCACCAACAGTGCATGAGGGTTCCCTTTTCTCCACACTCTATCCAGCATTTATTGTTTGTAGATTTTCTGATGATGGCCATTCTGACCGGTGGGAGGTGATACTTCATTGTAGCTTTGGTTTGCATTTCTCTATTAGTGATGCTGAGTATATTTTCATGTGTCTCTTGGTCATTTGTATGTCTTCTTTGGAGAAATGTCTATTTAGGTCTTCCACCCATTTTTTGATTGGGTTGTTTTTTTGATATTGAGCTGCGTGAGCTGCTTGCATATTTTGCAGATTAATCCTTTGTCAGTTGCCTCATTTGCAAATATTTTCTCCCATTCTGAGGGTGGTTTTTTCATCTTGTTTATGGTCTCCTTTGCTTTTAAGTTTAATGAGGCCCCATTTGTCTATTTTTGTTTTTATTTTCATTACTCTAGGAGGTGAGTCAAAAAAGATATTGCTGTGATTTATGTCAAAGAGTGTTCTGACTATGTTTTCCTCTAAGAGTTTTATAGTGTCCGGCCTTACATTTAGGTCTCTAATCCATTTTGAGTTTATTTTGTGTATGGTGTTAAGGAGTGTTCTAATTTCATTCCTTTACATGTAGCTGTCCAGTTTTCCCAGCACCACTTATTGAAGAGGCTGTCTTTCCTCCATTGTGTATTTTTGTCTCCTTTGTCATAGATTAAGTGACCATAAGTGTGTGGGTTTATCTCTAGGCTTTCTATCCTATTCCATTGATCTATATTTCTGTTTTTGTGTCAGTACCATACTGTTTTGATTACTGTAGCTTTGTAGTATAGCCTGAAGTCAGGGAACCTGATTCCTTCAGCTCCATTTTTCTTTCTTAAGATTGCTTTGGCTATTAGGGGTCTTTTGTGTTTCTATACAGATTGTAAAATTTTTTGTTCTAGTTAGACATGGAAGTTTTTGGATGGAGGCTGTCACTACCCAGTCAGTTCTCTGAAACAGAAAATCTTGGTGGTGAGGAGAATGTTATTTTCACGTCCATGTCCATTTATGCCACAGCAGCTCCCATTTCTTGGGCAAAAAGGACTTAAGACTGAGTGATAAAGCAAAAAAACAAGTATCCTATTTTTCATTTTACTTCCTGGTCTGACTGTCTGGAAGTGGCTGATGCAGAAGCAGTTTCATAACAATTAACTAAGTTTCCATTGAGGATACAGCTTTGCATTTATAGAAAAAACTGTGGAATATGTTATTCCAGTACAGGTTGGTCAACATTACAGTTCCTGAAAGGGACCTTGGAATTTGATGTGGCATCTACTAAATATATTTAGTTCTGAGCAGAGGTAACCGCTGCAGTGGCCTCCTTCACTAGCAGTTTGGGAAATTACCAATGAACCAAAAGATTTGGGAGAATCAGAATAAGGACAAGCTGGGGTTTTCCTTACTGTGAAATCAAAACACCTCCCAAGCACTTCTTCTTTTAATCCTGAAGAAAAACTTCATTCTAATTACTCTACTAGTGAGAGCTGAACAGTGTGAGATCCGCTGTGAAATGAATATTCCTACATAAAATACCCCAGCATATTCATCTTTAAAAAATTTAGTATCTTAATGGGATTCATGACTTAGTCACCTTTTGTACTGCTTTCTGTTTGATTATAATTTTATCTATTAATCATGTTAATCCAATAGACTCTGCCTTAATCAAATGTGAGTCAATTACCCAGTACTTCAATTTATATTTTTTAATGAAAGACATTTTTTAAAATTGAATGCCAATTAGGGCCAAGCCAAACTTGTTCATAAAGTTTGGGTTATCACAGAACAGTATGAGCCCTTGACTATACCTGTATTTTCAGCTCCTTCTGATAAGGGTGTGCTGTGTGCTTTCAGACACAGCCATTAACCTCTCTGTAATTCCTGGTTTTCCACCTGTGAAATGAGAATACTACTTCTGGCTTGGGAAATGATTTTATGACTCAGTTGAAAAATGCAGCTAGAATACCATTTTTTTAAAAAAAGCTTTTTGTAATTTTGCTGTTAACTTCTTACCCTAAGTGGGTTTGTTTTTCCTTAGCACCAATCCACTTTTCAACATCGCTAGAGAACGATACATAAATCCACTGAGAGGGATGTGAGACTGAGAAGGTTTCCTCTGGAACAGAGATTCTTTACCATGGACATTGATGGACAGAGTGACAAGGATTTTTTATCCACAGGCCTCCAGAAATTAAGTCCAAGTGGCCTCCTGGACCTCTGTGCTGGGAAAGGCTGTAAGGTTCAGCAAAATAGAGCCCCTTGCTCTGTTCAGGAATGGGCAGTGGTGGCGTGAGTGCAGACAGAACCAGCTGATAGCGTAAGGGGCTCCTTGTGCTCCACTGCTAATGTGTACAAAGTAGCGTGTGTACATTTCTCTAGAATGAGAGTGCATAGTTATTCTTTTAATTTTCAGGAAGATTTTACAAACCACTGCTTTAGGATCAAGTGGACTATGAAGTCAGGGGCCCAAACCTTGGGCTAGGACTAAGGCCAGAGGATCATCTCCACTCATTCAATGGGAGAGGAAAGAGATCTCATCAGCAGACAAGTGTTTCTGTTTTCGTTCTGCAAAGCTGGCTGCCATTACACTGTCTGAAATTGGGGATCTGGACTTCTCGGGAAGAGGGCTCTTTCACACTTTTTGAAGTTTAGGGAGGTAATGATAGTTATTTCATTCCCTTTCTTTTCTGCTCCAAGTGCCCTACTCCTCTGGTATTTAGCTCTGTTGCTGAGTTGAAATCACGTTAGTGTATTACAGGCTAAGCCAGCTGAGTGCATTCTGCGGAGAAATGACAAGTGAGCTTGCTGGTGGTGAAAAGCTCTCTAATGGCAGGTGGCAGCATGGCGCATTGGTGCTTCTTGATGGACAGCTAGGGAACTGTTGTCAGTTTCCAGATTCTCTATCACGATAGTTCCAAGGAAAATCATTTGCATTAATTATCACCAAGGAGGGGCGACCTGTGCAGACAGCTTCTGTTCCATAAAGTGTCCTGGGCAGCTGGCTGGGTCAACTGAGATGTTCTGACCCTTCTGCTAATAAGCTCCTGTGGCCATTCCACCTAAATCAAAGCCTTACATTTCCAAGGGGCTCCAGGCTGCTTGGAAACAACACTCCACAGGAGTCACTATTTCTGAGCTCTAATGCCGCTGTTAAAAGCTAGTGGGCAGAACTTTTCTTTTGCATGTGATTTGAATGAAGACCTTTTGCATTCCAACCTGTGTGATCATCTGAGAATCTTACTCTTTGTTTCAATCAGGGCCTGGTGTTGATGGCTGCTACAAGGATGCAGGGTTATTCACACCCCGGGGGGCAGCATGAAATTCAACTGTGGGCAAGTATCCAGTGTCCTCTAATTGTCTACTAGCCTTCTTGTTGACTCTGAATGCCTGGATTCTGGGTCCTGAGGCTTCTCCCACTCTAGCCCCCAGCAAGGATGCCAAAGAACCTCGTGTGAGATAGACAAAGAAAGATTTTACCATGCTTGAGTTAGATCAATAAAACTTTCTCCTCCAAAATTTATAATTCTCTTAGATAGATTTTTAGCAGTAGAATTATTAGGTCAAATAAATTGAGTATTATGAGGCTTCTGACTGCCAAATTGGTCAGTTTAGGAGTTTATTTCTAGTTGTATTTCCTCCTTTGAGGATTGTCTTTTAGATACTTTACCTACATCATCTTAGCTTTTCTGCATCTATTTGTGTGAACTCTACATACTACAGATGATAGCTCTCTGCAATATTTGCTGCAGATGTTTTCCTAAGGTTATTGGGAATTTTCTTTTTGCTTTTATGAAATCAAATCTGTCCTTTCTTTTGTGACTTCCTTGGTTGTTTTATCTCCATAAATATTTATTAATTGTGTATGATGCAACAGGCATTGTGGTGGGGTTAGACATAAATAACATGTGAACCCTGGCCTCCCAGAGCTTGCAATCTGTATGAGGACATGAGGGCACAGAGAATTATGGCTGGAATTATGGCTGATTAGGTGCTCAAAGACACCCTTAGACTGCGGAACAGTGCAGAGATTCTGGAATTAAACCCTAGAGAGGACACACTCTTAGAAATATTACTAATTTTATAGGAAGTAGAGGAGGTCTCTGAAGAGCCCTGCCTATTAGAAAACAGAAAAGGGAGCAGAAATGTGAGATGGGGCTGGATAAAGCCAGAGTGGCTAGCAGCAAGGACGAGGGTGGTTATTTGATAGCAACCCTGCCCTTCATACATGACTATCTAGCCTTGGGCCAGCAAGGATGGGAAAGCTGACCTGGCACCACCCTTAGACCTGGGCAAGAGGGGACTCCACCTTGGGCCCTTGCTTTTGAGAATCCTCTAGGTTTGTTAATATACACATACATGCATATATTAAAGACATATGCTCAGCACTGGCAGAGCATGACGTACCCTACACAACCACTCTCACAACTAACTCCATCAAGGTCCCAGGGAAACAAACACTTGTGCTGGGGTGCACCTAAACAAAGAGTGATAAGTCTAGATGTGGTGAGCTTTGGGTTGCTGGAGATGGATACTGCTCTAGAAGGTAGGGAGGATTTGAGGGTTGGAAACTTTTAGATAGAACAAAAGATAAATTAATCAACTTGTTAAATCCTTTCCTTTGGAGTGAATGCAATAGGTTGTCACACAATCAAATATTACTCAGCCGTCTCAATCATCCTTTTTTTTTGCTTCTCTTTGTGTCCAATTTGTGGTTCTGGAGGGACTCACAAATTAGGACAGTGTTTGCAAGTGATGTACACAGCTGCAGAGGAAATTTTCCCATATTAAACAATTCATATTGCTCTTACATTCACAGATCTGAAGGTTTAATACACCGTTCATTTGAGGTGTGATACCTATGGGTTCTTTACATTAGAAACTAGAGAGACAACGAGCACTAGAATGATAAATGATGTTATATTACATAATTATATAATAATAATTTTTAAAATTTAAATTACATTAGAAAGTTTCAGTTTCTCAAAATAAGAAACTGAATTAAGTATATAATTTTGATGGGCAAATATTTACATGTACACTTTGAATGCAATTGCAATTTATTTTTTCAATCTTTTAGATCATCAGTGTTGATAGATTCACAAATTATGTGAATATCCTTAATACAACATAAGTGATTTTTCTGAAATGAAGGCAAGAAAGATGATTTTATGAAATAAGTGTAAAATAATTTAAGAATTATATAAGTCCCTATTTTATTTCTCAGTCAAATGTCACTAAACTATCAAAAGAATACCCAGACATGTACAATAATAATTAACTTCAATAGTTTCTACTGTTTTACCAATTTTCAATCCTATAAAAGCCAGAGTTTTACATGTAATTTTCTACTTTGTTGTATGAAGTTATATTTTTCAAAGCAGAGAAGTGGCACAGGTTGTGTGTACCAGCTTGTAGGCTTGATTTATGATTTTTAAGCATTTAGACATAAAGATGTAGCCATCTCACTTTTACTCTGGTCCCAGCCACCATGCACGTTAGGGGCAGACTCGCCTAAATTTTCAAGGGGGCTGAAGTGTCCAGGTTTGGTGGCCTTTCCTGGATCAAACATGAAATTTTATTAGATATTTTTTTCATGTCAATTACATGAATTGTGAAAATTATACCTGTCCAATTTTTACTAGGATGCAGTAAAAGTGGTATTTTATACATTTAAGTGCTTACATTAGCAAAGGATAACTGAAGAAAATTCATGAAGATGTCTAATTGAAAAGTTTTAAAAAGTAGAAAAGCATAAACTCAAAAATACAGAGAGAAGATAATAAAGATCAAAACAGTAATAAATGAAAAAAAAATACAAAAGATACTATAAAAGAGCCAAAGTTGCTTCTTTTAAAAGACTAATCAAATAGAGAAAATGTTGGTAACATTGATCAAGAAAATAGAAATTATCAGTATAAAGAAGGAAAGAGAAATAACTACACATACAGCTCAACTTTTAAAATATAATTAAGGAATACTATGAACAATTTTATGCCAATTGATTTAAACAGCTAGATGCAATGGATAAATTCCTGGAAAAAAATAACTTAGCAAAGCTGACTCAGTAAGAAATAGAACGCTTGAATTGTTCCATATTGTAAAAGAAGTCAGAACATAGTTAATAATATTCCCATAAAGAAAACACCAGTTGAGCTCTACTAGATCAATCCAATATTGAACAAACTTCTCTAGAAAGTACAGAAAGAGGAAACACTTCTCAACTAATTTTATAAGGCTTCCATAACTTTGTATCTAAACAAGACAAGGGCAGATTGAAAATGGAAGATTATAGAATTTTTACAGAATTTCCAGTCCAGACTTTTTTTTTCTCTTCAAGAGATTTGATGAACAGTTGACCCTTGAACAACACAGGTTTGAACTGTACGGGTCCATTTGTACTCAGATGTTTTTCAATAGTAAGTACTACAGCACTACGCAGTTCGAGGTTGGTTGAATCCAAGGATACGGAGGAAACCTGAACATGGAGGAATGACTGGAAATTATACTTGGATGTTTGACTTAGAGAAGGGTCGGTGCCCCAACCCTCGAATTGTTCAAGGGTCAACTGTATATTCAATAAAATATTTTAAAAATTCTGTGTTTGATTAAAAATTGTTGGGCTTCCCTGCTGGCGCAGTGGTTGAGAGTCCGCCTGCCGATGCAGGGGACACGGGTTCGTGCCCCAGTCCGGGAGGATCCCACATGCCGCGGAGCGGCTGGGCCCGTGAGCCATGGCCACTGAGCCTGCGCGTCCGGAGCCTGTGCTCCGCAACGGGAGAGGCCACAACAGTGAGAGGCCCGCGTACCGCAAAAAAAAAAAAAAAAATTGTTAACTTATGTATGTGACGTGAGATGAACACACAGACACACATACACTTTTCAAATAGCTACACTACAGTTCTCTCACTATACAGTAAGTAATCTTTTCCATTTAGTAAAAGTGAAGACTTTATTTCCAGGAGTTCCATTACTAGGAACTTTTATTAACGAATGTTCGTTACTTTACTTTGGGTTTCTCCCTGGTAAACACTGATAAAAACAGATTTGGATGCTGTCACTTAAAAAAAAAAAAAAAGAGTGGGAGAGAAGCAGACTATCATTCAATTTAAGTTAAATTTAGTTTTAAAATTAGCCCACTTTATTTAAAGAGCTTGTGTCAATAACTTACTATCCACCTAACTTTTTAATTACTACAGTGACAGTTTAATTACCATGGACAATTAAAACAGTATTGAGTTTTTTACATTACAGTAGATTATTTCACATTAAACGTTAAACACCTATCAGTTTTCATTTCCTGTTAATAAATTTCCACATTCATCAACTCAAATACTATAACATTTTCTAACACACACACACACACAGAGGCAGAGAGAACACGGTTGGGGGAGGGAGGGGAAGGAGCCCAAGGAAACTGTTTGAGGCCTTGGCAGGAAAATTATTCAGGCAGCTGTTTCTTTTTGGCTTGGGGTTCTGACTGATGACAGACAACATAATAAATAATCTATTTACTAACTCCTAAGAGCTAAATAATGCCCTTATTTTTCACCATAACTGAATTGCCAATACTGTATTGACGAAGTGTCATAGAGCTGGAGCTAAACTGACCTCATGTCACCATTTTTCTTTCTATAGCAACAATGAAGACCCTAGAAAAGACCCCCTATTACTCTGATTAACGGAAGGCACTAAAGGTTACCAGTGAACTTGGTTGTATTTATTTATTTCCACTTAATTCACTGGTAAGGGGTGGATGGATGGAACTCACTGGGTCATGGAAAGCACAGCACTTTTTTCTTCTCTCCCACACTGTCTCCATAAATGACTGCTTTGCAAATTGCAGGCTGCTTCTGAGTGCCGGCAGCTTCCGTTCCCCATTCCACATGGCTGGAGCGGGGTGTCTACGGCACAGAAACAGAATCTTCCCAGGGCTGAGAGCAGTCTCATTCCAGAAATATTTGTCAGTTTGGTGTGGAGACCACAGACCCCACAAAGTAGATGTTTGCTGGGAATAACTATCTATGATTCTGAAGAAAGCAACCACATATGATATCCCCTTGACTATGCCTTCCAAAACCAACTGTTCAATATCAGTTAAAAAATGTATTTAAATGTATCTTGTAATAACCTATAATGGAAAAGAATCTGAAAAAAAAAATATATATATATGTATAACTGAATCACTCTGCTGTATAGCAGAAACTAACACAACATTGTAAATCAACTATACTTCAACTTAAAAAATGGATTTAGTCTATGTCTATGCAATTACAAGGTGATCCCCTAACCTTTTCCTCCACTGTGTCTCCTTTACTTCAGGTCCTGTCATGTGTGATGGCTTTGTAGTCACCTCCCTGTCTCTGATATAATCCTCTGGATTCCTCGGTCAGAAGGGCTTTCCAAAACCAAGCTCTGACCATGTCTTTCTCTGACTTAAAAACTCTCAAGGCACCAATAACTTACAGGTAAAGCCTAAACTTGGCATTTTTAAATGCTTTCTGCCTTTGACTTGTGTACTCAGCCCTTCCTTTTCCTCTTGACAAACCTCTATTTTTATTTTTATTATTTTTTATTTTTTGGCTGCACCGCGCGGCATGTGGGATCTTAGTTCCCCGACCAGGGATGGAACCCGCGGCCCCTGCAGTAGAAGTGCAGTCTTAACTACTAGACCTCCAGGGAAGTCCCGACAAACTCTATTTTTAAACGCTCATCTCAGATGTCGTATTTCTGGTGAAGCTGTTCCGTCTCCCCAGCATGAGTTAGACATTGCTTGCTTTGTGTCCTCACCCCTGGGGACCCAACGCTACTGCAGTTCTCAGCACACCATGGGGCCACCACTCATATGTCTGCTTCCTCTAATCTTCACAGTCCCAATTCCTCCTGAAAACCCAAGAATTCACAGTGCTTTGCCCCAAGGCCCCTGGTATTTTGGTACCCAATTCAGTTCTGTCTTATTTCTCTGGTTTATATCTTCAAAGTCCTGTCTCCCAATTAGACCATAAATTCCTTTGGTATGAGGTTCTATTATATTTTTAGCTTAGCAGGTCCTTGGGCTCAGAATAGTAGTTTAAATTATGAGTCTGAAACGGAGTAAAACTTGAAGATGAGAAGAAATCTAACTCTAAAATGTGTGTGGGTGCGTGCGTGCGTGCGTGCGTGCATGTGTGTGTGTGAGAGAGAGAGAGAGAGAGAGAGAGATTCTTATTTATTCACCAATGTGTGGTCCTTAGAAATATATATCTTTTTGCAGATTGTACTGCAGCAGAAAAACAATTCATAAGAATGACAGGCTCTTTGAAGCACTTTGGAAATAATCACTTATCAAACTAACTCAGTTACATTTCTTGCTACTGATTAAGATGAATCTAAACCTTTGGGTGAACAAAAATTTGTTTGCTGGGGTGGGATATTATAGCTGTTATCACTATAAATTTATACCTACCATATAAAAATTGTCAATGTATATAATTAACTGCCAAAATATTCCCTGGGGTTAACTGTCAACTGAATTAACTAAGCAATACAGTTAGGTTTTAATTAGCCATTTTAGGGCCTGGAGAATTAGGCACAGAAAGCAGGGAGATAATTTCATATAAAAAAAAAGCCTCTTCTCAACTTTCAGTTTCACTTGAAATTCCTAATACATAAACATATACTTTCCAATGAAATCTTCTTCCCTCCCTCCTTTCCTTCCTTTTTGTAGTTTTTCAACCTATCTTTTAATAGTAAAAAGTGGACATTTTCTAGGCAAGAATGTTTGTCAAGGGGAGACTGCCAACTATTCCAAAGCCTGGAATTTATTTAGGAAATCAACCCTTCACAAATATTCAATATTATTTTTAAAATATTCTTTGGAAAAATCTTGCAGCTATCTGTGATTAAAGCAATCTTATTTAAACAATTATGCGTTCATAAATTTGTGAAAGCAAATGGCAGTGGTTGCTAAATAATGCCTAAAACAAAATGTCATTTATATATCTTTTGAAATCTTTGAGCATGGCTAATCTATTCACAACTGTCTTGTGCTTTACCCTACACACATACACACACACACACACACACAATTCTGACTGTACTAATAAATCCATAAAATACTATACACTTGGCTGTGCCTAAGATACATTTAGAAGTGATAGAAGTTTCAATTATTTGACTGCATAGCATCTGGCACAAAGCATCAGAATAAATTATGGAAGAAGCAGTTTATTTAAAAAGAATGAAGCTATTGTGACATTTTAAGTGATGGTTATTTGATGTACTCTCAAATCGTAATTGACTTGATACCAAACCACTGGCCATCTGAACACTGAATAAGTTGAAAATAAAATGTGTAAGATGACAAAGAATATTAGACTGCATTCCAGTTCTCATTCCCAAATCCAGTTCAGTTACAGCCTTGAAGAGATTCATTGATAAATAAACTGAAGAATGAATATATCTCCCTTCCTTTTTGTGCTACAGAGCCAGTCTAAGAGATTTTGAAAATACTGCCTCAAGTATTTGAAAAAACTGACATCTCTGTCTGCTTTCATTCCAGGAATTCTGTGTTTTGATTAGGAAAGTTCAGTGACTACATAGCTTCTTAAACTATAGGACTTGCTTTTGTATCAGTCCATATCCACCAAGGAACATTATCATTCCCTAAGTTCCAGGCAGTAGCTGAGGACTTCGGTGATCAGGGTTTGACTTTCATCTCTGTGGCCTTATATAAGTCACAGTCTCTGTGGGTTTCATATTCCATATTTGTAAAAAGGAAATAAGATCCCTTTCAGTGGACCATATGCAGGATCAAATAAAGTATCAATAATATGTAAAAGTGCTTTGCAACACATTATACTATCAAATTCTAAAACTATCAGAAGTATGTTGTTATCATTGTGTTTCTACCAGATATTATTCCTCAATCCATTTTTCTCTGCAATGCATACTGCTAACATAATGTATGGTATCTATCTAGGCTTATTAGAAGATGGAGCTGTTATTCTCTCTGGGCCAACAACCTTAGGTATTTACCTTTATAACACTATTTCGTACATGATTTTCTTTTTTTTAAAATTTTATTTACTTGTTTTTTATATAGCAGGTTCTTGTTAGTTATCTATTTTATACATATTACTGTATACATGTCAATCCCAGTCTCCCAATTCATCCCACCACCACACGTGATTTTCTTGACTTCAGTGTTCTCTAAGCTTTTTTTTTTAACATCTTTATTGGAGTATAATTGCTCTACAATGGTGTGTTAGCCTCTGCTTTATAACAAAGTGAATCAGCTATACATATACATATATCCCCATATCCCCTCCCTCTTGCATCTTCCTCACACCCTCCTGTATCTCACCCCTCCAGGTGGTCACAAAGCACCGAGCTGATCTCCCTATGCCACGCGACTGCTTCCCACCAGCCACCCACCCTACATTTGGTAGTGTATACATGTCCATGCCACCCCCTCACTCTGTCCCAGCGTACCCATCCCCATCCCTGTGTCCTCAACTCCATTCTCTATGTCTGCGTCTTTATTCCTGTCCTGCCCCTAGGTTCTTCAGAACCATTTTTTTATTAGATCGCATATATTAGTGTCAGCATATGGTATTTGTTTTTCTCTTTCTGACTTACTTCACTCTGTATGACAGTCTCTAGGCCCATCCACCTCCCTACAAATAACTCAATTTCGTTTCTTTTTATGGCTGAGTAATATTCCATTGTATATATGTGCCACATCTTCTTTATCCATTCATCTGTTGATGGACACTTAGGTTGCTTCCATGTCCTTGCTATTGTAAATAGAGCTGCAATGAACATTGTGGTACATGGTTTTCTCAGGGTATATGCCCAGTAGCGGGATTGCTGAGTCATATGGTAGCTCTATTTTTAGTTTTCTAAGGAACCTCCATACTGTTCTCCACAGTGGCTGTATCAACTTACATTCCCACCAACAATGCAAGAGGGTTCCCTTTTCTCCACACCCTCTCCAGCACTTTTCTTTTCTCCAGCGTATTTTGTTTGTAGATTTTTTGATGATGGCCATTCTGACTGGTGTGAGGTGATACCTCATTGTAGTTTTGATTTGCATTTCTCTAGTGATTAGTGATGTTGAGCATCCTTTCATGTGTTTGTTGGCAATCTGTATATCTTCTTTGGAGAAATGTCTATTTAGGTCTTCTGCCCATTTTTGGATTGGGTTGTTTGTTTTCTTGATATTGAGCTGCATGAGCTGCTTGTAAAGTTTGGAGATTAATCCTTTGTCAGTTGCTTCATTTGCAAATATTTTCTCCCATTCTGAGGGTTGTCTTTTGGTCTTGTTTATGGTTTCCTTTGCTGTGCAAAAGCTTTGAAGTTTCATTAGGTCCCATTTGTTTATTTTTGTTTTTATTTCCATTTCTCTAGGAGATGGGTCAAAAAGGATCTTGCTGTGATTGATGTCATAGAATGTTCTGCCTATGTTTTCCTCTAAGAGTTTTATAGTGTCTGGCTTTACATTTAGGTCTTTTAATCCATTTTGAGTTATTTTTGTGTATGGTGTTAGGGAGTGTTCTAATTTCATTCTTTTCCATGTACCTGTCCAGTTTGCGCAGCACCACTTATTGAAGAGGCTGTCTTTTCTCCATTGTATATTTTTGCCTCCTTTATCAAAGATAAGGTGACCATATGTGCCTGGGTTTATCTCTGGGCTTTCTATCCTGTTCCATTGATCTATCTTTCTGTTTTTGTGCCAGTACCATACTGTCTCGATTACTGTAGCTTTGTAGTATAGTCTAAAGTCAGGGAGCCTGGTTCCTCCAGCTCTGTTTTACGTTCTCCAGATTGCCTTGGCTATTCGGGGTCTTATGTGTTTCCATACAAATTGTGAAATTTTTTGTTCTAGTTCTGTGAAAAATGCCATTGGTAGTTTGACAGGGATTGCATTCAATCTGTAGATTGCTTTGGGTAGTAGAGTCATTTTCACAATGTTGATTCTTCCAATCCAAGAACGTGGTATAGCTCTCCATCTATTTGTATCATCTTTAATTTCTTGCATCAGTGTCTTATAGTTTTCTGAATAAAGGTGTTTTACCTCCTTAGGTAGGTTTATTCCTAGGTATTTTATTCTTTTTGTTACAATGGTAAATAGGAGTGTTTCCTTAATTTCTCTTTCAGATTTTTCATTATTAGTGTATAGGAATGCAAGAGATTTCTGTGCATTAATTTTGTTTCCTGCTACTTTACCAAATATATTGATTAGCTCTAGTAGTTTTCTGGTAGCACCTTTAGAATTCTCTATGTATAGAATGATGTCATCTGCAAACAGTGACAGCTTTACTTCTTCTATTCCGATTTGGATTCCTTTTATTTCTTTTTCTTCTCTGATTGCTGTGGCTAAAACTTCCAAAACTATGTTGAATAACAGTGGTGAGAGTGGACAACCTTGTCTTGTTCCTGATCTTAGAGGAAATGGTTTCAGTTTTTCACCATTGAGAACGAGGTTGGCTGTGGGTTTGTCATATATGGCCTTTATTACAGGTAAAGGCCCTCTTTACCTCTTTACCTATATGATGTAAGTTCCCTCTATGCCTACCTTCTGGAGAGTTTTTACCATAAATGGGTGTTGAATTTTGTCGAAAGATTTTTCTGCATCTATTGAGATTATCATATGGTTTTTATCCTTCAGTTTGCTAATATGGTTTATCACATTGAGTGATTTGCATAGATTGAAGAATCCTTGCATTCCTGGGATAACCCCACTTGATCATGGTGCCTGATCCTTTTAATGTGCTGTTGGATTCTGTTTGCTAGTATTTTGTTGAGGATTTTTGCATCTATGTTCATCAGTGATATTGGTCTGTAGTTTTCTTTTCTGGAGACATCTTTGTCTTGTTTTGGTATCAGAGTGATGGTGGCCTTATAGAATGAGTTTGGGAGTGTTTCTCCCTCTGCTATATTTTGGAAGAATTTGAGAAGGATAGGTGTTAGCTCTTCTCTAAATGTTTGATAGAATTCGCCTGTGAAGCCATCTGGCCTTTCTTTGTTGGACAATTTTTAATCACAGTTTCAATTTCAGTGCTTGTTATTGGGCTGTTTATATTTTCTATTTCTTCTCAGTTCAGTCTCAGAAGGTTGTGCTTTTCTAAGAATTTGTCCATTTCTTCCAGGCTGTCCATTTTATTGGCATATAGTTGCGTGTAGTAATCTCCCATGATCCTTTGTATTTCTGCAGTGTCAGTTGTTACCTCTCCGTTTTCATTTCTAATTCTGTTGATTTGAATCTTCGCCTCTTTTTTCTTGATGAGTCTGGCTAATGGTTTATAAATTTTGTTTATATTCTCAAAGAACCAGCTTTTACTTTTATTGATCTTTGCTATCGTTTCTTTCATTTCTTTTTCATTTATTTCTGATCTGATCTTTATGATTTCTTTCCTTTTGCTAACTTTGGGGGTTTTTGTTGTTCTTCTTCTTTCTCTAATTATTTTATGTATAAGGTTAGGCTGTTTATTTGAGATTTTTCTTGTTTCTTGAGGTAGGATTGTACTGCTATAAACTTCCCTCTTAGAACTGCTTTTGGTGCATCCCATAGGTTTTAGGT
This sequence comes from Aethalodelphis obliquidens, assembly GCF_003676395.1. NCBI lineage: Eukaryota > Metazoa > Chordata > Mammalia > Artiodactyla > Delphinidae > Aethalodelphis > Aethalodelphis obliquidens. The sequence continues at coordinate 7,085,950 of NW_020837970.1, forward strand.
CATCAAGTTTTCACTGTCATTTTTTTCTAGGTATTGTCGATTTCCTCTTTGATTTCTTCACTGATCTCTTGGTTATTTAGTAGCGTATAGTTTAGCCTCCATGTGTTTGTATTTTTTACAGATGTTTTCCTGTAATTGATATCTAGTCTCAGCGTTGTGGTTAGAAAAGACACTTGATACGATTTCAGTTATCTTAAATTTACCAAGGCTTGACCCAAGATATGATCTATCCTGGAGAATGTTCCAGGAGCACTTGAGAAGAAAGTGTATTCTGTTGTTTTTGGATGGAATGTCCTATAAATATCAATTAAGTCCATCTTGTTTAATGGGTCATTTAAAGCTTGTGTTTCCTTATTTATTTCATTTTGGTTGATCTGCCCATTGGTGAAAGTGGGGTGTTAAAGACCCCTACTATTATTGTGTTACTGTCAATTTCCCCTTTTATTGCTGGTAGCATTTGCCTTATGTATTAAGGTGCTCCTGTGTTGGGTGCATAAATATTTACAATTGTTATATCTTCTTCCTGGATTGATCCCTTGATTATTATGTAGTGTCCTTCTTTGTCTCTTATAGTAGTCTTTATTTTATTTATTTATTTTTTTGTGGTACGTGGGCCTCTCACTGCTGTGGCCTCTCCCACCGCAGAGCACAGGCTCCAACGCGCAGGTCCAGCAGCCATGGCTCACGGGCCCAGCCACTCCGTGGCATATGGGATCCTCCCGGACCGGGGCACGAACCCATGTCCTCTGCATCAACAGGCAGACTCTCAACCACTACGCCACCAGGGAAGCCCAATATTCTTTATTTTAAGGTCTATTTTGTCTGATACGAGAATTGCTACTCCAGCTTTCTTTTGATATCCATTTGCATGGAATATCTTTTTCCATCCCCTCACTTTCAGCCTGTATGTTTCCCTAGGCCTGAAGTGGGTCTCTTATAGACAGCATGTATACGGGTCTTGTTTTTGTATCCATTCAGCCAGTCTATGGCTTTTGGTTGGAGCATTTAATCCATTTACAGTTAAGGTAGTTATCGCTATGTATGTTCCTATTCCCATTTTCTTAATTGTTTGGGGATTGTTATTGTAGGTCTTTTCCTTCTCTTGTGTTTCCTGCCTAGAGAAGTTCCTTTAGCATTTGTTGTAAAGCTGGTTTGGTGGTGCTGAATTCTCTTAGCTTTAGCTTGTCTGTAAAAGTTTTAATTTCTCTGTTGAATCTGAATGAGATCCTTGCTCTGTAATTTTGGTTGTAGTTTTTTCCCTTTCATCACTTTAAATATCTCTTAGCTTTTGCTTGTCTGTAAAGCTTTTGATTTCACCATCGAACGTGAATGAAATCCTTGCTGGGTAGAGTAATCTTGGTTGTAGGTTCTTCCCTTTCATCACTTTAAATATATCATGCCAGTCCCTTCTGGCTTGTAGAGTTTCTGCTGAGAAATCAGCTGTTAACCTTACAGGAGTTCCCTTGTATGTTATTTGTCATTTTTCCCTTGTCGTTTTTAATAATATTTTTTGTCTTTAATTTTTGTCAATTTGATTACTACATGTCTCAGTGTGTCTCATTGGGTTTATCCTGCCTGGGACTCTCTGCACTTCCTGGACTTGGGTCGCTATTTCATTTCCCATGTTAGGGAAGTTTTCAACTATAATCTCTTCAAATATTTTCTCAGGTCTTTTCTCTCTCTCTTCTCTTTCTGGGACCCCTATAAGGCGAATGTTGGTGCATTTAGTGTTGTCCCAGAGGTCTCTTAGGCTGTCGTCATTTCTTTTCTTTCTTTTTTTCTTAATCTGTTCTGCAGCAGTGAATTCCACCAGTCTGTATTTGAGGTCACTCATCCGTTCTTCTGCCTCAGTTATTCTACTATTGATTCCTTCTAGTGTATTTTTCATTTCAGTTATTGTATTGCTCATCACTGTTTGTTTGTTCTTTAATTCTTCTAGGTCTTTGTTAAACATTTCTTGCATCTTCTCGATCTTTGCCTCCATTCTTTTTCTGAGGTCCTGGATCATGTTCACTATCATTACTCTGAATTCTTTTTGTGGAAGGTGGCCTATCTCCACTTCATTTAGTTGTTTTTCTGGAGTTTTATCTTGTTCCTTCATCTGGTACATAGCCCTCTGCCTTTTCATTTTGTCTGTCTTCCTGTGAATGTAGTTTTTGTTCCACAGGCTGCAGCACTGTAGTTCTTCTTGCTTCTGCTGTCTGCCCTCTGGTGGATGAGGCTGTCTATGAGGCTTTTCAAGCTCCCTAATGGGAGGCACTGGTGGTGGGTAGAGCTGGGTGTTGCTCTGGTGGGCAGAGCTCAGTAAAACTTTAATCCGTTTGTCTGCTGATGGATGGGGCTGAGTTCCCTCTCTGTTGGTTGTTTGGCCTGAGGCAACCCAGCCATGGAGCCTACAGGCTCTTTGGTGGGGCTAATGGTGGACTCTGGGAGGGCTCACACCAAGGAGTACTTCCCAGAACTTCTGCTGCCAGTGTCCCTGTCCCTGCGGTGAGCCATAGCTGCCCCCTGACTCTGCAGGAAACCCTCCAATGCTAGCAGGTAGGTCTGGTTCAGTATCCTATGAGGTCACTGCTCCCTCCCCCTGAGTCCTGATGTGGACACTACTTTGTGTGTGCCTTCGAAGAGTGGAGTCTCTGTTTCCCCCAGTCCTGTCAAAGTACTGTAATCAAATCCCACTAGCCTTCAAATTCTGATTCTCTGGGATTTCCTCCTCCCATTGCTGGACCCCCAATTTGGGAAGCCTGATGTGGGGCTCAGAACCTTAACTCCAGTGGGTGGACTTCTGTGGTATAATTCTTCTCCAGTTTGTGAATCACCCACCCAGTGGTTATGGGATTTGATTTTATTGTGATTGCGCCCCTCTTGCTGTCTCATTGCGGCCCTCCTACCATCTCATTGTGGCTTCTCCTTTGTCTTTGGACATGGGGTATCTTTTTTGGTGAGTTCCAGTGTCTTCCTGTTGACGGTTGTTCAGCAGTTAGTTGTGATTCCTGTGCTCTCGCAAGAGGGAGTGAGTACACATCCTTCTACTCTGCCCTCTTAAACAAATTACCCTACATAACAAGTCCAGAGTTGCAGCTTCATGATATCATTGAGGACGTAGGGTCTGTCATCTTTGTTCTTGCCCCTCCTGTCATGGTTGTACAGTGGCTACAGAAGTTTCAGGTGTCATATGCAGACATTATAGTACCCCATCAAGAAGAAGAGGAGTGTTTCTTTTTCTTCTTTCTTGTTTTTACTTACCAACTCCAGTTCTGAGAAAACTGAGAAATAGCTAGAACCTCAAACTGTAAAATAAGTGAAAGCACTGCCAAAAGTAGTGGAGATGATTTTGCAATGCATGGAGAGAGAGGACCTGCAGCACAGATCCTGGAAAAAGACAAAACATATTTTTCAAAGGTGAAGGTTTACCCTGATGTGTAACACCGAATACCTTGTATGCAACAGCCTTACGTATCTGCCTTTATGACAGCATTTAATACACATGATTTTCTTGACTTCAGTGTTCTCTAAGCTTTTTGATCAGTCATCTCATAAATGAAAATTTGGAGGGAACATGTAACCTAATATATTTATATATAATAAATTTCCATATAAATACACGTTTATATGTATACAGGGTCCATGTGCTGGTAGTAGGAGTACCCTTGTACGTGGTTTTATTCCAAGAAGAAGAAAAAGTGAGGCTAAAAGAAAAAAATCATAGATATAAGTCATATTTGTAGGAAGCAGTCTATCTCTGCCAGAGGCGAAGAAAAGTAACTTTGCTTTGGAGAACCTCAGAGCTACTAAACCCCATTGACTCAAGAAAAACAAATGTACACCCAACACTCTGTAACATAAGGAAAGTTCCAGTTGGCCTTGGCTCTTCCTCAATGTGAACTTTTGCAAATATCTCATTGAGGAAAAACTCATATTGCAAAGTTGAAAGAGAAGAAACCGTCAGAAGATCAACAAAAGCACAGGAAAAAAATAAAACTAGTGGCAGACAAGCACCAAGAAAATATTGCCACAGGGTCGATGAAATTTATGACTAAACTTTCTGCCCCAAATTTAAAAAGCTTGATGAAGCAATTGATTATATGAAGGAAGAGCACAAATCAGAGATGCAAGAGCTCCAGGAAGAGATCATGATGTGACAGAGGGGGAAGTGATATGTGATCTGGCAGAGTTTAGGAAAAAGGTTGAAGGAAAGAATAAAACCATCACAGAAATTAAAGTGAAATTGGAAGAAGCACCAAGGAGACTAACTACTGCTGAAAACACAGTGAGGAACATACAGGACAGAAGTAGGAGGTGAGGTGAAGGAAGAAAGGAGGGAAGACAAATGAAGGCAAAAGGAAAAAAGAGTTAAACAGATAAAAAGGAAGCAAATGTAGGGGACAGGCAAAGGAGATCAAACTTATGCATACTTGGAGTTGCTGAAGAAGAAAACATTGAATCCTAACCAAATACTTAAAGATATAATTCAAGAAAACTGTCCTGAAATAAAACATATCTACTGAGAAAGAACACATCACATTCCAGGAAAACTGACTCAGAACAGCTAACACTGAGACATATCCTAGTAAAGTTATTGGACTTCAAGACAACAACATGATGACAAGATTTTTTTGGCAACAAGATAGATTAATTTATGAAAGGATAAAGGGTATGCTGGCCTCAGACTTCTCCACAGCAGCAATCCATGCTAGAAGTCATAGGAGTAACATCTTCAACATCCTCAAGTAAAGAATCACAACCTAAAGATGTTATTTGGGTATAAGGGCCACAGGCAAATACTTCTGAAGATGCAAGAATTCAGAGAATATTGTTCCCAAAGCCCTCCTTGGGGAACAGCCTATAGGACTAAGTTTAACTTTCTCAATCAAGATAAGAGAGAAAGGAGACCAACATAAGCACTGAGTGTATTAGCACTAAGACTAAATAAATGTGTGGTTCAGATTATAGAGCAGAAAGTAAATATTATGTGCCCTAAAAATGCAGACACGATATAAGTAATGTAAGTTGGGAGGATAAGGGTGAAAGAAGTGGAAAGTAAAAGTGAAGCAAATTCACATACAAAACCTGCTGTGTGGTTTCCTCATCTTTAATAGTTGCGGGTTAAAGAATATCATTTTAATATTGACAAGTAAATTAATATAGGGAAAGGTATGTCTAATAGTTCAAAAAAAAGAACACTAACAAAGATTAAATAATTCACAAAAATTGCATGGTGGAAAAGAGAATGGGGATGAAAAACAAACACATACAATTCTTTATTTTTTCTTTTTGGCCGTGCCACACAGCATGTGGGATCTTAGTTCCCCAACCAGGGATCGAACCCGTGCCCCCTGCAGTGGAAGTGTGGAGTCTTAACTACTGGACTGCCAGGGAAGTCCCCACATACAATTCTTTAAGTTCTGGAAAAGTAATGCATATTGCCTAAAGAAATTGAGGATTCATTATTAAATAAACTTACAATTTCAGGGTAACCACTTGTAAAACTTCCTATTTATCATGAAAAAACATAAAACTTCCTATTTATCATGAAAAAAATGCACAGATAGGTAAAGCAATAGAATACATGTTGAAAAATGTTCACAAAACTACAAAATAGAAAACACAATATAAAATAATATGACAGAAGTAAGACAAAATTGATCTGTCAGACCAGTAAATATAAATGGACTCTCCTCATCTACTAAAAGAAAATAACTTTTGGAATGGATCTCAAAGCAAATCTAAACTTTTCATCATATATAAGAGAAACCGCTAAAGTAAAGTGATTCAGAAAGGTTGAAAACAAAAGAATGAGTAAAATATACCAGACAAATGCAAACAAAAAGGAAACGAGTTAGTCATCTCAACATCAGATAAGGTTGAACACAGGACAAAGAGCATTAAATGAGTCAAAAGGGGTTTCTTATTTTGTTGAAAAGTGCAATTAACAGTGGTGTTGGAAGAACTGAAAAACACAGCATCAGTATTCATAAAGATAGAACTACAGTAAATACAAGGAGAAAAAGAAATACTCCCACTTTATCCTGCCTATCAGAAGTGTCACTAAGTCCAGCCCACATGCAAAAGGAGGGGAAGTAGATTCCATCTGTCAAAGAGTTTATAGGCTGATTTACAAAAAGGCACTGTGACTTCCATCTTGGTCACTCTTTTTCTTTCTGTCTTGGATCACTCACTCTAGGGAATGCCAATTGTCACGTCTTGAGGATGCTCAGACAGCCCAGTGGAGAGGCCCACAGGGCAAGGATGAGACTTCCAATGGACAGCCATGGGAATGAGGCTTCTTTGAAGTTGATCCTCCAGCCCCAGTCAAGCTTTCAGATGACTGCAGCCTCAGCTAACAGCTTGACTGTAATCTCATCAGGGATCCTGTGCCAGCACCACGCAGCTAAGCTGCACCTGGATTCCTGACCCTTAGAAACTGCGTGAGATTTTTTTAAATTTCTTGTTCTTTAAAGCCACTAAGTTTTAGAGTAATTTCTCATGCAGTAATTGATAACTAATGCAAAAGACAGTAACAACTGAATCTAAAAGAAGTGAAAGAAATTATTACAGACAAATTAACTAGAAAACAGAAAATTGTATTCAAAATAAATAAATTCAAAAGTTGACTTATTTTAAGGAAAAAAACTTAAATCAGATAAACTATTACCTAGACTAACTCAGACAAAAGAGAAAAAGCAGAAATACACAAAGAAACGATACAGCTGAAATAACTACAGATACCACGAAAATGAAAAGAATACTGTGAGCCTACTTTGCTCAACTCTATACAAATACGTCTGAAAACTCAAATGAAATGAATAATTTTTAAGGAAAATATAATTCACTAAAACAAGTTCAAAGGAGAGAGAAAATCTAAACAGCCACTTAGCAATGAGAAAATAAAGTTGTCAGAATGTTATCCCTCCGCGAAACATTAGGTTCAGGTGGTGTCACAAAGTAATTCCACAAAACCTCCAAAGAACACATAATTCCATTGTTAGTTAAATTCCAGATTAAAATTTTGAGGCATAGGAAAATCAGGAAAACGTCCAAATTATTTAACGAAGAAAAAAACTAGCAAAGATTAGCCACAAAAAGAAACTACAAATGAATCTCATGAATATGAACATCAATGTAAAAATTCTAATATTAGCAAACATAACCCAACATTACATTTAAAGAAAAATACAGTATGACAAATTGGGATTATTGCAGTTATGTACGGTTGATTCAATATTAGGAAATCTAGTTGATCATTTTAATCATTTTAACAGGCCCAGAGAGAACAATCATATGATTATATTTAAAGATGCTGAAAAGGTATTTGATAAAGCCCAAAACTTATTCTCAATTAAAAGAAACCTCCTAATAAAAGAGAAATTGGTGAATACTTCCTTAATATGGTAAGATACCTGTATCTCGACCCAAGAGCTGACATCATACTTAGTAGGAAAGCATTAGAGAAATTCTCCCTTAAATCAGGAATAAGTTAACTATTACACTATCACCATTGTTTAATTTTTCAGAATATATTATCAAAATAATTAGATAAGAGAAAGAAATTACTGGCAGAAAAAATTGAAAGGAAGATTGCAGTGATATGATACCTGAAAAACCTAAGACAATAAACTGAAAAACTATTAGAACCAAAGAGAATTCAGTATTGATATACCGAAATTAGTTGCTTTTGTATATATAAACATTAACCAGTTATTATATAAAGGGAGAAAAACTTCATTTATAAGAGTAACAAGAAAATAAGATATTTAGAAATCAACTTTAAAAATGTGCAAAATACTTATGAGATAAACTAAAACATGTCTCAAGGACACAAGAGATTTAAACAAATCAAAAGCCATGTGATAGTCTTAAGTTTACTATTATAAAGCTGTCACTTCTCTCTAAGTTAGCGTCTAAATTTAACCTGATCCTAATATATAAACCAATTGAGTTTATTCTGAAATGAGACTAACACTGTTGTGGAAAAGAAATTAATTAGCAAGTTTAGCCAGGAAAAATCTGAAAAAGTGGAGTAAGAAGAAGGAACTAGCCCAAAGAAAGAAGAAAATGTGTATTCAAATACTTTGCATAGTACCATATGAACAGAGAGATATGGCACAGACTTGAAGGGCCAGAAGTTGACATACATTTGGGCTTGTATGCAGTATAGAATCAAATCCAATATATGATAAAAATGCTCCCTTGAATCACTGTGGACAAGATAGCTTATTCAGTAAATTGGGAATAACTAGGTGGTCATATGGAAACCAAGTCAGATCTATACCTTGTACCTTACATCAGAATAAATTCAAAATAGGTCAAGTTCCTAAATATAAAAAATAAAAGTTTAAGAATTCTAGAACAAGAAAATTACTTTATAATCTAATAGCAGGGAGGAGCTTTAAAATTATGACACCAAACTCAGAAGCCATGAAACACTAGATGGCATTTAAAAAAACAAACAAACAAACATGAAAGTTAAAAATTACCATAAGCAAAATCAAAAGATGAACTGGTAAGATAGTATTTGCAACTTATATTACAAAAGGCTGACTTTTCTAGTATAAATTAGTTCCTACAAATCAATAAGAAAAAGACCAACATCTCAATAGAAAAACTGAATTCAGAATATGAATGAAGGAACAGATAACAGAAAAGAAAAGAAAGATGGTAATAAATACTTAAAAATGTGTTCAGGGCTTCTCTGGTGGCGCAGTGGTTGAGAGTCCGCCTGCCGATGCAGGGGACACGGGTTCGTGCCCCGGTCCGGGAAGATCCCACATGCCGCGGAGCGGCTGGGTCCATAACACTCCACTATAGCAGAACTAAGTAAAATTTTGCAGATGCTAAATACATTTTTGCTAAGAAGCTATTAATTTTTTCAAATCATCAGGGACGAAGTGAGCACAGTATGCAAGTAAAGATACTGCTTAAGCCAGTTTTTTCAGGAAAGTCACAAGAGGAAGTGGAGTGAAAACACTTACTGTGAGGGGGTTGATTCAACACTCAATCTACGCACTACAACTGAATATGCTTCCAAACTCGCTTTAAGGGTTAGCATTTAGAAATTAGGGAGGAGCCTTTGGCCAAGCATCCTCAGGGTGAATCGCCATTACTATCATGTATGAATTGATTGAAGATAATTTTGGTCGCTAAAACTGTCTCATGTAAATGTTAAAATATCTTCAAGATTAAAACAGAGGAATCTACTTAAACTTTATCTTATACATCTGTCTTGAGTTAATGTGAACTTGAAAAAAATTAATGGATAATGCAGTCTCGGCAGTATCCTTTGAAACAATAGAAATTGTCTTTTTTTTTTCTTTCTAAAACAGATAAAATTCTTTAAGAGATACAACCTATTTTTACTTTGACTTTTTTTGGAGGGGTGAGAATTAATTAATTATATATCGATATTAATTAGTAATTAATATCGAGATATAATTGACATATAACATCTAATTTTAGTATTTCATATGAATTTAAATAAATTAGCCACATTCATTTGATATTACGATTTAACACTGTTCTCATCTGGAAGAAAATATGCTATCCATTCTTTTTTTTTTTTGCTATCCATTCTTTGTATCTTCATTTATTTTATGGAAAATACAAGTGGTTGCAATAAACAAAAAGTATTAATATAAAAACAAAAATGGAATTAGGAGGAGTGGAGAGGGAAAGAGGATAATTTCCAATCTCTCATTCGTTCTCATTCGTGTCCAGTCTAGAAGAGACACAGATCAGGCAATGCTGTAAGGTTGGCACTGCCCATATAAAACAATAAACAACACACTCTGATTGACTTCATGTCTATCAGTATATAAGCAAATGAAGAAATTACTAAATCTGAACCCCCCCCAAAGCAAAATAAATGAGTAGAGACTAACCAGCACTTGAATTATCTTTGAGTTCTCATTTGCTATCATATAGCATATGCATTTTAAAATTTAAAAAAAATTTTTGCACTTTAGGCTTTAAAAGTGTATGATTTGGGGTAGATAGAGAATGCTCTGCTGCTTCATATGCTTCAATGTGTCTTTCTTTCCTTCCTTGTCTTTAGTGATTTTAGAAAATCTATTATATTCAGTCTCTAACCTAGTGGTCCTCAACTGGGGGCAATATGCCCTCCCCGAGAGGACATGTGGCAACGTCTTGAGATATTTTTGGTTGTCACAGATGGGGTGAGGAATGCTACTGGCATTTAGCAGGTGGAAACCAGAAATACTTCTAAACATCGTATATACAATGTACAGGACAACCTCTCACAACAAAGAATTATTCTGACCCAAAACGTCAATACACTTGAGATTAAGAAACTTTGCTCTAATCTAAAAGAGATGTCATTTTTGGTTTAAGTCAATTTTCCCTTTGGCAGCATCCTTCTAGAGGTGAACTGAGCCTGCAGATTAAGAGCTGGTCTTCGTTCTCTAACAATCTCCAACGACTACATATATTCATTCCCTCACATACTCACTCATTCAATACTTCCTAGTTTTAATAGGAATAAAAGCACAGCGTACGTAAAGTATAATTTACTGTCCAAACTGGGACACTACTAAGGGTTGTAAAGAATTATGCTAGACAATAGGAGTATATCAAGAGTGTCCCGGGTAAATCAGATCATCTTGTGACCTTAATCAAATGGCAGCATGCAATGTTCAAAATGATAAGTAAGACATGGAGTCATTTCTAATGGCAGCCAATTGGGAGGACAGTGTTTGGGCAATGGGACCAGACATCAAAGCTGAGGCTGAAGATCATTCCTGGTTCTTGTGTTGATGAGGTCATCACATTAAAAAAGTCCTGTGTGAAACCATAACCACTACAATCGAATTTGGTTTTGGAAAGGAAAAAATAAGCATAAAACTCAGGACATACAAAGAATATAAACCCTGGCTAGAGGCATCATAAAGGACACTTAAAAAAAAACCAAAACACCTGTATATTGCTTGCACATAGTAGCTACTCCACAAACGTCAGCTGAAGAGTAAATCTATGTGGTCCTATCTGCAGCGTGGAAACCTTTCCCCATTTAAATTGTGTTATTTTAATTCACATGATTTCCTGAACCTACATCTAAGATGCACAAAGTAGGGCTACGAGCTCTTCTGTGCCACAACAAAAAATTACAAATTTCGGATTTGTCAAAACACAACAAAACCACTCAGGCGAGATAAATAATTATAGATGCCAGTGAAGTCTCTTTCCTGTTTTCCTTTTGATCTGTAAGGTTACTAGTGGATGAGATAATCTTTTATTTATACTGCATGTGGTAAAATTTCAAAACAGGATTTTTGCGTCCATCGTATTCTCCCTCCATAATTAAGCCTGTAGGGCTGGCTGGCTGATATTTTTTAATGCAGAGCTTGTCAATTTCTGTTAACACGAATTTAGAGTTCATCGCTCCATATAGCATGGAAATGTGAGGGCAAAACAATTTATATAAAAAATATTTTGAGAGGAGTTGAACGAATTGAAGATCCTTTCTGCACTGACTGCCGAGCCCTTCCGTTCTGATTACAGCACCAGTTTAAACAGCGGTGTGAGCGAGCTCACCTTTTGTGGCACGCACATTTGATTTTCCCAGGTTCCTTGCTTTGCCTTCCTTTTCCTTTCATACATGCCCTCCCGCTATAAATCAACGCTCCCTCCCCCGCCCACTTTGCCATGTGTTGTCTTTTTAATTATAGCCCAAACTCTGAGTCAGTCCAGATCTCGTTTTACCATTAACTTGGGAAGAAAAGAGGCTGCCTCCTGCATTTCACACGAAACATTACAAGGGCAGACCGGGGCTTTCATCGTGTTCCACCTTCAGCAGACAGAACAATAGGCAGCTATAATCTTGTGACACCCACAACTAATTTATCCAACCAGAAGACAGGTAGCACTCTGCACTGCTGCTCCTGTCTGAAGAGGTGCAGTAAATACTCAGCTTAATAGTAGCTTCTCAGGCAGGAGGGCAACATATCACAGCATGGCGTTTTTATAATCTTCCTGGCATGCCGACAGCCAGGAGCACGGCCACGCATCTCCCTCCTCTGTGGAGCTCAGGATGCATGTAACTGTTAGATGGTGACACATTGTGCCTTTAAGCAACTTTAACTGTTTTATATCCCCTCTGATCTGTGGCTTTGTACATCTGTTAAGCTGCCTCTTAAACTTCTGTGGACGCATCTGTGGAGCCGCTCCTTGAAGCTCGGCATGCGTTCTGGGCCTGGTGTGGGGTTTCTTTGTGATTGCCTCTTGTTTATCGTGAGGAGTTTCTCTGTTGTACTGCAAGGCCACAGCTAAATACATCATCTTGGCCAAAAAGATAATAATAACCTTGTGACAGTCGAGAGAAATATACTTAGCAATGGCTAAACAAAAACCTTGTGTAGAGAAGCACTGATTAAAAAACAAATGGGGCTTCCCTGGTGGCGCAGTGGTTGAGAGTCTGCCTGCCGATGCAGGGGACACGGGTTCGTGCCCCGGTCCGGGAAGGTCCCACATGCCGCGGAGCGGCTGGGCCCGTGAGCCATGGCCGCTGAGCCTGTGCATCCGGAGCCTGTGCTCCGCAACAGGAGAGGCCACAGCAGTGAGAGGCCTGTGTACCGCAAAAAAAAAATGCAAAAAAGCAACCAACGTTTTTAACATTATTTATCACATATCTGTGGATCATTTGGGCTTCAGCTGACCTGGTTCCAAAAGCTTGTATTAGTCAGGGTTCTCTAGGGAAACAGAACCAAGAGAAGATATATACACATATGAGAGAAGGATTATTATAGGAATTGGCCCATGCGATTACGGAGGCTGCGAAGTCCCATGATACGCTGTCTGCAAGTTGGAGAACTAGGAGAGCCCGTGGCATAATTCAGCCTGAATCCAAAGGCCTGAGAACCAGGCGCTTCAATGACTGAGGGCAAGAGAAGATGGAGGTCCCAGCTCAAGAAGAGAGTGAATTCACCCTTCCTCCACCTTTATGTTCTATTCAGTTCCTCAACGGATTGGATGATGCCCGCCCACATTGGGGAGGGCAGATTTCTTAACTCAGTTTACCAATTTGCATGCTAATTTCTTCCAGAAATATCTTCACAGATCCACCCAGAAATAACATTTTACCAGTTATTTGTGTATCCCATAGTCCAGTCAAATTGATACATAAAATTAGCCACCACAAAGCTATAGGTTGGATCAAGGTCTGCTCCATGTGTCTCATCATCCTTAAACTAGAGGTTTACTCAGGCATATTCTTCTGGTGGTAAAATGCAACTTTGTTTCAAGTCTTGTATCTTTTTTTTTGTGGTGTGCAGCCTTCTCACTGTTGTGGCCTCTCCCGTTGCGGAGCACAGGCTCCGGACGCGCAGGCTCAGCGGCCATGGCTCACGGGCCCAGCCGTTCCGTGGCATGTGAGATCTTCTCGGACCGGGGAACGAACCCGTGTCCCCCGCATCGGCAGGCGGACTCTCAACCGCTGCGCCACCAGGGAAGCCCCAAGTCTTGTATCTTTGGCTAACCTTCCATTGACCAAAGCAAATCACATGGATGGCCAAGCCCAAGTCAAGAGACAGGGTAGGGACTTCCCTGGTGGTCCAGTGGTTGAGACTTCGCCTTCCAAAAAGGGGGTGTGGGTTCGATCCCTGGTCAGGGTGCTAAGATCCCACATGCCCCACGGCCAAAAAAACCAGAACATAAACAGAAGCAATATTGTAACAAATTCAATAAAGACTTTAAAAATGGTCCACATCAAAAAAAAAAAAAAGAGAGAGAGAGAGAGACAGGGCAGTACACTCTGCTAATCATGAGGCCAAAGCAAGTCACAGGGCCAAAGTCAGCATCAAAGAGGCAGGGAAATACATTCCTCCCAGGAAACTAGGAGTAGGGGAGGAAGTGAATATTTGTTGAACAACAATCTAAGCTATAACGCTATCCTTGACTACAGAATAGAGAAATCGCTGCTATTTGCTAGATACTAGAATTTTGCATATATTGAGTCCATCAGTGTGGGTTCCATTTCTGAAAGATGCCAAGGACACCATGAAAGGATGAACACCTGAAAGATTTTGATCATGATAAAGAAGTTACCTCTGTGACCTGTCGGTCTGACTCACTAGAAAATTTTGAGAGCCTGAACCTGATTCTTCAAGTCTTGGTGAGATATTCCATGGTTTGAAAACTTATCTAGAAGGAGAAAGGAAAAGAGGCCGTGGCTGAGAAACTCAGCTTTTAAAATATTTATCTTTTCTCTTGATGTTGTAAACTTTGTTCATTCAAAACCCCCGTGTTCTGCTCTTTTAGCACTTTTGGTATCTAAATACTTAAAGAAAGTAAATGTGTGTGAAGGTGCTTGGGGTTTCTATCAGGCATGATATTCATTTGCACTCAGCAGGACGGCACACAGCTGGCATCCATTCTGATTGGCCAAGGACCGCTTGGAAAGGAGAGTGCCCTTTCTATACAGTTCCTTAAATATTTTGAATATCACCACTGGCCGAACATATTTACAGGTCTGTGATGCGGGCTCTTGGTTAGGCCTGTAAAGTATGATTCTGGATTGACTAGTCAGCTCTTCTTAGGGAAACGGTCTTGCCCACAGCCTTTGCAGAATATCTATCTGCTCTTGGTTGAACCACAAATCTGCATATCCCATCCACCCTCCCCATTCTGGCCACAGCTGACTGAACCGTGGATGGGCACCTGACCCAAAGGCAGCCAACGACTATGCTCAGGTCTGTTAGGTGGCTTGTCACTAGGTCCCTCTTTAGACGCGTTTGCATCAATTCAATTCTCTATCTTAGAATAGTGAATTGGGAAGTATGGAGTAAATCAGATGTTATCAGTGGCTAAAAGTTTATCTGGAAGAATGGGATATGCACTGTGTTTTAAAATCAATCTGTTGGAGTCAATCTGTATTCGTTTTCTACTGTAGTGTAAGAAATCACCCTCAAACTTAGTGACTTTAAACAACAATACACATTAATTTATCTCGTAGTTTCCTGGCATAACTTAGCTGAATCCTCTGCTTTGGGGTCTCTCATAAGGCAGCAGTGAAGGTGTTGGCTGAGGCAGTGGTCATCTCAAGGCTCAGCTGAGGCAGGATCCACTTACATAGGGTTCAAACACCAGGAAGCAGGGCACATTGGGAACCATTCCACGAGGCTACCTACGAGAGTCACTTTTAAATTTTACTTGCAAAATAACTTTTGCAAGGGCAGATGTCTTTAAAAATGTTCCTAATTCTAGAAAAATCTGCACAACCATTTGTATATGTTAAATTCATTATAGTTAAATGCATGAGGTCTGGTTCAGTGGTTAATTATACAGGTTTGGCGAGCAAACATAGTTTGCAACTTTAAGTGAACAAATCCAATTCTGTACAACAAACATTCTAATAAATGTGGTTTTCACTCACAAATATTTATAGTCTCAAGGTTACAAGTCAGTGTTCCTCAGAACTACTAAAGCAAACCTCTGAATATTACAAAGGAAAGTCCTTTGGTCTTCCTAGTTAAAAAATATAGACTGAAACTTACAAGATGACAAAATACAGAAAGTAAGTGTGGATTTACCTTAAATTTTATGAGAATTAGTACATAAGTATTGACCAATCTTCTTCCTTATCTTTTTAAACAAAAGATCATGGCTATCCCAGGATTTTGCATTCTCAAAATCTCGTGTCAACCAGTTCTACACTTAAAGCCCTTTATTAAAGATCACTGAACACTATGGCAAATGGATTTTACTCTAATTTTAACCGAAGCGGAACTGAAGAATTTGGGGTTTGTGATGTTCTACTTCCACAGCCTGGGACAGAGGAAGGCCAGAGAGCCATTCTGGACCAGGAAGGGCCAAAGGTTATGAGTAAACTGAAGGCATGAACGAGCAGAAGCTTTGAGATGAAATAAACGCTAGTGGAAAAGGGGTAAGCAAATACACAAAGGAGAGCTGGAAGGAGAACAGAGCTAAGGTAATAGCACCAGAGGGAAGATCTGTGACCTGCCGCCGCTGAGGCTGCTGTGGGTTCATTTCCTGTCTCCACCAGGGTCTGCTTGGACCACTGTTCCGGTTCCTGGATTCCTCTCCTTAGTTACTCACTACATGCCCCTGCCTCTACTCCCCATTCCACTGACATTACTTGCTTGAGTGATTCTTCAGGAAAGGGGAGGTTACACATTTATAAAATGGTACATTTTTCGTTTAGCTCCAACGCAAGTCACCTAAAGTCAAAGTTATTACTGTGGTAGAATACACATAAAAATTTCCCATCTTAATCATTTTTAAGCGTACAGTTGAGTGGCATTAAGTACATTCACCTCGTTGCATAAACATCACCACCATGTATCTCCAGAACTCTCTCTTCTACTCCAAATGAAACTCTGTGCCAATCAAACATTAACTCCCCCAGCCCCTGGCAACCACTATTCTACTTCCTGTCTCTATGAACTTGACTACTCCAGGTGCCTCATATAAGTGAAATCATACAGTATTTGTCCTGCTGTGGCTAGGCTATTTCACCTAGCAAAATGTCTTCAAGGTTGTAGCATGTGTCACGTTCTCCTTCCTTTTGAACACTAATATTCCACTGTAGGTATATACCACATTTTGTTTATCCATTCATCTGTGGGTAGACACTTGGATTGCTTCCTCCCTGGGCTACTGTGAATAATGCTGCTATGAACATGTGTGTATGAGTATCTCTTCCCTGCTTTCACTTCTTCTGCATATATACCCAGAAGTGGAATTGGTGGATCACATGGACGGTATTGCAATGTTTAGTATTTTTTAGGAGCTGCCATACTGTTTTCCACAGTGGCTGCACCATTTTACATTCCCACCAACAGTGCAACAGGGTCCCAATTTCTCCACACCCTCACCAACACTTGTTATTTTCTGGGTTTTGGATAGTAGCCACCTTGATGAGTGTGAGATGGTCAAAGGGAGTTTTGAGATGTAAAGAGATACATGAACTGATTTGGTGCTGGAACCAGAACTGAAAAGATTCTTTAGGGATCTGTTTCCGGCTGCCTTGGCATCGCTGCTTCTTTCTGCAGCCCTGCTTAGATTTTCTAATTGTACTGACCGGCTTTTCCTTCTTACTTGGGGTCTTCGCCCCCTTATCACTTTGGCTTGCATATGGCCCTCCATGGCTACTTCAGTCCACTCTAGATGCTGTGACTCCTTGAACATCTTTCCAGCTTTAATACCCACTGACACTCACTTAGGATTCTTAGTTACCCCACACTCAATCAATGACAGAGGACTCTGATTATTCTGATTCATCATTTTGATCACAGACCTGCCCGATAATGGGCTAACCTAGGGTTCGGTGATCAGTTCTGACCATGATCAGAAGGGTGGAGTCACTTTGAGAAGTGACTAATAAGGCATTAAGGGCAGAAGGTGGGGCAGATCCCCTAAAAGGGTGTGTTTGTGTGTGTGTGTGTGTGTGTGTGTGTGTGTGTGTGTGTGTGTAATAGGCAATGGTGGGCTATACTGAGTGGTATCTTCATCAGATTTTCCATGATCAATCTATTCATCAATCAGTACCTATTTACTATATAAGAGGTGTTGGGCTAGGCATTGCTAGCTAACAGCTAACATTTATTAAACACTTATAATGTGCCAAGCACTGATCTAGGGGGACCATTATACTGTGGGGCACCACAAAATGATAATGGCATTCTCAAGATTTTTGCTATCAGGTTAGAGATGAGACACCTACTCTCACACAACTTTAAGTTGCAATACAAAAACATCAACAGTAAACATGCTATAAGTAACTTCCTGACCAACTTCCCAAAGAGTGATACAGACAGTAAGTGCTGTGCATTCTGAGGGACTGCTATAGTGAGAAATTATGTGAGAAGTTTTTATGGAGGACTTGAGCTAGGATTTAATGGATGGGCAGGTTTCAGATAATTAGATGCCGGAGAAAGCAACTGATTATTCAACAAATATTTATTGTGGCTAACTGTGGTCAGGCACTGTACTAGGAGCTAGGGACATAAAAGAGAGCAAGATATTCCCTTGAAGGACCTTGTAATCTAGAGAGGAATAGACAAGCAAACAGAAAAGAGCTGTAGGATTATATTTCTGAGAGTCAGAAAATGTTAAGGTTATGTTCCCAGAAAAATCTAGTCTCTGTTATCATCATCACAAGAAGCCTGACTAAGAGACCTGTTGTTTGGGAATGAAGGCAGCCCTTGCAGGCTCCCCTGGCACTGAGAACATGTGTCCTCTTCAAGCCTCACAGAAGTGGGTGTCAATCCCATGGGCCTGAATGGAATAGAGAAGGGGCAGGCTGCTCTTGGGTTCCCCCCGCCTCCACCCAGTACTCTTCAAAAGACATGCCGTGCTGCTACTTTCTAGAAGCTCTTAGCTCTGTCTAGAGAGACAACAACACTGGTGAGACAAAGTAGAGAGAAAGAGGCTGAAATCCAGAGGGAAGGAGGGAGCTTCCAGACAGACAAAGGGTGCCTAGTCCACTGTGCTACAATCTTCCATGGAACCAACCTCATTTTCTGATTTGTTTATACTCTCTGGTCAAATAGACACCCTGCAGAAGATAGATGATGAGAGACAGTCACTCTAAAGACATTAGGTTTTCTGTTTGTTTGTTTTCAATTCATTTATTTTTCTTTTTTAAACCATGAACTGTTGGTTTACCGTAACACTTAGTGTTGAAAAACAATGGTTGCTTGTTCTATACTCTAATGCTGAACAAGCACTCTCATTTCTAATGACCCAAGTTTTAATGATTCCAGAGGGCTTAGTAAACAACAACAACAACAAAAAACCTTTAGCTGAAGCCACATCATAATATCATCAACAAGTCCTCTGCTAGGAAGGGCCTGATGTTGCCTTTGCAGTATATTACCCTTCTTGCTCTCAATCCAGACTTTCTGAACATTTAGAATATAAATTTCTGGCCTGTCAAAATGAGGGCTACGAAGAAGCTCGGAAGGAATACAGGTCCCTCTTTGGTACAAAGTTTCCACGCTTTCTCTGGCAGGCTCTAGGGAGGTACTTCCCAGGGCACTCACATCAGCGCAGCTTTCAGAGAAAGGAATTTAAACTTGATCCCAAATAAGCTAAGGGAACAGGAAGGGCAACAAGGCAGATGCACTTATTTATTTCACTGCCTTTACATAATGATGAGGTCCTTATCCTTGCCTTCCCCTCAAACCCTGTAAAGCCCTACAAGGGGACAGTGGGATCAGACCATACATTTAAATTATTTTCAAAGATGTCAAGCAATTCCAACTTCTTTAATCCAGCAACCTTCCAAAGGAATGATACATCTCCACACCGAAGAAAGGCTTCCCCCTTTCAAATTTTAGCTGTGAAAGACTGATTATGTATTTAAGCTTTGGCGCTGTGTAAAGCTTCGTTAGACAAATCCGTGACCAACCCATCTTGCTTAGCTCAAAATCCACAGCTCCTATTTATACACGATGCATTTTCTGGGGCTCTAAAGAACAGACTTCTTAACGCGGTCATCATCAGTCCTCAGCAGAGCATCCAAGGAGCCAGGGACTCGGCTGAGCTGACAGCAGACTTTTCACTCCAACAAGCCTCACCACTATAATGGAAATCCAAAGGCCTGGAAACAACGTACATAGCTTCCCTGACTAATTTTATTATGCAGACATACTTAATGGCTCCTGTTACAACCACATCTGGGGTGGGAAACAGTACTGGATTGTGACGATCACACTAAATCGACAAGGATTATCAGTCATTAAAAAGGAACCAAATTAGCATCAAGCAGTAATATTTTATACTTATCAAATCTTCTGCTGGTCAAGGTCCATTACTGAACGACACCATAAAGGCAGGAGCCGCCAGCTTATTCTCCAGAACATTTAAATCTCTATTGTATTTGTGTAGGATATAATTTCTGGTAGCAATAAAGCCTAATAAAGGTTACACCCTGATGAATAAAGTGTTCATAAATTGACCCATGACATTTAAATGGATCATTATATTTGAGATAAAGGAAGAATCTCTCGTTCCAGTGAAGAAGTGTTTCAAGTTGTGCCCAACGCAAGCAACCCACCAGCTACAGGATGGTCCTATGTGGCTTTACAGTGACATAAAATATTAATATTGCTGGTTACCACTGTATTAGATTAATTATTCATCAGGTCTTCCCAACAACTCCCGTCTATCTGAATCATCAAGGCTAAATTTAAAATGTTCCCACATGATAAGAGATTGAATGGAAATTAACTGTCACCTATATTTCTAAGCATGGGTGACAGATGCTAGTGTTTATCTTTCCCTCAACTCCCACCCTGCCACACTGTGTCAGCCTGTCACTAGACTTTATCTTCACGTGGCAGAGAAGTGTAAAATAGAATCAGGAAGTGATTAGGAGGAGACTGAAAGAGTTGTTACTGAACGTGATGTATTAGATCCAACTGGAACAGTTCAACATATGTTACGTACTGATGCCTCTCAGTTCTCATTAGGACCATACCACAGACAATCAACAAAACCTATCTGGGAAAAACAAAACAAAGCACAAGTGTTGCAGGGGTTATAAGCATAGCTACCCTTCAGTCTCTAGGGTAAATCTTCTCCTCTGTATTTCTTGTACTGCATTAGACTCAAGAAAAAAAAAAAAAGACTCAAGGGTAACACAACTAACACTAACTTGTTTCATTCATCAACTAATATTTAATTTGTGCATTCATTCAACAAACATTTATGTATTCATATCATGAGGCTATTTGACTCTTTTGAGAGAATACTGATTATATTTTCTCACAGAAGTTCAATACAGAAAATGTTACAACTTCCAAGAAGAGATCCCAGAGAACTCAGCCATCAAGACTATGATCTCTTTTAAAGCAAGGACTGGGTTTTATTATTCTTTCTATGCCAGGTGCTTAGCAACAAATCTTCAGTGGGTAAATAAATGTAATTTATTTTTGAAGGAATTTTCTTTCCAACAATAGGGTAGAGTAGAAACCCTAAATAGATCTCCCTGGATAAATGACAAAATTTCCTTTAGAAAAGCAATGTTGAGCTGGAAATAAAGTAAGGAATCCTCCGATGCCGAAAGTAGAGTGAAAGGTGGGAATCCATAGAGCAATGAGGTCCTTTCATTCTAGAGAGCTTCTCATGAATTCTGGTGACTCTGAGGTTCCATTTTGACCATTGTATTGGAAAAGAGAGATAAAAGACAAAACATATAAGCCCATCCAAGATGGACAGTTTAATAGGAAAACCCTGCATAAATCTGGGATCCTAAAAAGTTATCTAGTTAGAAACAGTGAACTAGAAATAAACACACCTGCAGAGGGGGACTGCCTTTCCTGACCTTGGCGAGGGGAAGAGGGAAAATAAAACCATTCATAACTACAAACAAGGCCTACATACAGATTTGCAACCCAAATTACACTTTCAGAATATTCTGAGAAAGGCCAAGCCAAAAATTTAGTTTAAAATAGTTTAAGGCACCTGGATAATGCCTTACTTCCTTTACAGAAGTTAAACCCTCTGTAAAGGAACATACTTTAAACCAAGGCTTTCAAAATATTCATGAAATCTAAGTTCACTGTAAAGTAATGATAACAACAATAATAATCAATACAGAAAAAATATATCATAGATGACAGCTAACAAAAATATCAATCAGGAGAATATTAGAATTTTAGACCCCAAATAAAAAGTTATATTTTGGGCTTCCCTGGTGGCGCAGTGGTTAAGAATCCGCCTGCCGATGCAGGGGACACAGGTTCGAGCCCTGGTCCAGGAAGATCCCACGTGCCGTGGAGCAACTAATTCCGTGCGCCACAACTACTGAGCCTGTGCTCTAGAGCCCGCGAGCCACAACTGCTGAAGCCCACACACCTAGAGCCCATGCTCCGCAACAAGAGAAGCCACTGCAATGAGAAGCCCGCGCACCGCAACGAAGAGTAGCCCCGGCTCACCGCAACTAGAGAAAGCCCACGCACAGCAACAAAGACTCAACTCAGCCAATAAATAAATAAATTTATATTAAAAAAAATAAACTGCAGCTATTTCACACCATTAATAGCGCAAAGGATAAATGTTGGAAGTTGACGGACTTAGGAAGAAGTATAACAATTCACCAAAGCATAGAAAAGACGCCAACTCCACAGAGTAAGTTATATGATGACAAGAAGAGAAGGGAAGCACTGTTCAAACTACTTTTGATTAGGTTTTTACAAATGAAGACTTTAATTCTCAATGTATCTACTGTTTTAACTTACAAAGTACTAAATAAGTATTAGTTTACTATTTTTAAAATTTCCTCACATGTTTATAACCAACACTAAGATCAATTTTAATGTTTTGACAAGATTTTTTAAGGTCACGGAACAACTGTAATTTTTTTCCATAGTTATTAAGAAAGATTTATAGGGTTTCAGCTTGCTCAGTCATTTTTACACTTCTGCGCTAACAGGCAAAGCCTTTTTCTTTTTTCCATCAAGGGTAAATGGGGAGCAGCTCAGGAAGAGTTTAATTTAGCTGAAAGTACAAATTGCGAAAACAAAAGGTAATTTTCTTCTCATGTTGCAAGAAATCCAGTGACATCTCTAAGATAGCTTCATCTACGTTAGGTGGGGCTTTTGAAAAATGAAGACGGGGCAATTAATTGAACTTTGGAGGATGGTGACAGTTTTTGTCTAATGTCCTGATAGGAAGGGCATTGGCCACATTCCTGCAGGGCTTCGAGACTGAAATCAGCCTCATGCAGGGTGTGACTCCGAGGTCTCAGGTGACAGGCTGCAGCGCCACCAGCTCTAACTACACTGCCCCAAAAGACAAGACAAGACAACCGGCTGGGCTGGCGTCATCACATGAGAGTCAATGGAGCCTTCACTTTTTAACAGGATTGTAACACTTCCCATTTGCAAAGACCAGCATGAGATTTTTGTAGATGTGAATCAGCCTGTTTTACACCAACCGCCAGTATAGTATGTTGATTTCGTATATGTGTTTCACGTAAAGAATTACGCGTGAGAAAAAAGCATTTTTAATATGGCTCTACTTCATTAGAGGTTCTATCCTTTAGGAGACAGTTTTGCCAATGACAAGATGATTACCACTAAGTAAGCTTATGAATATCTAAAAAGGACTGTTAACGATAGAAAAATAGTTCCTTTATTGAAGGGGTGCCCACAAGTCTACTTTATTAGCTTGTCAATTTCTGTGAGGGGGAACATAAATCTTGTATTAGTGATCAAGATGAAAAAGACCTGGGAGACCCACCAGAGCAAAATCCTCTGCGTACTTTCCAAAGGTAAACACATACATCACCTTAGTCTTCTAAGTGGGAAAGTTTGATTACCTACATCCCAAAATAGGAAACTCTATTATAGATGTCATGTGAGTGAAAACTGCACTCCAGAACCTTAATTTATAATAGCATTGTGATGCCAGAAATGGGCTAAAATTTCCAAATACTAACAAAAACAAACAAACAAAACAATGCTTTTAAACATTTAAAGTGGTATAAATGAGACCAACTGTAACTCCCTTGGCAAAAAAAAAAAAAAAAAAAGGCAGAAGGTATTTATCCAAATAAGTAAGGGGGTGGGGGTGAGGTCTCTGGAATGGGGTTTAGGTCTTAATGAGTCACTGAATAGTGTCTCATTCAAATCAGCCTGAGATAAGTGGGAATTTACTGGCTCCAAGTTCAGGGGTCTGACCTCAGGTATGGCTCGATGCAGGCTCCCAAGCACGGCCAGCAGGATGTGCATCTCTCCACCTCTCTGCTCTGCTTTCCTTCTCAGTGGCTCTCAAGAGGGCAAGATGACCACCGGAAGTTCCAGGCTTACATCTTCTGGCTCAGCAACTCAAGCCAAAAAGAGGTCTAATATTCCTAATAGAACCACCAAAGTTCCAAGACTACTGTCATGACACTGACTTGAGTCCTGCCCCCTCCTTGGAATAGTTACAGAGGCCAGAACTAGAACATATGTCTGTCCTGGGGCTGGAAAGGAGGATGGCCTGAGCCCACAATGTGGCAGAAACTACACTGGCTGTCAGCGTGTGTGTCAGGGGCGTGGTTTCCCCCAAAAGGGGTCCATAAAAGAAGGATAAATGACCATAGGGCAGGCGAAAAGAACAGATGATCATAATGGAATGATACAGAACTAGGAATTTGAAGGATGTTAGAGAGCTAATTCCAGACCAAACTCTACCCCCTGATGAAGGGATCTAGGCGACAGGACTCTGAAAGGGATGATTCCATCGCTGCTGCTCTTCCTCCCATGGTCAGGAAGCTAATTCTGTGGATGAACAGTTCTGGTTGTTAGAGTCCTTATACTGTTGCCCAAATCTACCCTGGGCCCAAATTCCATCTCCGTGAGCACTAGAGAAGCAAAGCCATGGCCCCTGAACTGGTGAACACAGCTGATAGCATCTTTCTCACCCTTCTTTGAAGGCTTCCTCCCCACCCCACACTTAGAGGTGAACTAATTGTGGAGCTATAAAAGCTCAGGTATCAGGGCCCCTCACTAATACAAACCCCGTGAGTGCTGAGAGTTACAGGGGGTCCGAGGAGGGGAGGGGAAGCCAGGTTCCCAATAGGAAGCATTTGTACTTAAATATTTTTGGTTAACTGTCTAAGAGTTCTCAGAAAAAAGTGGCTGGAATCTCCAAGGCTCCAGTAATTTGTTGTGATCCATTTCCTCATTCAAAATAAATATTCAAATTCATATCAAACTTTGTAATGATAATTTTATTGTACTCTTTTTCTTAAAGAAGACCTTCTCCCCACTGCCTCTCCCCCAAATTGTACACACTTCAGGCCCAAGAAAACCTGGATCTGCCACCGTATGGAGCCTCTCTCCTCTCCCATCAGCCCTACTTAGGACATGGTTTCCAGGTATTTTACCATCTAGAGAAGCCTCTAACTTTTCCCATTTGGATACCTACAGCTGGACAAAGTGCCACAGCTGTGATCTGGCATGTAGAGTTGAGAAGGACCTCATTCCCTTGTTCTGGTGCCCGTGGTTCCATTACCGCAGGCCAGGGTGGGGACGGGCTTTACTCATAGCACGTACATCCCATGATTGGTTCATTTCACTTGTGGTCTGTGCAAAACACCAGCTCTTTTTCACCCTCTATTGACTTGAGTAATAGGATTTATATTTTGTGGGTAAATAATCTTAATTGCCGAGGATGGTCTGAATGATTTCCTCTGACATGACCAACACTGCCCACTTTGAGAGATAAATGTTAAAATCCAATAAAAGATATCCAGAATGTAACTTTTGGATAAAAAGGAAAAATGAAATCTTACTTGAAACCATTCTGCTTGCCATCCACGTCACTTCGCTTCACTTTTATCAGAGGGTTTACAAGAAAATGTGTTTTAGCCAGACAGTTGTAGAGATTGACTTGTAAAACAAAAAGTCAAATAGACTGTAAGCTGCCCTCAATGTATACCTCTTTTAATTTTTGTAATGTGGCTCTCTACTAGAAGTTGTTGTACAGCTAAGACAGTGAAATTAAAATTTTTTTTGGTCTGCCCTATTACAGTAAGTCCCCTACGTACAAACCTTCAAGGTGCAATCTTTCAAAGATGTGAACGTACATGATAAACCTATTACAGTACAGTACTATATAGCTGATTGTGTTAGTTGGGTACTTAGGCTAACCTTGTTGGACTTATGAACAAACTGGACTTAAGAACGCACTCTCGGAACAGAACTCGTTCATACGTAGGGGACTTACTGTACTGAATTGTACATAGAATCGATTAAAACCAAGCTTCAATTATTTAACAAAAGACATTGCTCTTCTATATAATAGAATTTAAATACATGGAAGGGTTAGAAGAGCGAATTAAGTGGATTTATACTCATCTAAGTCTGGTCTTTTTGTTTTGGCCATATTGGATACACCACTACATTTTCTCTTCAGTCAAAAAGTGTTCATTTAGCACAGAGGTGGCGAGTAGGTTTCAACAAGTAAGGAACTTTTAATTATTGGTAGTGACCTAAAGCTTTGTGATGAGATCAGATCTAGACGCATCAAAAGAGTTCTGTGATCAACTGGCAATGTCTGTCATAAGCATAAAAAGTTGAAGTGGGAGCATTCCTGTTGTAATATATTTCCCATCAATAATCAATTAGATTAGAAACCCCTTTAGGTTAAAGACCTGATTCATACCCTACATTTGCATTTGGCAAATAGAAATTCATGATTAGTCAATGAATGAATGAATATGGATTTTTGCCAAGTACAATTTGCTTTGTAAAATATACAGTCAGCCCTTTGTATCCACAGTTTCCGCATCCATATATTCACCCAACTACAAATGGAAAGTATTTGAAAAAACTTACAGACCATCCAAAAAGGAAAACTTGAATTTGCCATGCATCAGCAACTATTTACATAGCAGTTATATTGTATTTATAACTATTTACATAGCACTTACATTGTATTAGGTATTATAAGTAATCTAGAGATAATTTAAAGTATACAGAGGATGTGCACGGGTTATAGGCAAATACTATGCCATTTAACATAAGGGACTTGGAGGGGACCCTGGAACCAATCACCCGTGGACACTGAGGGACCACTGTATACAATTAAAGCACAATTAGCCAAGATCCAATTAATTACAATCTTAAAATACAAGAATCCTTGTTCCCAGAATCAAATCAGAAAAAGAAGAAACAATAAAGCCTATATATGTATATATATATATATATATATATACACACACACACACACACACACATACACACTAACCTCCAGGGTTTTAGTCCAGATTGAATGCAATTTTCCAGACTTTCCTGGTCTACAATCTTAGTTTTTATATAGTGATAAGTGATGCCCAGAATTCCAAGTTTTGGAACTTGGAAGGACTGTCAGTTATCAATTTTTAAGATCACCAGACTAGAGCTATTAAGTCTGGAAGGTGGACCCAAAACATTTCAAACAATTAAGTTTTATTCATTTTTATTATTTAAAAGAGAAGGGCCCTTTGTTAGATAAACTCAGAGATGGTAAACTTTTGCTACATTGTCAACTACTGGAGGGTACAGATGATATTTGATTCAGCTCCATATTCTAGCATCACCTGGCACAGTGATTGGGCTGCTCATTAAATAATGGATATATAAATAAATGAGTGAGTGAATAAACAAACAGACGAGCAGATTCCTCTTGGGGTCAGTTTCCGTCACGTGTTCTGTCCCAGAGTCCCTTTGCTTCTAAGGATTTATCTGAGAATTTTGCTCTCTGATAAAAGGGAAACCAGTGATGTGTAAGGTACCCCAGGTTTGGGCCATGCACATACTTTTCAGAGCTAATCAGCAAAGCATTAACAGCCAAGCTGGGGCCTGGAAAGGCCACTAGACGCAGAGTTTAGAGACCTGGGTGTGAGACTGAGGAACTGCTTCCTCTTTGAACCTCGGTTTGCTCATCTATGAAATGGGGATGAAAATACATTCTATGTCTTCTTCTCAAAGTTGTAGTGAGGATCAAATAAAACAGAGTACAAAAGTACTCTGAAAAAGATGACATCTCCATAAAAATAGAAGGCATTAGTTCTCCTCCTAATTCTGCAGGTAAGTGGCTACAAGGCTTTGATCATATCCCTTTATCCTTCTCACCCTTGATTTCTTCATCTCAAAATTGAGAGGGCTGGACTAGATGCTCTCTAGTGGGTGAGTGTTCAGCCCTCACGTTATGTCCACACAGCTGGGGCACTCAGCTCTGAGAGAGGCAAGAGGAAGAGGGCTGGATCAAATTCTTCCCTGAACAGACTTAGGTCATTTAATGCTCTTTGCCCATTTAGAGGAAGCAGCCATTCCAGGTGGTCAAATTCCATTCTAGAAAGCAGGCTAGAGACAAATGCATTTTGGATGGCCAGGAGCCCTGCATTTGGTCCCCAGAGAGCTTTATCTGGGAGTTAGACATGTTTAGAAACAAAATGAG
Source organism: Aethalodelphis obliquidens (assembly GCF_003676395.1). Taxonomy (NCBI): domain Eukaryota; kingdom Metazoa; phylum Chordata; class Mammalia; order Artiodactyla; family Delphinidae; genus Aethalodelphis; species Aethalodelphis obliquidens. The sequence goes on from NW_020837970.1 coordinate 7,113,853, forward strand.
GCACTCACAGAAAAGTAAGGAACAGTTATGTTTTGGGGCACCTGCTGACTCAGGTACTATGTTAAGTACTTTAAGTATATTATCTCATTTAGGCCTCATAACAATTTCTCAAATTAACTATAATGCCCATTTTCCAGATAAGAGCTTACAGAGATTCAGAGATGTCACATAACTCAGGGAAGGATTTAAACTCAAGGCTGCTTGGCTCCCACGGTTTTCCTTATATGATTCCACTCCTACGGTGCCCAAACCAGAGATAAATAGTTCTGAAACAAAGCCGCATCCGCCAGGAGGTAACGGCTGTGGCGTCGTCCACAAACCTCTGTCAGTCCAAAACACAAGCAGGAAAAACCCGAAATCAAAACACCAGGGGCTTCTTGGAGACTCTGAAAAGTGCCCTTGATGAGCACCAATTTCAGACGTAAAACACATGCCGCTAACGACATATTCCTGCATCTCAGCCATTCAGATCCGATGCGATAGCTGGTGGGTCCATTTCAAAACACTTCACAAGCTCAGAGACCCATTTTTCCAGGCTATAGCCTTCTAAGGTCACAGTCCTGAGTTACCAAATCCCTAGAGGGAATTTCTAAATTACTCAATTCCCTTTGCCTGTACTTATATCCTAATGATAGGACATTAAGATGCAAATAAAACAGAAACTTAGTAAGCAAATCGTGGCACTTTGTAATGGATACATCAATAAAGGCTTGTCGAGAGGCACCACACTGTTTCCAAACCTCAAGGAATGATTTCAAAGGCCCACCTGCAAGCCTGGGGCACACAATGTGTTAGAATTGCTCTCTTTCCAAAGTCTGTAGGATCAGGGTTTTCACCCTGAGGTGGCTGAACTTGCTGACATTCTCCCTTCACCCCCCCCCCCCCCCCCCCCCGCCTTCCAATGCTGAAAAGTGCCCTCCAAGTGCTTGGGTCCCCAGAGGTGTTGGAGTTCTTTGCCAGCGTGATTTACAAGGTTACAAAGGGGAATACAACCTCCTTCGAGTAAAATATATCCACACCAAAACATGGCTCAGTTCCTGCTTGACATTTTATTGTTGCCATTTGTCTCCTCCCTCTTCTGTTCTCCTATTTTTCCTCCCAAGAACTGGCTTTGATGCCCTATATTTAGCTATTTTTTTGTTTGTTTGGTTGGAGTTTGCCCATCTAAAAAGCCACCCCATTAAAGTCATTGGTTTCTATAACCAAATTTACTTAAGTCACCGTATCTTAGAAGATCAAACAGTTTACCACACATTTCAGTATCTCTGGCTCTTAACCAAGGACTAGTACAGGAAACAGCAGAAGCTTTATAAATGCTTGATTGTGGAATATGACAATCCCCTTGATTTCACCATCAAATTCTTGCTAACATGACTGTGCTCTTGGAAAGCCAGAAGCCCTGGGCTCTGGTTATAATTCAGCCCAGTGTGATCCTGGGCAAATCATTCCCCTGTTACGGAGCCTTGCTTTCCTCAGCTATAGAATGACCAGGGTGGTGGTCTCTGCCGTCCCTTCCGGATTAAGTTCTGTGAGGACAGGGTTCAGATCTGTCATTCACTTTTGCAAAGATCTAAATCTGCAGGATCTAGCATGTATCTAGAATACAGCAGGCTCTCAGTGACTATTTGCTGCAGGAAACAGTGTAAAATGCTGTAATTCTAGGTTTTAAATGGATGCCGTTGTTAAATGACACTTTAAACTTGTATTTGCTGTTAAAAACAAAACAGTCCTGATTGTTTCAAGTTTTTCCGATTTTCTTCTACCCAGGACTCAGATGCTTTTCTGCACAATTTCTGGAAGCTTTGGAGTCCCTTCACAAACAAAAACTCCACACCTACCTCCAAGCTGACTTGCAGACTTCCTGGTGTGTTTCTCACCAAACCAGATGATTAATACACAGGTGGTAGGGTTTTACAAGGCAGCAAAGACAGGGAGCCCACATGAGGAATTCAAGTCAATTTATCCCCCCCCTAAAAAAAAAGTATTGGATACTTATTAAGATGCCTAACATGTACAGTTAGTTTGGGGAGGGGGCAAGTACCATGGGAGCCATTTCTCCATTTCTTGAAGTTTCAAGGATTTAGGAAATGCCCACCTGGGTCACACAGCTTCCGGATCATATTTTTAGATACAGATGCAGTGTTTTCCACTTTCTTGGAGGTCCTTATCACATTCACTGTTAGTTTATACACAGTCACACATATACCATTCAGTTTAGCTCCTGACCATAACACTGTCTTGTGCTGTTTCTCATCTGTCTTACTTAAGTTGGAGATTTCTAGAACCAGGGTCCAGAGATAAGTTTCCAAAAGTGACGTCATAAGTGTTGAGAATTACATGCAAAATCTTATGTGTATGGGCTTTTTTTTTTTCTGAGAGAGGGTTCATAGCTTTCAGTAGATTTCCAAAGGGATCTGTGATCCCAACTCACTAAGAGCCAGGATCACACTTGCCGTTACCACCCTCTCTGCCAGGGCCTAACCCTGTGCTGGGCACCCAGTGTGCTCCCAGCCCCCTCTTGGTGCTCTGAGCTCTGGGAAGGGTTGCCTTGATCCTGAGAAGGCATCTTTATTAGAGAGGATAGGCCACGAGCCTCCTTTCACTTCTCCAGCAGAGCAGCCAATTTGACTGTACAAAGAACCAAATTCGTCAAGTGAAATGAGAAGCCAAGAAAGCAAGCAAATGCCAATGTCTCACATTCGTTCAAATACTGAGGAAAAAGGAAGACTGCACTGGGAATAAAACTGTAAACCCTAGAACTCCTTACCAGCTTTTACAACACATGTAGGGGAAGGACCCTGGATTAAAGGCCTGGGACAGTCCAGGAAACAGCTGAGCTTGAACTAAATACAGGACCCAACAATTTGGGTGCAATACTAGTCAGGGGAAGTGGAAGCTAGTGCGTCTGTGACAAGAAAACGATGGCCAATAAGGTCTGGGTGGGGTGGCCATGCATACTTGACCTACAAGCACGTGCACACTAAGGACTCCAGACTCGAGCTTCCTGCATCTGCGCTGTGCTGCCGCAGCAGAGTTTCCAAAATCAACAGAATTATGCAAGTTGTGGTACGCTCTCCTCTGCCCTCTTGTAGCACCAATTATGCATCAGGGAAAGAAATCCAAGGTGATGTTTTGAGGAAAAGCTGCAGACATTGGTACGCTACAAAATCACAGTCAGATTTTCTCTTAAAGGCTGGGGAAGCCCTCGGAGGGACATCTTTGTCAATTTGCAAAAAATTGTTTGAATGTAGTCGTTTGGTGCTTCCACCTCATCTCATCTCTCCCGACCACACACACACACACACACACACACACACACAAAACCAGGATGTTAAATGAATGGCACATCTACCTTACAAATGAGATATTTGGCTGGAGAAAACATAGTAAACAAAACATTTCCATTAACCAGAACGCTCATGAAACAATGAACTCTGGTTATCTGAAATTTCCAGTAAAATTCTGGTTAAAGACTCTCATTTCCTGTACTTTAACACAATTCATATATTTAAAATAATCGGCCCTAAGAAAAATAGTCAGAGGTGCACAGATATTGCAGCATTATGTATCACTGTGAAGACGTGTTTGCACAGGGAATAACTTCAATGGATATCAAGCCCCTTGTATGCACCTGGAGCCAGTGAAGGGCAGGAAGCAGTTTACGCCACTTCTCAGAAGTTTGCCAAGGTTGAGCACTCAGCCATGTTGCGAGGCAGCCAGCCTGCTAATGTGTCTTCATGTTGGGTTTCTCTCCTTCCCTGCTTTAATCACTCCGTCCTTAACTCCTGTTCCCTGTCATTGTACCCACTAATCAAGTATAGCATGTAAGACGTGCCTCAGCTTTGCTTTCTGGAAAACTTGGGCTGTAACAAAGAGAATATATAAAACTAATGATTCTCAATGGCCTTTGGGTAGGGGTGTGTGTGTGTGTGTGTGTGTGTGTGTGTGTGTGTGTGTGTGTGTG
>NW_020837970.1:7117826-7467710 GCF_003676395.1 Aethalodelphis obliquidens
GTGTGTGTGTGTGTGTGTGTGTGTGTGTGTGTGTGTGTGTGTGTGTGTGTGTGTGTGTGTGTGTGTGTGTGTGTTAGTTATAATTTTGGAGGAGAAAGTGAGGGAACAGTTCTTTTCTCCCAACTTACTTATGACATCTCTCCTCTTTCTATTCTCTATCAGTTAGGGTCCAGTCAGGAAGTAGAAACAAGAGCAATAACTTGGACATGAAACATTTCATATACAGATGTATAACTATTAAAAGGTAGCTAATTACCTAAAGGGGGTAAAAGAGAACTTTAAGGAGTTCAGAAGTAGCACAGGCAGAGAGCAATAAGAAAAAGGAACTAGGAACTTGCCCCCTTCAAGGATAAGAATCATCCTGATGTTGTCAAATACCCTTGCTGAAGGGTGTGAGCAGCCCACCAGGTGGCAAAGAAATCTTTCAGAAGCTACGGATGGGAGCTGGTGCATAGGAATGGTCCCTGAGTACTGGGAAAACTTGCTGGAACTGCAGGCTGGTGGAGCTGGCCCCCCCAGGATGCTGAGATGAGCACCACCAGGCCCCCTCCACACTGACCTGCTTGACCCAAGGCCAGCAAGAGGAAGGAGAATGCATTCCTCCTGTTTGGTCCTAAAGTGGCTCTCTAGCGCCCTCTATTAACAAAGTCTGATACCAGCCCAACCCTAAAGGAGAAGGGTCCACAGGTCCCAGCTCCAGTATCACCAAGCAGGGCAATGAAAGGTGAATTTGAAGCTGAGAGGTAATAAATGGGTAACCAGTGTGCCCACCTTCTCTGTGTGGAAAACATTCACCCTATAATAGTAAGCTTACAAGTAGAAAATAAAAATCTATGCTATATATAAAATATTACCAATGACTAAATCATTTGATAACACAATTAAATATTATTTTTCAAACTTGTCTGCATAATCCAAACTTTCTAAGAATAATCATATATCTATTTTTGTCTGGAGAGAAAGATTATCTTAAAAGACTCTCATTCATCACAGTTTTACTGGGTTCCGTTAATAAATTTGTTACTAAGCAAATATACATGCAAGGTTGAAAGGGGTTTAGACACATTCAAGGACAACGTTTTTGAGCACATATCAAGCAGGCTTCCTTGGTGAGCCCAATCCCGGGCTCTGCCGTAATCCGGGACAGCATCCACCCTTTGGCTTCTTGTCTCTATCCCTCACTATACACATAACATATGAAGGACACAGAGCAACAGTTCCTGCTGCAGAACCAACATTTACCAGTGCTAACACCTGCATAAACTTTCTGCTCTCTTGGACTCTGGAACCTCCTTATCTAGATCTTCACACCCTGGTTGTCCTTGCTTTGGCTAAAAGTCTTTGGATTTTTCATCTTCCCTCTACCACTCCCAGGCAGCTCACCTTATCTCTCACCAACCTCCCCAGGCTTCGAACTTAAGCAACAGAAATATCCAACTCCAGGTAGGGGTTTCTCTGCATGCCCCTCCCCGACGTTTCCTTCCTCGGTGTCTTTATTCACCCCAGTCCTCCAACCAAACTTACCTTCTGCTCCTTTCAACCAGCCCCCCGCCCCCCATAGTCCTTTAAGGCTCAGTTCAGGTGTCACCTTTCTAGGAAACCACCTCCCACGAAAGATCCTGCATAGGCACTTTTGTATAGTGCATCCTGCATTACTTTGAAATGATCAGTTTAGGTGTCTTGTCTCCCCAGCTTCCTCTTGGCATCCTCAGCATTTAGCACAATGGCTGGGGTTGAGTGGGCACTAACATGTCTCCAAGCCCTGACCCCGCTGATCCTTTCCTGCCAGGCCATGCCCTGGCATGAGGTGCCCTTGTAGAAAGAGAATCCGGGGCCAGAGGCGCCGGGGCGGGGGGGGGAGGTCTCATATTCTGGTGGTACTACCAGCTCTTTGCTCTCCTCTCCAAGCTGTTCTCAATAAGCGATAGGCAGAACTGCAGAAATAGACACATATACTCCTAAAACCACAGATTTCCATTTGAAACATACAAGGATGGAAAGAAGCAAATGCCTCTTCTTACAAGTACTGTAGCTGATTATTACAGGTTTAATCTGACATGACTGAGGGGCCAGGAAAGTGGGCATGTGTTATTTTCACAACCACATCCAAACCTCCCTTTGCTTGCACTTTGACAAACTCTGCCCACACAGGCAAATAATTATCCATCTATCACTTTCACCTAAAATATATAAACAGGTGAAGCTGAAATGAGCTCATATGCCTTGCATTGTCATTATCATACCCTCCATTTCCCACACTGGAGATACCATCATTCACACAACGGAGCATGCTTTCCTGTACACAGAGGCCTCCTCCCAAGTTACAAAACACTCCTCACTTATATGAGCTCATTCGATCATCACAACACTGTACGGGTAAACAAGGCTCAGGAAGACGGATCAGGCTGTGAGGAGCAAGCATCGGGGGTGGGTGGATGTCCTCACGATGTCACACGTAAGAAATGTGGTCATGCACCCATGATGCACAGACAGGGTTGGGTCAGACGAGCTGGTGGGATTGCAGCCTCCTCTTTACCTGTGTTCAACGCTCAGGGAAGTCCCCTTAATAGGGCCATAGGCTGCTCCTAACACCTGCTGACCCATGGTACCCGACAGATGTTGAATGAATGAAGGAAGGAAGATGGGTCTCCCTTTAAATGCGTTCTTATTAAACTATAATATCAACTCATCCTGCTGGATATAAACTCTGCAGAAAAGAATTTCTAAAGCCAGGCAGAGCTGGGGCCCTGTGCAAGCTCACAGCAGAGTGAAAGGAAGCCTGAGAATCTTGTTCAATTCAGCCAGGTACGACCTGTTTTACCAACCATTTTCCTGTCTATATAATTCAATCCTCCCTCCCCCATCCACGGCCGGAGCACTTTTCTCATGTTCTTAATTTCACACGTCCTTGATTTCAGACGACATCTTTCCTAGATGCTAGAGGGCACCCCAGGAAAGACCCATGCCAGGGGAACTTCTGCCACTTTCCAAAGAAAGGACAGCAAGTACAAATGTCTTGACCTGTCCGGTACCTCAGCAAAGTTTTCTTGCCTCTATTTTAGGGAAATTTTGATTTTCAGATCGACACCTGGTTAGTCTTGCTTAATGAAATGTATAATCCTGTTTCTAAGGCGATTCTGATTATTTGAGGTCCTTGTTCATTAAATGGGGCTCTGAATCATAGAAAGAAAGGAAGAAAGAAGAGTGAGAAAAAGATAGGAGAGAGAGAAAGAAAGGAGGGAGGGAGGGAAGGAAGCTTATCCAGAGCACAAAGCTGGCTCCCCATAGCCTCTCAGGGGGATTTTGAGAAATGAAATGTACGATGTGGGAGGAGCAGTGCTGAAGGTATATAAAGGTCCCACAAGGATCGCTGTGGGATGAGTGGGCTGGTGGAATGCTACCAGTGCGTGCAATCCCCTTTAAACAACAATCCTCCAATATGGGGTTAATTGCATAAATACTCAATATACTTTTAAATAATTTAATATTAAAATATAAATTTTCAAAAGTTGGTATCAGGAGTCACTACTATTTTTTTTTTTTTTTTTTTTTTTTTGCGGTACATGGGCCTCTCACTGCTGTGGCCTCTCCCGTTGCGGAGCACAGGCTCCGGACGCGCAGGCTCAGCGGCCATGGCTCACGGGCCTTAGCCGCTCCGCGGCATGTGGGATCCTCCCGGACCGGAGCACGAACCCGCGCCCCCTGCATCGGCAGGCGGACTCTCAACCACTGCGCCACCAGGGAAGCCCCAGGAGTCACTACTATTGACTTCACCCAGTGAAATTTCAAAACTGCTTAGATAACTTGAAAATCACCTTTAGACCCCAGCTGGTTGTCACCCATATGACATACATGGGTCATATTTCTCCTTTGCAGAAACAAGAAGCTACTGCCGGGGTTCTCCACTGTCTTTTCATGTCTTTTTCACTTTTATAACCTCAGCCAGTGTCCGGCACAGACTAAAATAACTGATAAACAGTTGTTGAATTTACGAATAACCATAAAAGGAACCATGAGTCTGGGATTCTAGTTCCAGGCCTGCCACTGGCTTTCTATGTGATCTTGAGCAGGTCACTTTAAAATTCTGGGCTTCGGGCTTCCCTGGTGGTGCAGTGGTTGAGAGTCCGCCTGCCAATGCGGGGGACGCGGGTTCGTGCCCCGGTCCGGGAGAATCCCACATGCCGCGGAGCGGCTGGGCCCGTCAGCCATGGCCGCTGAGCTTGTGCGTCCGGAGCCTGTGCTCCACGGCGTGAGAGGCAACAGCAGTGGGAGGCCCGCGTACCACAAAAAAAAAAAAAAAAAAAAAAAATTCTGGGCCTCCGTTTCCTGATCCGTAAACTACAGAAGATAAGGTAGTTGACATTAACAATAGCTAACTTTGACTGCTCACTTCTTATGTGCTAGGCATTCTTACCCATGCCTGTATTAGCTTATTTAATCTTCATGATGAACCCATGAGTTACCGGGGGATTCTCTCTTTCAGGTGACTACATGCACAGATCTGGCGCCCCAGTGGTCTGTAATGAAGTTTCTAGGAGTCAAGTATCTCTGGCTAGAACACGTATCTGTTGCAGTCAGGTCCCTCTTTGGGCATGGAGCCATGAGCTTTATATTAGTCAACTGTAAAATCCTTCTTTTTGCAGTTTTCAAACTTAGTTTAAATTTTCTCTCATCCAATAAAAAATATGAGCAGTGGAAGTGTGTAGGGAGAGCAACAGGGGAAAACTGGATAGAGGAGAGAGATGGCTATAGCTGGCCTCTGTCTCATTCTGCTAGAACGAAGGGGGGCAGAAATCTAGGAATCCACCTGAAGGAGAATCCAGTGGGTCCCCCTGATCCAAGGGCATAATTAGCCATGATAATTGCCAGCCCTAAGATGAATTAATTCACCCACTGTTTGGCTCACGATGCCCTCCAGGATAACAGGTGTGGGACGTGGCCAGAAGGGACACAGATTAACAACGATGTCATTACCCAGCTGCCTCCAGGGAGCCCAGTCCACCTTCCCTCAGACTTGGCAATGCTGAAGCCGAGCTATAAACCAAGAATAATTTTTGCCTAATTTGAGAGGAGTCGGCACCCTTGAGAGTCCTAGAAACCTTCTGTTTCTTCTCAGTCTCGTGCACTTTCCTCAACGGGCCATCCTCTTGTCCAACACACTGGGAGCTGCCAGCAGAAACAGTGGGAGCAAAGTGGCTTTTTTTCAACAGAGCTTTCAATTAATTTGGAAGAAGGTATTTGAACAGGGACTTCACTGGGGGGCTAGCTGCTGGAATACTGAGCACATTTCACACTCATTGTTTCAATATTTGCCATGAAATTCTTGTCTGAATTCTAATGAGAGACCACCTCTCTCCTTGGACCCCATCCTATGCATGGGGAGTAAATACATTTCTTCTTCTCTCCTATTTACTGTACCAGAAACTGTTGTTGAGAGAGCCGAGTTTAGTGGTTGGTTGCCCAGACTCAATCCAGACAGACCCAGATAAATGCTGCTAACTGTGAGGCTACGGGCAAATTCTTTACTGTCCCCCAACTCCACTTTCCTCACCTATAACCCACTTCAGTATCTTGCACAATTTTTTAAAAAAGGATGAAGAAAACAAAACATCATATAATGTCGTTCTGAAGATTAAACGAGATATGCCTGAAAAGCTCTGAGCACAGAGACCAGCACACAGAAAACAGTCAATACATCATAGCTGTTTCTTCTTAAGATTTTCATTATCATCCAGCATTTCACTGCTCCTGGAGTGAACCTGGTGACTTGGATGAGAGTGTTCAAAATTTCAAAGTCAGACTAAAATGGATTTGCTTTTCATATTAAGTCCTATCACCCCAAATGGAATTACACCTGCAAGATGTACTTAGAAGGCTGTTAGTACACGACACTCTTTTTTTTTTCATATATTGAATCATATTTGACAGTTATGGCCCATACTTCCTGGATATTTACAGGATGTAGAATTTCAAATATCCTGCCCCATGACAAGGAGCCCCAATTACTGGCACAGAAAACATGGTCTGCCTCTGTCCAATACCATCTTGCCTCTATAACCGAAACTGAAAATTTGGAGAACTGAGGCCACTGCCTTGGAAGCCCTGTCATTCTCTAACTTGGAAATCAGAGATAAGTAAGCCAGGATCACGAGCAATTACAGTTTGGTGGAGGAGGGTTTGGTATCTCTACAAGTACCACATCTTTCTAGAGTGTCTGCAATTGCTTATACAAGGGGATTTCCTCCTTCCCTCCTTCTCTCCCTCCTCTGATGGAAGTAAGCCCTGGAGATAAGAATTTCTACATCTACTCCAATAAGGTACCGCTAGGGCCCTGTGCAAGCTCACGGCCGAGAATGAAGGAAGCCAGAAGCGTATGGGCCACCCCTTGGCCCACAGTCAAGTCCTGGCAATTTAGGTCAACTAAACTCACCTAGACAAGCTTGGCTGCAAGTGATACAAGAGGACAGACACACTCTCAATTTGCGACGTGAAGCATGGCCGGCATTTCCCAGAGGTTCTCACCTTTTATTTTGGAACCACCTGCCTCTAGCACACACTACCCTAGACTCAAATTGCTCTGTTTTGAAACTGAAAATGTCACAAGACATTACCAGATTGCTCAGTGAATTCTCTCTGCTCTCCCCAGTGCCCCGCCCCCAGCCCCCGGGCCCTGCAAATCAAAAGAAAATGGGAGGATATAAAATATATAACTCCATAGGTAGAATAAATAGGCAGCAAACCCATCCCATTCCTAGGCTTTCATCATCAAGCCAGGAGTTCCAGATTCCTCCACCTCAGGGCAGCAATCCACAAAAGAACAGGGTAGGACTCAGATCCCAACTTAAACCTTATTTAAACCGTGTCCTTACTACCAGGATCTTTTCTCTCCCAGCACAAGAGAAAAGAACTTCCCTGAAAGTTCCCGCTTTTACACTCAGTGACCATAATGATCAGATCAGCCCTTATGCTCAAAGTAGCCCAAGGATTTGTCAAACACAAAATGGAGGGAGGTTGCCACCTCTGGCTTCCATAGCCAAAACACTCTGGAAGTCACCCTCTGAGAGCTACTTAGCACGCAGTACCTGTCTTGGCTCCTCCACCTGTGCTCCTGGCCCTGCCCAAGGCAGCCCAGGTGAAATGTGCTGGCAGCCCAAGGTGAGCCGCCAGGAGACCACTGAATGCAAATCCACGGGAGCCCAGACTCCCTCCTGCCAGTGGTCTCATCTTTTCCCCTCCTCTAGAAGCCTCAGAAGTAGGGCCAGGTTCTCACAACTCCCAGCCTGGAGATGCTCTGGGGTGTTGGCTCCTGGGCTCTCAGTCCCAAGAACTGTCAGCTGGAATCTTTCCAGAAATGCTCCTGTTCACTCTCCTTCACTGCCCTCCTCCTCCCTTTTTAGTGCTCAGGATTCTCCCAGGTCCTCTGGTCTGTCCTAGGTCTCTCTGCCTGGATGTAGTTGAATGAATCAGTAACACTTTAAATCAAATGAAATCAGTGCGTCACCTTGCCCAGGGACATCTGCATTTTAAAAGAATGGAAGACTTGAAGCAATGGCTTTGGATGGGGAATAGTTCTGAACAGAAGGGTCCTTCTGATGTGTAAAACCTTTCATGGAGATGACTGTCTCTTCCACCACATTAAGGGCAGTCAATCCTGGGAAGAAGACTTGAAAAATCAAGCCTCCCCAAGATAAGGTGGTACTGAGTAAAGAAAGTATCAGAATATGCTATTTTTATTTCATTGCTCCTATGTCGTTATACAGGTCCATGGGGAATTACAAAATCAACATATTGATGTACCAGGTAGTAAAAGCAAACTGCAATACCTAGGTGTGAGGGCGAGGGACAGCCTGGGTTGTTAGAGCCCTGGGTCCTTATCCCAGCTCTGCCACTTCCTCGTAGACCAGGGGCAAGTCACCTAACTTGTCACACCCACCCTGAGTCTCAGTTTCCTCATCTACACAATGGGATGACAACACAAGTCAACTCATAAAGGTGTCATGAGAGTCAAAACTGAAAATCTGAGAGTGCTCTGTAAATGAAAAAGCACTCTAGACGCAAAAGGTGGGGTTCTGATCAAATTCATGAGGGGTTAAACACTAAAGGCTCTCCGAGTTTTCAGCTGTTGGCGTGAATCTCTCAAAAGCATAGAGCGGCGGGGAGGTGGGAAGGAGGGAGAAGTTGTTTCAAGCACGAGAAAACAACAGAAGCCAATGAGGCAGGACCCCCAAACATATTTGTATGTATTTCAGCCCTAGTATAGATTAAGTTGTATCTTATCTTGAGGAAAAAGACAACCTGCATTTTAGTTAAATCATGTTTCTTTTGCTCTCAAGTCAGCATTTAAGTGCTTGTTGAGCACATATGCTGTGCCCTTATTTCATCAAAATGAAAAGGCATCGCTCCCCGTGCCTGGCAAGAGACATTGTCAAGTCGAGTACCAACAGCTGGCTCTGCAGATGTCAACAACAGCTGCATTTTGTCATTCCGAGATGTGTCAGTCCCAATTAATCTGCCTCTCTCCTTGTTTTTAGAAACTCTGATGTCTATGTATAAAATTATTTTCTCCTCCTGGTTGAACTCCTTTTGCTATCACACCCAGATGTATCCAGTCACCTTGACAAAATTACGTTGTTTGCTCGGGAATCTGAAATAAAAGTGAACTCGTCTCGAATTATTAGTGAGAGAAATCTCAGGTGAAGGCATGATCCAGTCCGCTAATCACTTCTAGCAAAGGCTCTGAATCATGTGTCAGCAAGCTAAATCCCCTGGCTCCCACAGAGAGCTTTCAGTAGGAAATCTGTAAATAAAATGGAGATTCAATATTTCATAGTGCATTTTGCTTATAACAGGTGTGTAGAGAGGGGCCACCCCTCAACAGATGGAGGGAAGGAGCTTGGTTGAAAATGAAAACAAAGGAAGATGACTATGAGAGTTAAACTACAGTTGTAAGGATGGGGATTATTTCGACCTGGATGCTTGTTTCGTCTGTCACAAAGTACGTAACCCAGTGGTACTCATAGGCACCATTCAAAATGAAATCCAAGTACTAAACAGACTAGAGCAGTCCCTGATTCAGACACACAGGCTCCTGGGCAGAACTTGTATGAGTCAACGGCCGCAGGGCAAAGTCTTGGCTGTGCACGTGCTGGGACCCAACTATGGGCATTTGTTAAGTGAAGGAATGGTCGTGAGCTGTAGGCTTTTTGGTTTGGACACCCATGATGGGTGGAAACCATCCAGTAAAGCGGATCATGGAGACAAGAATGAAATGAAACAGGGAGAACAAGGGAGTTTATCACCAAGGTAGGGCCTGCCTATCCTATGATGAACGACTTTATAGGCCTAATTTCTGAGAGGACCTTCTGCTCACTCCACCCATCAGAGAGAGAAGGAAAGAGGCACACGTGAAAATTACTACTAAGAATCATCATAGTGGAGCCTCTTCACTTAAAAAAAGGAGAATGTTGGGCTTCCCTGGTGGCGCAGTGGTTGAGAATCCGCCTGCCGATGCAGGGGACGTGGGTTCGTGCCCCGGTCTGGGAAGATCCCACATGCCGCAGAGCGGCTGGGCCCGTGAGCTATGGCCTCTGAGCCTGCGTGTCCGGAGCCTGTGCTCCACAACGGGAGAGGCCACAGCAGTGAGAGGCGCACGTACCGCAAAAAAAAAAAAAAAAAAAAGAGAGAATGTTTAAATTTATATAGAATCAACTGTTAATTTATACAGTCAACTCTTGATTGCTCCACAGTGACTGTTCCTGGTCCAGGACCAACGTGTTTATCTGAATTGTCCATTAACAGGATCCCCACCTCTGCTCAAAGACTTAGCATGTCCCCTCGCAGAAGATGAAAGGGAAGTACTTAGACCCAAACACATTTCTCCACCTGCTGCAGTGGTTTTAAAACTCTGTTTGTTTTTGCATTGGAAATCCTTGAGTCCAAACATTCAAGAAGCAGAAGTGAAATCATTATGCTGTACACTTTAAACTTATACAGTGCTATATAGGTCAGTAAAACTGGAAGGAAAACAGCGCTCCAGCTTCAGCTAACATATACCTGAGAACCATTTCTCCGGAGTTCCAATGGTTCTCAAACATGGCTGCATGTTATCTGAATGATCAAAATGACAACAATAACAAAAAACCCAAAAAACCCAAAATATTAAGCAGAAGCCCGTGGCAGTAGAAGATGTTGGTGGCTCTGACCAGAATGTCTCAGATTCCTTTTTACTGTGAGTGAGTGAGTAAGTGAAAGAGAGAGAGAGAGAGACAGAGAGAGAAAGAGAGAGAATGGGGAAGGGGGAAGGGGAAAGGAGGAGGGGGAAGGAGGAGGGGGAAGGGGAAAGGGAAGGAGAAGGGGAAGGGGGACGGTGAAGGGGGAGGGTGAAGGGGAAAGGGAAGGAGGAAGGAGGAAGGAGAAGGAGAAGGGGGAAGGGGGAGGGGGAATGGGAAAGGGAAGGGGAAAGGGAAGGGGAAAGGGAAGGGGAAAGGGAAAAGGGGAAAGGGAAAGGGAGAGAGATCCTCCACAGGCTGTTAGGTTTTCACTTGCAGCTACTCTGGGAGACTGCCCTCAGCCTGCTCTGCTCCACACTCGAGAGCCAGCATTGCTCAAATATTGAGGCCTTTCTGGCCAGCTCTCAGCCGAGGACTGCTACATAGAGGCGTGGGAAAGCTTCAGCTCCCCTGCTGAAGTTGGGACAACTCACACTCCAGACATCCCCAGCGGTATCCGGCAGAAGCTACCCTCTGTGGGATTCTACCTTGTTTGGCTTCCTCTGCTTCCCTGAAAGAGGGGAAAGGCTCTAAGTTGGCAGAAGTGGTGTTGTCTGCCCCCAGCATGGAGCAGGGGGCAAGAAGGGGCTAAACAGGGACAGAGGGACTCAGGACACTCAACTGCCCGTGAGTCAGGACTTCAAACTGTGGCATCTTCATCCCGCTGCAGTCCCTGTGCTTCTGGGGCAAAAGACCCACTCGATGTTCAAAAGGAAATCGAAAAGATATTTTAAAATAATTTCTGTGGCATTCTCCCACGTGAAGAAATAGTAGCAAGTGAGGTCATAAGATAAAATATGTGCCATGAAGAGGACTTCTAGAAAGTGTCTTAGTCAAGGATCTAGAAGCAAGTATTGGTCATCGATTTTGCCAGGCCTGCATGACTTCTTGAGTTCACTGGGAGTGCCCTGTACCTTACACCATGGAGGCTCAGAGCTCCCATGCTCATCCTTCCTGAACTTGGCTCTGATCCACTCTTGCAGACCAGTTCCTTACACTTGACTCAGTCCTGCCTCCCAGCAGCCCCCCAGCTCTCAACTTGGCTCTGCCTTCCCTGTTCTTATTCTCTCTTTACTCTTCGGACCTGACACACAGTGCAATAACTCCTCCCAGCGATGATTCTAGGTCTCCTTCTCAGCTCTATAACTCAAGGTCCCTTGGTGAAACACTCCCTTCTCATCTGGCTATCGGAACCCTCCTACCCTACAATCGACCCTTCAAGCAGGATTTTCCCTGATTAGTGATTTTCACAGCACCTACCTTCATTTGACTTACTATGTATTTTACTTATTTGTCTTTTTTGTCCCCTATTAAAATATAAGTCCCATGAGGGTAGGATTTTTTTAAAAATATGCTTTGTTATCTACAGTATGCTCAGTTGCTAACACATAGTAGATGCTTAATAAATACATGTTTTGAAAATTATTTTTAAGAGGCCAGTAAATGAAGACATGTCCCATATTCTTAAAATCATCTTTTCATTGTATGATCCATTTGGTGCTAAATTTTTTTTAGCTCAGATGTACTAATTACCCAACTTTGTTTTCCAACATTTCAGGAGAGAAAAGAGGAGGGCAAAAGGAGAGAAAAGAAGACATGCTAAAACAAAGCACACTGTGTATTAGATGTACTCTTTGAGATCAATGGAAAGAGAATAAACTATGGGCAGAAACACTTGGATCTGTAACTTTTTTTTTTTTTTTTTTTTGGCTGTACTGCATGGCACGTGGGATCTTAGTTCCCTGACCAGGGATCCCAGGGATTGAACCCATGCCACCTGCAGTGGAAGCATGAAGTCTTAACCACTGGACCGCCAGGGAAGTCCACTGTAACAGTATTCTTTAAAAAAAGAAATGGTGTAGTCAGGTGGAAACGTGTGAAAACAAATTACATTTAGCACTTTGATATACAATGTTTTTTCTTATGCAAGGTATTAGGTATAAAAACATGTCAGTGGGCTTCCCTGGTGGCGCAGTGGTTGAGAGTCTGCCTGCCGATGCAGGGGACACGGGTTCGTGCCCCGGTCTGGGAAGATCCCACATGCCGTGGAGTGGCTGGGCCCGTGAGCCATGGCCGCTGAGCCTGCGCGTCTGGAGCCTGTGCTCCGCAACGGGAGAGGCCACAACAGTGAGAGGCCCGCGTACAGCAAAAAACAAAACAAAACATGTCAGTGCTCTATAGAAAATGTAGAAAAGGAAGTAGTCATCTGATGGCAAAGGTAGTCTAATTGTTGCCGTTATAGCCTCTATTTCCACACATCTAAGGGTTAATAGACTACCGAATGGGCTGACCTTCATCAATATTCCTTTGGGGGTATACTACTAAAATTCCTGTCTTGCACTTCTACCTTGTCTCCAATATTCACTGTTGACAATTCTAGATGCAACGGCCAATCTGGGTTGCTGACTGGAGATTCCCAAGCAAACTAAATTATGTAATAGAAATAGCTAACAGAAAATGTCCAGAGGGCCTACTCTTATGACTATGACTGTGTAACATGTACTAGACCAACCTCTGTACTTTACAAAAGCTGGATAAAATTAGACAAAAACGAACAAAACCAGTTACTTGAAGGTATCAAGAGCAACCGAGGCAGCCAGGACTAGAAGGGACATAGAAACACCAGTAGGGGAATTTGCAAGTTATACAGGGAAGACAACAAAGCCAATAAGGGTGCCTTATCTTACCAGTTACCACAATAACTGCTGGGGAACTCTGAGACACTGTGTAGAACAAGCCTGGAGTTATATCCCAAATAAAGAGCAAGGGATCTGGATTGTTTTTGTTTTGTTTTTATATAAGTTTCAGGCATGCAGCATTGCAATTCAACATCTGTATACACTACAGAGTGATCACCAACACAAGTCTACTTACCATTCATCACCATAGGGTTGACCCCCTTCACCCATTTCACCCACCCCAACCCCCCACCCCTCTGGTAATCAGGAATCTGATCCTTGTTTCTATGAGTTTGTTTTTGTTTTATTTTGTTTGTTTCTTTTGGCTTTTTTTTTAAGAGTCCACATAGGAGTGAAATCACACAGTATTTGTCTTTCTGCATCTGACTTATTTCACTTAGTATAACATCATCAAGGTCCATCTATGTTGTCACAGGAATCTGGATTTTTATCCACCACCTGTCTATTGAGTGCACCTTCTGGGAGTGTCTTCGTCAGTTCAGGCTTCTATAACAAGATACCACAGACTGGGTGGCCTAAACAACAAACAGTTATTTCTCACAGTTCTGGAGGCTGCAAGCCTGAGATCAGGGCACCAGCATGGCCAGATGCTGGTGAGGACCTGTCCTGGCTTGTAGCAGCGGGCTTCTCACAATAGCCTCACACGGCCAAGAGAGAGAAATCGTCTCTTTTGTGTCTCTTCTTATAAAGGCATTCATCTCATTACCTCCCCAAAACCTCCCCCCTCCTAACACTATCACACTGGGGGCAAGGGTTTCAACATATGAATTTTGGGGAAACACATTCAGTCCATAGCAGGGGGCATTACTTTTCTGACACTTCTGGCTCATGTGGGTCAAATATGCAACCATGGCTACACAAAAGTCCTGCAGTAGATAGATGCATGTGTTTTCAGTAAACAGCTTCTGGTGTGTTGAGGTAACAAGGTTATACAGTTAATAGTAGTGGTAGTGTCTGCTACACTCTTTGACATAATTCCACCCCTAGGTATATACTCAGTGCATATATCTGTGCCCCAAATGACAAGTCCAAGAACATGCATAGGAACATTACTGGCAATAGCCCCCAACTGGAAATTACGCAAATGGCCACCAGCAGCTTGGCGGATAAATACACTGTGGTGAATGTGCCCAATTTCCATTGCTCCAATGCTAGTCCAGGCTACCATCGTCACTCACTTGGAGCCCTTCTGCAGCCTCCCAACTGGCCTCCTGCCTGCTTCTCCTTCCCTGTAGTCCTTCCGTAAAGCAGTGACAGTGAGCTTCCCAAAGCATAAATCAAATTACATGCCATTCCCCTGCTTAACATCCTCTCATGGGGTTTCATTCACTTAGAATAAAGTACAAATTCTCCCTCACGTACCCTGCCCACTCTTTGCCCTCCTCTGTCTGTCCTTCTCCTCATTCACTACACTCAGCCACGCCAGCCTTTTCCTGCCTTTTCCTCTCAAAAATCAAATGTTCCCACTTGGAATCTTAAAGCTTGCAGCTCCTGCCCGGTCTGGATCGTCCCCAGACCTTCTCAACATGGCTACTCCCTTCCTGTCATTTTTTTATCGTATAACATATGTCTAGAAAAGTGAACAAATCATAAAAGAGACATGGAAGAATTTTAGGTAGAGGTGACAGGGCCTGCTTTGAGTTTTAGAAAGAGAGTCCTTACAGCAAATAGGAAGGGGAAAAGGTCTGAGGAAGCCAAGATGGGGAGACTAGTGTTGAGTTGGTCAGAAGTGAGTTGAGAAATAATTAAGACGACGTGAGCAAAGGCATTGGCGGTAGGAAGGGAAAGGAGGGAACAGATTTGAAAGACTCTACCAGCATCCTAGGCTATCTGTAGTGGCTTATAGAGACTTAAAACACTTTACTGTGATCAGTTTATGGGCTAACCCTGATCTAGAAATAGGAAACTCTCTGTCACTTGGATTATAGCTTAGTGCTTTTCACCAGTTAGACCCGTAATTGCTCTTTCTTAGGGAGCCTAAGGTCTTGGCCAGGCTAACTCTTTTTTTTAACTTCCCTTGCTCATTTAGAAATCTGATTATTTTGATGCAATATGTTACTAATAATTCCTTTCTCATCTCAGATCCAAGACTTTCTCCTGCTTTTTTCCAGCCACTATGTGAATAAAATATTGAGCTGCGGATTAATGACCCTTTACGTGCCACTCTGAGATGTCTGAAGGAATTATCCAAATGCCCAGACAGCTCCGTAATGTCACATTTAAATTAGAGGCTGAATTTGTAAAAGGCTGTCCTGTGTTGTTAATACTGTTATAAAGATGGTAATCAGACCTAATCTTCTTTTAAGAGAAAGAATAGAAATATTATCTCTTAATGCCAAGAAAAGAACATGAAATACACTACTTATAACAGACAAACACGTAAGTTAACGCTTTGACTTCGGCTATACTTAGTCCTAGAATGCGTGCCTTCTCAAGGAGAGTCTAAGAATGGATGGGGAATTCTGGTTTTTGTTTTTCACTGCTTTTGTCTCAGAACTCTGAAGCGCTATCACTTTTCCCTCCTTTAGCTTTTTGGGTGTTGTACTGGCCCTGTATGTCCTCCCACTGAGGGCACTGGAGGTAGCAGTGACTCCTTGTCACAGAAAAACATACCACTTCTCAGGGCTAGAAAGCAGTCAGGAGAATCTTTGAGCTGACTGTAACTGAGATTCCATATGGAATCACAACAGAGCTAGGGTCCATGAGGAGTTTTCAGTCATCTTGATCCTAAGCAATAACAAAAACAACCACAATAATAATAGCAGCAGGACTAATTGCACTGATGATAGGGACAATACAGCTGATATGATTAAGTTTTTATTGTATGCCAGGCACTGCTGAGTACTTTACATACTGCATCTCATTTAATCTTCTCAACTCCATGAGGCAGGTACATATATATTCTTTTTTTTTTTTTTTTTTTTTTTTTTTTTGCGGTACGCGGGCCTCTCACTGTTGTGGCCTCTCCCATCGCGGAGCAATGGCTCTGGACGCGCAGGCTCAGCGGCCATGGCTCACGGGCGCAGCCGCTCCGCGGCATGTGGGATCCTCCCGGACCGGGGCACGAACCCGTGTCCCCCGCATCGGCAGGCAGACTCTCAACCACTGCGCCACCAGGGAAGCCCATATATATATTCTTTAATTAATTTCTTTTTTAAACTGAAGTATAGTTGATTTACAATGTTGTGTTAGTTTCTGGTGTATGGCAAAGTGATTCATTTTTACATATATAAAGCTGGTGTATACACACACACACATATATAAAGTGGTGTATGTATAAATATACATATATATATGTATTCTTTTTTAGATTCCTTTCTATTATAGTTTGTTATAAAATATTGAATATAGTTCCCTGTGCTATAGAGTAGGACCTTGTTGTTTATCTATTTTATATATAGTAGTTTGTATCTGCTAATCTCAAACTCCTAATTTATCCCTCCCCCCTCTCTCCTCCCCCCAGATATACTGTTATTATCCAAGGTCACAGTGCTGGGAAGAGGCAGAGTGAAGATCCAAACCAATGTCTGTCTGATGCCAGAGAACATATTTTTCACCACTGTATAATACTGATCATACTGTAAGGATCTGAGCTACTACATAGCTTGATATTCAGAGACTTCGCCCATGATGGCTTTCTCCGTGTAAAGTATGTCTTGGACAGTTTAATCTATATTAAGAGGAAAGCAAAACACTACTTGGATTGGAACATACAACCCCCAAATGAACATCTGAATCTAGTGGCTGAATGACCAATGGCTATACAGATCTCAAAGTTTCCAGACAGCTCAAATTTATGATATCTCCCTTTATTCCCATAAATATCATTCCACCTATCAGACCAAGTATCTCAATTTTTGGATTAGAAACTCTGGTTACAGCAATCACGCTGATCTTTTTAAGCCATAAACAGGGGACATTTGTCTTCACCATGAGAGTCTTTTAAGACCTAAGTGCTACTAAGCCCACCCAACACTGACCATGCTCCATCTCAGAGGACTGTCACAACTTCAAGTACTTTCACATTATTGTAGTTACCTTATCCCAAAGCAATTTCTAGTGTTATTACAAAATCCCAAAGTTCCATCTAGAAAATGAGAAATCATTTAAATGTAATGAACTCTTTTCTGAAAATGACAAAATTATTCCAAAGTTCATTTTGAAGGAAAAAAAAGGTAAAAGAATAGTTAAGACAAGAAGGGCCTTGTATTTTAACATGTACTTAAAAGCTTCAATAATTTAAAAAAGTATGGTACCTGTGCAAAAATTGACATTGATATTTCTATCTATCCATCCATCCATCTATCTATCTAGCGAACTACATATATGATGCAGACAGTTACATACCAGTGAGAAAGTGACAGATTATCCCTCCTGTGGCATGAGGAAAACTGGCTTTGGGGGGAAAATTAAGTTAGATTCTCACCTCAAACTAGAGCATTAAATACATTCCACATGGTTTGAAAACTAATAAATATTAAAAGCTTAGTTTTGCTTATTTTTTTTAAATGGGAGAAAAATATACAGAAATATTTAACTTTTCTTGGTTTGGGCAAGGAATGCCTAAGCACTAGAGAAATGGATGAAATCATCAAGGAAAATGTAAATACATTTGACCACTTAGAAATTAAAAAGTCTGACAGCCAAGAAAACACAAAAACACTCTAGAAAAATGGTTTTCAACAACACTAGACAGAGGATTAAAGTCTCTGATGTATTTTTTAAACTTTCAAATAAATACCACAATAGAAAACTAATAAACTTATAAACATCCATAAAACCGAGCTGTTCAATCTTACTGTAATAGAGTTATCGTCATACAAAAAAGTTAATTTCAGTATGAACGCAGTGAGACAGACATTCTCAATCATTAGAAGGAATGTTGATTGTTACTAACTGCTGTACAGAAACTTGGCAAGTATATTTAAAAGCATTAAATAGTTCATAATCTTTGTCAAAATAATTTCAAATCTAGCAATTCTGGTAAAAATCTTAATCAAAAGATTATTTATATCATTCATGACTAAAAGGAATCAAGGTTTCTTGGGGAAATGGCTGATTCCAGAGCTGAGGCATAAAATGTAAAAGTAAGCTTGGAACACAATGAGTCAAAAAAGAAGGAAACCCAGAGACTACCAAAAGACATGGATGCCAAAAGATACAGAAGTCGCCTTGGAGGGGTGCCCAATAGAAAACCTCAGTATCAGAAAATTATTATAATTTGACTGCAGAGAACTAAATAAAGTAAATGAGAGAGAGAGAAATAAGCAAAACTCATTTATCTCACTCTTTAAATCAGTACTTAGAACACAAGAAGTAAGAATTTAGAAAGGGAAAACTTTACTTTTTTCAGAAGAATATCAGCTATTAAATGTAAGTGATATAAAAGAATTATAAAAATCACCACTTGAAGCTCCCAATAAAATAACTGGTTTAGGCAAGAATCACCAATGATGCTAAACACTGTTAGGTGAAAAACTGTTGGGGAATAGAGTAGTCATATGATACCAAACGAGTACCCTGTAGAAAATGTACTAATTGCAAAGGGAAAAACATACCTCTAAGTAAAGGAATCTAGTGGTCATCACCTGAACTGAGTAATCAAACTTCACATGAGTGATCATGGGACAACCTTATGTTATATCCTCCTGATGATGCAACTACTAATGAAATATCCTTGCCAAAATGGTTTACCTAAATCTAATTAAGACTTTAGACCCAACTTCAGTTTACAGGAAATCCAGAGGCTGGAGGAACAAGTTAAAGGACACTACAAGGGAATAATCAGACAAATTCAGTACCTTAAGGTTATGCACGAGAATGTCTTTATTCTTGGGAGAGGCATGCTAAAGGCTTTAAGAGTGAAATGTTATGATGTTTGCAATTTACTTGGCTCCGGACGCGCAGGCTCAGCGGCCACGGCTCACGGGCCCAGCCGCTCCGCGGCATGTGGGATCTTCCCGGACCGGGGCATGAACCTGTGTCCCCTGCATCGGCAGGCGGACTCTCAATCACTGCGCCACCAGGGAAGCCCCTGCAATTTACTTTTAAATGGTGCCACAAAACAATAGAAAATACTCAATATACATGTCTATATCCACGCAGATACACACACACACACACACACACACAAATAAAAAGATAAAATATGGCACAATGTTTAAAAAAATTTAAAGTGTGGGTATATGCTGTACTATTTCAACCTCTATATATGTTTGAAATTTTTCATAATTTAGAAAAAATACTATTTATAAAAACATCATGCACAGGCCAAAAATGATATGACTAATTAAATGAGAGAGCAGTCACAGAGTTGATATTATACATGTATTAAACATCTTTTCAAAGAATTTCCAAACGTATAGGCAAAAAGTCACAATGCAGTGGTAAGGGAGAAAAATAGGATGTAAAACTTTGTAAAACTTTGTATATGTATAACCTCATCTCGTGTTTCATATTCATCCAACACATTTATTGAGCAATTAAAATGTGCCAGTAGGGCTTCCCTGGTGGCGCAGTGGTTGAGAGTCCGCCTGCCGATGCAGGGGTCACGGGTTCGTGCCCCGGTCCGTGAGGATCCCACATGCCGCGGAGCGGCTGGGCCCGTGAGCCGTGGCCGCTGAGCCTGCGCGTCCGGAGCCTGTGCTCCGCAACGGGAGAGGCCACAACAGTGAGAGGCCCGCGTACCGCAAAAAAAAAAAAAAAAAAAAAAAAAATGTGCCAGTAACTCTTCTAGCTGCATAAGAAAATACACCTCAATGTTAATAGGGTTGTCCCAGGCTATTAGGGTTATAGGAGATCCTTATTAGCTTCTAATACCTTCCTAAAATTTTCAAATTATACAGTCATTTTTATAGTAAGAATAACAAACAAGCATTTTCCTTAACAGCTGTCTTAAGAATTCAATATTAACAATAGCTGATACTGACCGAGTACCTGGCATGTGGCAGCCCCTGTTCTCCATGCTCTACAGGGACAAATCTGCTTAGCCTTCCCAATAGCTCCTGGAGGTGAGCATTATTTTTATCCCCATATATACAAAAACTGAGGACTGAAGCTTTGGTAATTTGCCAAAGGCAATGATTCTTAAAGGAGGGAGGCACTGTCCCCAAGGAACAGTTGGCAATGTTGGGAGACATTTTGCTTGTCACATTGGGGAGAAGGTGGGTAGAGGCCAGGGATGTTGTTAAACAGCCTACAATGTATGGTACAGCTCCCCACAGCAAAAAATTATCAGCTCCAAATGTCAATATTGCTGAAGTTGAGAAAATCTGACCTAAGGTCACTTAGCTAGTAAGTAGTAGAGCCCAGCTTTGAGCCCAGGCAGCCGGACTCCCAAATCTGCCCCCTTCATCACTCTATACTGTTCTTAAACACTCTCCCATGCTAACGTTTTGTCATTAAATGTTATAGTGTTTATTTCTTGAGGGAGATTATTGGTAATAATTGCTGCCATATGTGATGCTTGGCGATTTATCAAAAAATTTAATATGAAAATGATAATCGATTCCTAAAGGTGCAAAAGGTACAAATTAACTAAAATGGCATCTGATGTGGTGTGACAGGGCATTCTATTGGTACAATTCTTTTAAAGCAATTTTGCAGTTTGCATAAAAATGTTAATATTTATAATCTTTGATCCAGAAATTCCACTTTGGGAAATTTATCCTAGGAATATAAATTAAAATACAGCAAAATCCTGGTGTGCAAATATATTATTTAGAGTAGGAAAAAAAGGAAGCTATCCAAATGTCTAATAATAGAAGAACTAAACAAACTGGGCACATGTGCTTGAGAGAATCTATGTTAGGGTATGGAAAATCATGTATAGTATATTATTAGGTAAGCAAAAGAAACAGGATATAAAATCTCAGACACATGTTGGCAAGCACCTTAAATAGTAGCATCATTTAAAAGATGAAAAGGAAACACATCACCAGAGTTGCTGGATTAGGAATATAGGGTAAAGAGGGATTTCTTTGCCTTTTCTAGTTTCTGTCTTTTATTTTCAAAATTGCCTGAAATATAGCTATGAACCTTTATGGAGTAAAAACTATTCTTTTATTTTTGGATGTACATAAATCCTGGGAAAGTGGTATCTTTTATTAAGGGAGGCCCTTTATAAAACCTGAAATATGTGTAAACAAGCTTATGACCTAGATGTGAGCACTTTAAAAGTAAAAAACAAATCCGAGAACAGAGCCAATGGTCCTCCCAACACAGTCTCTGCATTGCTATTAGATGAGAAAATCTCCTCTCTGGCAATCTTAATGTCTCCTTCTCCCTCTGTAACGACTTGATGCATAAAAATTAATCTTTCCCCCCTGCTTTGATCCCTGAGCTCCTTAGCGAAGATCCCATCTTGCTCTATAACACATGATGAAGCATTTTCCCTGCTATAATGGGACAATGGCCCTACTGAGCACAACAATTTGAGTCTGAACATGTCACAGCCAAAGAGGCAATTCCACGGAGAACTATTCGGCAAGTGCATAAAAAAGACACATTAACACAGTCTGAAAATAGTGTCCTCAACAAAAGAACACAAAACAGAACTTGGAATGCGGGAGATGGAAGGCGGGGGGAAGCCAAAAGGTGAGATGCTCCTGGGGTTCTATCCCCAAGCGCTGGTCATGTAGGTTCATCAGTTTTACCCAAGAAAAGAAAGCATTTGAAAACTTTCAATAAAAAAGATTGTCTGTCAAGCCTAGGAAACAAATATTCTGTAATTAGTTTACTCAATATTAAGTTTGACATCTAGAATCTCAATATTAGCAAAAATGTGATAATTATAGCTGGAAGGGTTTTTTATTGAATGTGAATTCATGTATAACACTCTGAGCGTATCTCACTCCCTATTGTTATTTCTCCTGCTGTGTTCACACCTAACTGGACGCCTTTGGGCTCTGCTCTGAAATCTGATCTCAAATTCACAGCCTCCATCCTTCCTGTTAAAGTAGTCGTAGTTCAGCAACAAGCTGACAAAGGACACCTCCACCCCGAGGGAAGATATGGCCTTGACAGATCCTGCTGACTTGGGGCACCTGAACCTTCAGGATGCCCAGGCTGCTCCAGAAGGGGCTTTCTGTATTAAACGGGGTCCCAGGTCACACCACTGCTCCACGTGGAGGGCTCTGTGTGTTTTCCAGCAACCACTGTAACCCATTTGGCTGTCAACTCAGTGAAAGAGCTTGCCAACTCAACCTCGTTATTGGCTTGAAGGGGGAGAACAGAAGCAGGGAACATGTGTTTGGTGTTAAAGTGGGTCAGGTCTGTGCCAGGCATTTGCTCATTTTACCCTCACAGCATCCTCATTTTTTGTTTATTTATTTTTATTTATTTTTGGCTGCGTTGGGTCTTTGTTGCTGCATGCGGGCTTTCCCTAGTTGTGGCAAGCAGGGGCTACACTTCGTTGCGGTGTGTGGGCTTCTCACTCGTTGCAGTGGCTTCTCTAGTTGCAGAGCACGGGCTCTAGGCACGTGGGCGTCAGTAGTTGTGGCATGTGGGCTCAGTAGTTGTGGCGCACGGGCTTAGCTGCTCTGTGGCATGTGGGATCTTCCTGGACCAGGGCTCAAACCTGTGTCCCCTGAGTTGGCAGGCGGATTCTTTTTTTTTTTTTTTTAACATCTTTATTGGATAATTGCTCTACAAGAGTGTGTTAGTTTCTGCTTTATAACAAAGTGAATCAGCTATACGTATACATATATCCCCATATCCCCTCCTTCTTGCATCTCCCTCTCACCCTCCCTATCCCACCCCTCTAGGTGGTCACAAAGCACCGAGCTGATCTCCCTGTGCTATGTGGCTGCTTCCCACTAGCTATCTATTTTACATTTGGTAGCGTATATACGTCCATGCCACTCTCTCACTTCGTCACAGCTTCCCCTTCCCCTTCCCCGTGTCCTCAAGTCCATTCTCTACATCTGCGTCTTTTTTCCTGTCCTGGCAGGTGCATTTTTTTTTTTGATACGCGGGACTCTCACTGTTGTGGCCTCTCCCGTTGCGGAGCACAGGCTCCGGACGCGCAGGCTCAGCGGCCATGGCTCACGGGCCTAGCCGCTCCGCGGCATGTGGGATCTTCCCGGACCGGGGCACGAACCCATGTCCCCTGCATCGGCAGGCGGACTCTCAACCACTGCGCCACCAGGGAAACCCCTGGCAGGTGCATTCTTAACCACTGCTCCACCAGGGAAGCCCGCATCCTCCTTTTACACAGGAGGATACTGGGACTGGGAGAGGTTAATGACTTGCCCCACACCACGTGACTAGTGAATGGCACAACCGGAATCCGAAGGTAGGTCTGCCTCATCTCAGAGCCTGTGCTCTGGCCTCGCTGGGACTTGCTGTGTTGGGGGAGGGGAGAGTGGAGAGACAACCCACCACAGAAACAAATTAATATGCACACGTCCAAGTGTGAACTGACCACATACACCTTCTCCCAAATATCAACATATCACTGTGGGTTCCTATGAGGCAGGAGATAGATGGGCCCCAGGCTGAGCAGCTGGAGTTTGTCCCCTGTGGACAGATACTCCAAACTGAAGAGGAGGAGGGGCGGAGCCCTGCCCAGATAAAAGACCACATATTTCTCATTCTCGAGGTCAAGGAGACCTTCCCGACTATACATGCACAGAAAGGCTCCTTGGAGATCAGAAAGGGAGTGATGTCAACCTACCCATAGCCCTCTTCGCTAGAATCCATCTTGGTTAAGAGATGCACGTGCACACATGGGTGGACCCTGAGATAAGCCAAATATGGACTCGGAGCCAGGCAAAGCAAGATGATTGGCCAGAGGAAACCCGGAAGAAATGCCCCATATAAGTGATTCAAACTACCACAAGGGCACGACTCTCTGAGTCCACCCGTGTGTCTTTCCACACATACCCTTTTTCCTCCTAATAAACACTTTACTTGGTTCACTACTTCCCGTTTCTTTGTGGAAATTCCTTTTCTGCAAAGCCATATGGACCAGGGCCTTGTCACTGGCCACCGGTCTAGTGGCTAGGATTCAGCTCTGTCATAGCTGCAGCCTGACTTCAGTCTCTGTCTGGGAACCAAAATCCTGCTTCAAGCCACTGCAGGCGAGGCTACCCAAGATCACCTATAGTAAATATTGAGACATGGTAATATTTGGTGGCTGGCTGGTTTTTTTGGGGGGCGGGGGAGGGAGGTGGCAGTTCTTGATTAATCCTCTAGGATTATAATCTCAAATGCCTACAGGAACCAAGCTTTTCTCAAGACATCAGGAAGAGGTGGGCATCCTAGAAAGTACAGCCCCTTGTAAACGACAGAGCTACCTGACCAGTACCTCATGTCACTATGGACAATGTGCCCTGTGTACAGAGCTTTGTATTTTTCCAAAAATGCCAGAAACTTCTTTTGATGTGAACACTTCAGATTTGTTCTAAAGTTGGCAACTGTTAAAAAAATTTTTTTTCACTTGTTTGAGCCCAAAAAACCCTGCCTGTAAGCCTGATTTTGTCTTGGCCCTTTGCATTGCAACTTCCGGTCTAGATGACACACTTGTGCCAGACCTGATAAGGTAGGAGGGACCTCAGTCAGGTCAGCCCTTG
The DNA here is from genome assembly GCF_003676395.1 of Aethalodelphis obliquidens. NCBI lineage: Eukaryota > Metazoa > Chordata > Mammalia > Artiodactyla > Delphinidae > Aethalodelphis > Aethalodelphis obliquidens. The sequence goes on from NW_020837970.1 coordinate 7,142,367, forward strand.
TAGGTCTAATAGACACAGCTAATTGCTCCCATCACACAGTCAGTGAAGAAACATCTTGTCCATTTTAGGCAGTGTTTGTCTGACATTATTATTTGGAAAAGGAAACAGTCATCACAAATTCTATGTTAAAATATGTACACACTTCCAAACCGATGATCAGGGAAGTGGGCAAGAGGTGAGAGGGATTTTACAGGTTAGCAAAATGACAAACTAGTTTTTAAAAAATAATAAAAGGAAAAAAAAAATAATAATAAAAGGCACTGGTTAGTAGTAAGCAAACGCTTAACAAGAGTCCCATCCCAACCACCAAGGAAAGACCCATCCCAGGATTTCCTGATGGGACGATTTTTTTTAGAGGGAGCCCATTTCGCACTATCCATCCTTTCCCCCACCTCTTTCCTTGCTACCTCATTACCACCTTGTTTCTCAGGATACTGATTCAGCCACAGACCAATTCCAGCTGCATTTTATTACTGAAATCCTCCTCTTGCAAATGAGGAAATTGAAAGTGAAACATAATCTGGTGTTTCTAGCCCTGTGGGCTCAGGCACCCCAAAGTACATCTTCAGACAACCTTACCATCTAGCAAGATGTGTGCTCTCACACGAATAATATGCTTCAGATGGAAGCATTTGAATGCACTTTCTTGCTTATGTAAACATGCAGATGCAGGGACTTCTCATGGTGCTGTGTTGAGAAGTAAGTGGAGGAAACAAATTATAACGAGCTCAAAGATGTGAGAGAACATTTGGGAAAATCCTGTATCATCAGTTGGTTGTTAATATTTTAAAATATCTCTCCAGGGCTTCACTGGTGGCACAGTGGTTAAGAATCCGCCTGCCAATGCAGGGGACATGGGTTTGAGCCCTGGTCTGGGAAGATCCCACATGCCGCGGAGCAACTAAGCCCGTGAGCCACAACTACTGAGCCCGTGTGCCACAACTACTGAAGCCCATGCGCCTAGAGCCCGTGCTCTGCAACGAGAGGCCACCGCAATGAGAAGCCCACGCACCGCAATGAAAAGTAGCCCCTGCTCACCGCAACTAGAGAAAGCCCGTGTGCAGCAATGAAGAACCAAAAGCAACCAAAAATAAATAAATAAAATCTCTCTCCAACGGGCACTACCTTATAACAAATTAATTCTAGCAGAAAATGCTCCTAGTAAAGTAGCTCAAGTGTATAAATTTCTACGTCTAAATAAAACCATTTTGTGGCTATTTGTGGAAGGGAAGCTGTGGCCTCTGTCCAGTCCACCAAGAAGAGGTATAGAATTCCATGGTCTGAGAAATTTGTTATCAGATCCAAGATTTAAGCTCAGACCTTTGATTCTGTGATTTCATTGGCCATGGCATAGTTTGATAGAAAAGCTTAAATAGCATGGCCTTGCCCAGGGTCACAGAACCAGTATGCAGCAGAGTGGGTTACTCTTGACCTTGGGCAAGACCATGTGATTTAAGCTGCTATAGAGAGTGTGTCTCAGAAAAGGCTGACATGACATTTCAATCCCCACTCCACTCTTACTAGCCATGTGAACCTTAGGCAAGCAAGTTCCTTAATAGCTGTGAGCCTCATTTTCCTTGTCTCTAAAAGTAAGGGTGAAGGTTTTAAAAAATCACAGTAATAGCCAACTTATTGCTTGTATTCTCTAAGCCCAAAAGCTCAGTACTAAGTGTATTACATACCTTATCTCACTTATTATTATTAACCATTAACAACGTTGATAATTTATAGTTAATTAAAACAACTGACAAGAATTCCATCTTCATAGGATCATTATGATGAGTAAATGATAGAAAATGGATTAAAGCTCTTTACCAATTAAAAGACATATAGATGTTAATTATAAAATATTGTTAAAAACAAGACAACAGGCCCAAAATGGAGTCTCTAAGCCCCAGACCCTCACCAAACTGAAACTTAATTGCAGTTTCAGCTCTCCCACCAAGGGAATCTTAGAGTCAATCAGGAATCCCCTGGTCAGCACTAGTTAGGTAATCTGCCTGATAGACGCCCACCAGCCCCAAAAGGAAAGTAACTTTGCGGCAACCAACCCGTTTTTTGCCTAGTATCACTTGCTTCTCCTCACGCCCTTCTGCCTATAAAAGTCTTTCATTTTGTACAGCTCCTTGGAGCTCCTATCTGCTAGACTGGGTGCTGTCTGATTTGAATCAATTTTTGTTCAAATAAACTCTTACATTTTTTAATATGCCTCAGTTTATCTTGTCACAGCTCTGATGTCAGAAGAGGGAACTGAGGAGACCCCCAGCAACCCACAGGAGCAACGAGCAACCAGGCGTAGGTACCTGTGAGCCCGCTGGGCTCGCTGCTTTCTCACTGCCTCTGGAGGTATGGGCAAGTCCCTCTCAAATCCTAGCTCCACAGCTTTTGTTGTTATGAACTTTCAGACTTTATTTGAGCTTTTCTTTTTCCAGACTGGGTCTGGAAACCAGCTGGAGTCAGACTGGATCTGACTTAGACACTGGACCAGGTGCAGGGTCAGATGGGGTCTGACTTATGCTGGATTGGGTTTAGTGTGAGGCCTCGGGTGAGTAAACTTTTATTTTAAGGCTGAACAATCAGGTTAACCTTACCAAAGACAATCTTGAACTACAGTGGCCGTAGTAGAGAACTTTTAAACTAGATAAGCTTATCCATTTAGGAGGTGCCCAGGAGGAACAGGGGTCTCAGCAAAGCACTCACTAAAAAGGGTAGAGGGAAAATTATCTTTCCTCCTTTCCAGTGTCTGGTGACCAGGATGACACCTGCTGGGACACCCACTCTCTCCAGACCTGCAGACAGGATGCTAAGAAAACTGGCAGAAACCAGCAAAGGGGGACAATTCTTACCAGAGTCAGCTGTCCTAGATCTCTATCTGCGGTGATTGGTGGAGAGAGGCAGGTGAAGTTTTACATTGTCCATTCCTTTCCAAATTCAAATTGGCAGGAAAAAACATTGGTAAGAATTAGAGCTTCAGGGCTTCCCTGGTGGCACAGTGGTTGAGAATCTGCCTGCCAATGCAGGGGACACGGGTTCGAGCCCTGGCCTGGGAGGATCCCACATGCCGCAGAGCAACTAGGCCCGTGAGGCACAGCTACTGAGCCTGCGCGTCTGGAGCCTGTGCTCTGCAGCAAGAGAGGCCCACATACCGGTGCCCGCTTGCCGCAACTAGAGAAAGCCCTCGCACAGAAACGAAGAACCAACACAGCCAAAAATAAATAAATAAACTTGAAAAAAGGCCAAAAAAAAAGAATTACAGCTTTGAACCATGACTCATGAATTTGCTTATAGGTACCCACTGGTACCAAATCAAGTCTTTACAAGAATAGAAATGTGGCTCTAGAAATAATTCAAAGCCCACCTATCCTTTTTAACAATCCCAGATCCTCCCCTATCATCTCAAAAGGCTTGCGGATATTGTAAAAGACCTGGGCTTAAGGAACAAAAGTCCTCCTTGGTGGAACCTGTGTTCTTCCCCTGTGCCTTTTGAGATGTAAGCGTTCTCCCTGGTCTTCTCCAGAAACCAAGGTAATTCTTATCAGAAGTAGGAAAAACAAAGGAAAGCGTATTTTAAAAACTTGGCCTATGAAAAACCTTAAAATCTCTTACGCAGATATTAGTAAAAAGTTTAAGCCATCTGAGCAATTCACCTTAACTAATACCATTCAGCAGAAACACAATTTGTATCCAACTGTTCTCTATAAACTAGTGAGTTTTGCATTATCATTCCTGTCTCATGGCTAAAATTTAAAAGCAAAGCTGTAAGATCTCTGTATCTGCCTGTATTTTTATATATGTCTACGTATGTATGTAATAAATTTGTGACTTTTTTCTACCTGCAATGGTATTGCCAAAATTAATTTGTAATGAGCTTTATTTACTTGAAAGGCAAACATTGATATAAATCAAGTATACTCTCAGAAATACAGAAACTAACCCAAATGTTTTCCAAGTTCATGTGATCTAGGATAATCTTAAGTAAAAGATAGTTTAAATTCGTTGGTTTAATTACAATAGGCATGTCACAGAGTCATCAGCATTAAATGTAATACTTCTATCTAGGTTACTAAAGGTCAAATAAGCTCATGTTATCTCTGTTACATAATCTGTCAGCAAGAAAGATAACCTAAGATGATGGCTACCTGTATAATGCCTCATGAAATTTTCATGACTAAACTAAACATAATTGTTAAGAACAACTGAATTAAATAGATGTAAGAGGAAGGTTTATAAATGAAGTTTTCAACAATACTTATGCTTAATGCCATGTCTACTTAAAAATAGTTTCCAGAGTCTTTTTGGTAACTTGATATCTTAAAGTTATACTGAGGTGAGTTAAATAACGGAAAGTCATTGAATATCTAGATCATTTCCAAATAAGATAAGATAGTGAAACATTAATTACTGAACATAGGTTTATCCACTTTTGGCTTCCTTTAACAGAGGAACTAAAAATATTTGCGTCTATCAGTAAACATGTTTTGGGTCACATTAGAAAACTTACTATGAGGAAGAATATGCTTCTAGAAATTATGAAATGTATTTATAAATTTGCCAAGCCACAGAATGCTAGTGTAACAGATAGTCCACAATTGCGTACTTCTTAGTTTTCACTATGAATTAACGATTCTAAGGGTTAAAAATTCTAATCAATTTATGTAATTAAAGCTACTTAGAAATACTAAGGGTGAAAGGAAACAACTGTGCCTAGAAAAGTAGGTAAGGAAAGTAAAATTATTGCTTGTTTCACACAGAGAAATTTAAAAATATCACGACAAAATCTGAATGGATATAAAAAAGTTGTACAAGTGTGTGGAAAAGGAATCTTGGGAAAGAAAAGAAATTTTATGTGTGGTCAAGCTGATTAAGATTAGAATGGATTCATGTATATTTTTCAAGAATGAGTTTTAATATCAAAAGTACACTGGTGCAAGATGAGAATTTAGTTTTCTCTCTGTTAAAAGGACAAAGCTTTCGTAGATTATTGGTCTCCTCTTAATATGAAATTGTAACCAGAGGCTTTTCTTTACCTGTTAAGTAATCTGCCTGGACAGCAAAGATTTTGTCTCTTACCAAAATAATTGACTACACTTCACTTGTCTTTATTAGGTCTTTGATTACTTAAGAAAACCCAGTCTTCTCAATATTAAAAGAGCGAAGTTTTGTTCACAACTGTGGAACTTTCTGTATTTGCCTTTAACATCTTCTGCTGTCACTCTGGTTAAACAGATCACTCAGTATCATTTCATAATGATGTGATCTGATTTAATCAAATGTTCAAAACTTCTGACATTTTCTCAAAATCAAATTCTAAATGGAGTCTTGTTGACCTCAGACTAACTTTGAGATTTCCTGGAGGGTCCCTGGGACATCTCAAAGGATGTGTCTCTCACCCTGTAAAAGAGAGATTTTAAACTAATTAGGTTGATTTGGTTCATTAAATTACATGGGAAGCATTGTCAAATAAACCTTCTTAGCTTATGTTGGTATGCATGCATGTTATTAATATGTGTTCTAGAAATTGTATGAAATGCCTAAAAATCTAATATGTCCTGGTATAATGTCACCAATCATAATTCCAGTTATTATCTTAACATGTTGTACGTCACAGAAATAACCAAATTTCCTTATCAATTCCATTATAATGAACTCTCATCAAATCTTTAACCATGGGGATGTTGAAATCTGTTGTCATTTACAGACAGTTACTGTATTACTCTGACACTTTTGCAAAAGTGAGATTCATGGAAAGGACCCGATCAAGTACTCTTGATCACTGACACGGCTGCCAAATCAAGGTGTTGAAACTTGGGTGTGTATTTCACAACTTGGGAGTGTTATTTCGCAACTGAAGAAGCCTCTACCTGACTGGTCCTGCGCATGCAGGGGAGCTCAAAATCAAATCGAGTAGGAAGAGAAGTAGCTTATAGGAGGTAGACTGCTTTCTCCCAAATTGTTGGATTGAGAACATTTCTTTCCATTCCTCTGTCCCTCTCTGACCATCCTTTTCCTAATTCTCACAGCATGAAGGTCTTTATGATTCTTTTGTTCACTTTTTGTCTTGCTCTGGCCTGGAAAGATAATGCCATTGTTTACATATCTCAAGCCATTGCAAGAGGAGGTAATTCAGCTTCCAAATGACTGCTGGATTTGCCATGATGCTGGTGATCCTGTAATTCTGTCCATCACAAACTTCTCAGTGATTTCCAATGCCTCAGTTTCTCTGCAACACACTCAGCTCTCTCTAGCCTGTCAGATTCCCTCACCCTGTAGGTACATTTCCCTGCCTCTGATAACAATTCCAAGCCCAGGGAAACTGGCATCCAGGCTCTATACAAAGAAAGGAACCCGAGGCAAAGGTGAATAAAACCAGGTTCAGTCTACAGAACCTTCAATTTTACTGGCCTCCATGGCCGTCCCCTTTCCAATTCCAAGCTACAGACTCAAATGGGAATGACCAGGAGGCATTCATGATTCAAAATTAGCCTTCTTTGATAGATCCTTACTCTCCTGGCTAGGAGTAAGTGCAAAGGAAGCCATGATCAGGAATCTCTCCTTAACTTTTGAAGACACTGCAGAATCTGCTGCTAAAGGAATAGCTGACCAACAAAATTCCCTAGACTCTCTGGAGGAAAGTGTTCTTGATACTAGCATAGCCCTTGATTATCTTTTAGCTGAGCAAAGAGGTGTTTATGCTGTGGCCCACACCACCTGTTGCGCTTGGATTGATACTTTGGGGGAAATTGAGACTCAGCTTATAAGATCACTGAAGAAGCCAGTTGGCTTTAGGAAAGTGACTCCTTCAGCGGGGGTCTTTCGTTGACTTATTTGATTCTGACTGCTTTGGGTCATGGGGACCATGGCTCCAAAGTGTACTCCTGACAATGGGAATTATCCTGCTTATAATAATCACAGTAGTCTCCCTGGTGTGCTGTTTTCTCTCAAAAGCTCTAAGTACATCTTCACAGCTGCTAACTACCAAGCAAATGATCTCCCTAAGACTAGAATGTCAGAAAAGGAATGAAGAGAATGACCGACTTAAAGAATGGGAACCCAACATCACGACCTGTGAATGCCACAGAGCGTCAGCAGAAAGGGCGAGTTTAGAGCAGCAGCTGGGAGTAGTGTTAATGCCTTAAATTTTGCTCACATCTCCCATTTAGGCTGAGAGTCTGATCAGAAGGGGAAATTGTCAAAAACAAGACAGTAGGCCCCAAATGGAGTTCTTATGTTAAGTCCCACGTCACCAAACCAAGACTGAATTACAGTTTCAGTTCTCCCAGAAATGTCTTAAATGAGTCAATCGGGAATCACCTGGTCAGCACTCGTTAGGTAATTTACAGACCCCTGCCATCCCCCAGAGGAAAGTGACTTTGCAATAACCAACCTGCTTTTTTGCCTAGTATAACTTCCTTGTGCCCACTCTCTTCTGCCTATAAAAGTCCTTCTATCTGCTAGATTGGATGCTGCCCAATTCAAATCAATTTTTGCCTGAATAAACTCTTGAAATTTTTTAATATGCCTCAGTTTATCTTTTAACAATAGGCAATAAAATTTTAGAAGCACCCAGGGAAATCCATGCATCACAAAACTCTTATCTGTGGTCTGAACTATCTTTATCAGGGATCCAATTATCTTTTACTCCAAAATTGCCACAGGGTTTAAAACCCCTGGACCTGGAATCTCTATTTGCAGATTTTACTGGTCTAAATATCATACCGAGGGAAAAATGCTGGATCCTAAGTCTTTTCCTAGGCCTGAGTTTTGCCTGGGCAGAGGATACAGAAAGAATACATGGTCCCTGAAATCTGGGGAGGTGGGAGGAGCAGGTAACAGTCGGTGTCACAGAAAGGGGTATCATACCAAAAGGAGGGCTGAAGCCAAACTGGCTGGCTTTGAGAATGGATTTCTCTTACTGGACAGAGATGAAGCTAGCAATAATAATGATAAACACATAACAGATGTTTCTTCAATCATAGCACAGGGTATTTCATCCTATCAACGACTCATGTACCTGCAACACCAGCGTACCGGGACATTTACATCAGAAGTACCAACTTCAAATTTAAAAAGCTGTGAGAATAAATCTATCAAAAGTTTTCATTAATTTGGACATCAATATGTTGGAATGTGTGGTGATTTGAATGAGAGCAAGGCAGACGCTCCCCTTTGCTCGGCAAACTGCCTCTTCATTGATAATGCAAATTGTGACTGCAAACAGCATCTCTGGGGGGCGTTTAAAGTGCTTAAGGGAACACACTGCGCACTTCAGAAGCATTCCTTTTATATGCAATTAGTCTGTTCATGACACATCATTCTTATCTATTCATTAAAGTAAGTCCCTGGCTTAGCCGGAGGCATTTTATGGATTTACAGACTCGTGGAAGCACAGAACTTGTGGGAGCCTAAAGGTCATCCAGTTCACGACCCCGCTGGGGTCACTCCTTCCTCCAACATCCATGCCTGGGCTACCGCCATCTCCGAACCTGTCCAGTGAGAGGCCACTCTTGACCTCTGCTGGCTGACCTTGGAAAGGCCATGAACTCTGGAGTCAGGAGGACCTGCATCAAATTCCAGCTTAATCCTTTACTAGTTACTCAAGCCTCGGTTTCCCCCGGGGAAGGCTGCGTGCACTGTGGCTGGCAGGTAGCATGGGCTCAAAAATATAAACGTACATTCATGGTTGTCCCAGGGGTGGGATGGAGAGTGAGGACAAACGGACAAGAGATTACTTTTGGGGGTAATGGAAATGTTTCACACGTACATTGTGATAATGGTCACACAATCTGTAATTTACTAGAAATCAGTGAGCTATCGACTCAAAACAGGTGAATTTCATGATTCAGTGAACTGTCAACTCAAAACAGGTGAATTTCATGATATGTAAATCATGCCTCAATAAAGCTGTTAAGAAAACAAGATATAAAAACACACAGGAACTTTTTTAAAATTAAAAAACCCAAGGTGCTAAGCATAGTATACGTGAAATAAAAGCTAATTTGGGGTATTGTGGGAGAAAGTATATGTGGTTAAAAAGTAAAAAGAGTTTTAGAAAAGCTTCTGCTTTGTACTCAAGAAAATGAAAGAAAAATTGTCTTTATGAAAGATAAAGATCATAAGACAGACTTTAAATAATATATAATACCGTACGCTAACACATATATATAGAATCTAAAAAAAAAGGTTCTGAAGAACCTAGGGGCAGGACAGGAATAAAGACGCAGATGTAGAGAATGGACTTGAGGATACGGGGAGGGAGAAGGGTAAGCTGGGACAAAGTGAGAGAGTGGCATGGACTCTATATATGTATATACTCTTTGGTATATACACTACCAAACGTAAAATAGATAGCTAGTGGGAAGCAGCCGCAGAGCACAGGGAGATCAGCTCCGTGTTTTGTGACCACCTAGAGGGGTGGGAGGGAGACACAAGAGGGAGGGGATATGGGTATATATGTTTATGTATAGCTGATTCACTTTGTTATACAGCAGAAACTAACACACCATTGTAAAGCAATTATTCTCCAATAAAGATGTTAAAAAGAAAAGAAATATTAATATATATATATATATATATATATAGTTCCACAAGCCCTTAAAAGAAATCCATGAGACCAATGTGTTTAAGAATTCAGAATTTTTTGAATTTTAGAAAATTAATGAGGCATTTTCCATAAATTACATAACACCCCCAACAGGGTGTGTGGCAGCAGCTCATAATTAAACACATTAATATTTCTTTAATGAAATGTATGAATATTCATACTAAGGATAAATACAAGACTATAAATAGATTCATGTCAGTTCAGGCCTGGTTTTGCCAGCCAGGGAGTTTGCTACAAACTTCAGAAAAAGATTCTTTTGTCAGACTCTTGGGATTTCAGGAATAAGGACTTGGGGCTGTGGTTATTGCTGTCATCACACTGCACACAACCTTGCCTATCACAGGATAGATTCTTTAGGGACTGTTACTCCCCTCTCCCCTTCTTTCTCCATGTCTTATCCCCAGACTGTGACAGTCTCTCCCAAGAGAGACCCTGAAGTTGACTAAGTTTGGGGTTAGACTGGAATTTTCTGTACTCCCACTACTGAGCTTAGATGAGAGTGAGATACTGAAAGATAACAGGATAAGATGGAAAATTTTAATGGAAAGTACTGTTCAGGATGGGGTGGGGAGAGAAGGAAGGAAGCCAAATTGTTTTAACTCAGGATCAAGGGTAGAAAGTATATCCTTAAAAACTAGCCCACAAGCACAGGAAGCAGAGACATGAACAGTTCAAGTGTAATTCATTGGTAGGTTCTGTTTCATTTACCGAGCTTGTTTATTTCAGAATTACCTTGCAGAAGTTTACGAAGCCTCGCAAAGGATTTACCACCTGCTCTTTTCTACCTTTGATACACTGTGTGAGCGATCCCATCCTTCTGCCTCCACAAAGGGACCCTGGGTCAGCAGGGGTCCAGGATGCTACAGCACCACAGCTAAGAGAGCCAGACTTTCCCCTCAGTCTGGTGACAGTGATGTGACAGCCCACCATGGCTGGGCAGACCGCACCCTATGACCCTGAGTTTCAGAGCAACTCTTTTCCACTAGACTCCGAACTTCTTAAGGGTAGGGATGCTGTTAGTCAATCTTTTATTTCCAGGGCCTAGTAAGCTTCTCAATAAACACACGCTGATTAATTGAATGGATGAAAGAATAAATCTAATGGCAAATAAAAGTCGTTTTATAGTTGACCGTTTTGCAAAGACAGCCAACCCTTGCTCTAGGATCAAGAAATAGTTCACCTGAAAGATGCAGATCTTTGGGTTCACCTCATGCTACCCCACACGATATATTCTAATAAACTGCTTCTCCTCATGGGTATCCAGCCTTAGGAGCTGTGGGACGTGAGCCAACTATGGGCATGAATGGAACGGTACCCGGGCTCCTAAAAAAGGAATGCAGCTTCTTCATACCCAACTTCCATCCAAGGAATCATTAACCACCGGCAAGGCTAGAAGAGAATGTGTGTTTTTATCTTCCCCTCCACATTGACCAAGTTCACCGAGTTATACGCCAAGGCTGCTCCCCATTTCCTACAGGGGAGGGGCTTAGGGGCTGGGGCGTGCAGGTAGAGACTTGTGTCGGTGCTGAATTTCCACAGCAAACAAACAATTTGTGTGCTATAGACGGTATATTTATCTGGGTTGTTTTGGAGACACTGAGGAGATTCCCGAGTGTCTGGTAAGGCCTCCCCAGCCAACCCGTAGCCACCATTTTAGAGAATCACAGCCTACTCCATTCACATGCCAAAGGGAATTCAATAAATCAGTATTCAAAGTATCAGCTTTTTCCTTGGAGCTGTGTCTACCTTATCACCATGGCTCCCCCCATGCCCCCCAACCAAAAAAAACACAATTTCATCAACTCACAAAATCGGAGACTCTCAGATCCAGAGGAGGCCTTTAAGATTAACAGACCACCCGCGTGGTTTTAATCCCCTGCCCTGATGTACCCTCCAGGCGCAAGGAACATGGACAGACGGCAACTTTAGGAAGTTCCTGATACATACCCGGCATTTCATGCATAAGCAAGACACTTTGTTTACATGAATTCATTTCCTTGTAAAAACAGGTACTTACCTCGATTTCCCCTCTGTTCCGTGGTCGAAGAAACTGGGACTCAGACACGTTGGGTGACTCGCAAGTGGCCCACGGCTGATGAGTCAGAGTGAGATGTAAACCTGCAGAAACTCCGAAGACGGTGCTCTTCCCGCAAGTCTGTGCCCCACGGTCAGCCAAAGGGCTGGCTCCATCCACTGTAAGCAATAAAGAGTAGGCATCACGGTCCTTGCGCCTTTCACCCACTGCATCTGGCCCTACGAGGCCTCGGAGCTCAGGACTAGCGGCCCTTGCGTGGCCAGCCCCTCGGATGGCTGAAGACAGATCTCAGGTCCACTCCCTTCCTCGGACTCACAGCCCTTTCAGCTGTTACCCCAGCCAGGTGTCCCCTGTCAGTGCGCTTCTCCTCCGCCTGCGTGGTGCGCAAGGAGGGGAGGCGAGGGGAGAGAACCGTGAACACGTGTGGTCGATTGTGCCGTGATTGCAAAAGCACAGAGAGAAATGGCTTTGTCTTTTGAGACCTCTGAGTCTGAAGCCTGTGCCTGAGAAAGGTGCTGTCTCTGTTTCTCCCTTATCTTGGTGGGGGGTAAGCAGACAGGCGCACACGGATGGACTGGAGATGCGCCCTGCCCTCCCTGCCTGCCCCACAGAGCAAGGGCCACAGACGCCTATCTTTATAGCCGCTTTTTGGAAAGCTTTTCTCCTGCCTGCTTCCCTCCCTCCCTCCCTCCCTCCCTTCCTTCCTTCACACGGCACCACATTACAATTCCAGGGAACTCAGAATCTAAAAGTCTGGGTTCAGAATCTGGTTTTGCGACTCACTCACTGCAGCTTCTTGAGCCTCAGTCTCCTCACTTCTGCAAGGATGATTAGAATGACCCAGGACCCAGTGCTGACAATGCAACTGGAGGAAGAAGCATTCTGGAACCATAAATGCTGTACACCACGATGGCCGCTTACTGCATAAGTAGGGAATTACCGGCAATAAGTATTAACTGCAGCCCAAGGCTTATTTCAAAGGCTCTGCACACGTTCTCATAGGTTATCTCATGTGGCGTTAGGACTGGAAGGGATGTGGTCTGTAGCTTTCATTTACCATTTAATAGTAGCAGGAGAGAAGGCAGGGCCAAGGACGTTGTTTTGGGCAGTAGTATATAAAGATCTCCATTCACTGGGCTGTGGTTCTGGGACCTTCAACAGAAACGCATTATGAAAGTGATGGAACTTAAACATAAGCCATGATACATGCAGCCAGGGAAGATGACATTGTAGAATATTTAATGACATGAAAAGATAGTCCTAACACTTTTAAGTGAAATAAGCTGGTTACAAAACAGAATATAAATTACGATCCTTTCATGAACGATATAGGTTTACACAGGAGAGGATGTGTTTGCTTTTGTTATCTCCACTTGGTAGAGCCATGGGTGAATTTTATTTCTCCTTGCTATTGGTATTTCTTCGATTTTCTGCAATCATATGCCTTTGCAAGAAAAGATTTTTATTTTCTTATTTATTTATTTTGGCCACGCTGTGCAGCATTCAGAATCTTAGTTCCCTGAGCAGGGATCGAACCTGTGCCCCCTGCATTGGGAGCGTGAAGTCTCATCCACTGGACTGCCAGGGAAGTCTCAGGAAAAGCTTTTTAAATAAATGAACTCAAGCAAGTCCAAACTGGCATGTTCACTAACCTCTAGTGTCCAGAGCACAGTGCTTGGCCCAATTACCCCGTTTTAGTTGTTCTTTCAGCGACCGCATGGCTGTATTTCTTGTAAATAAACCACATCCTTACGCATGGATTCTAAGAAACTCAACCCGTACCTCAGCATCAGTTGAAAAGGAAATCACTCCCCTGGCTGCCCTGAAACCCACTGTCTGCGGACAGCTTGTACCTAGGTGACTCAATGGCTACGCCAGGCTGGTTTTGAAGCCTGGTAGAAATGCTCAGCCATGTGTTATAAGGCACATATGGATGTATTTCCATAAGAGCAAAGGTGAGTAGTAATCACTCTTTACAATGCACACCTGTGTACACGTGTTTCTACTTGGCAGATTAGGAATTCACAGTGGCTCTTAATATAGAGGTAATCTATACAGAATGGTGAAAGTATGGTTTAGTAGAAGGTCAGTGGACTGAGAATGAAATATTCATTCTGGTCATCCTCTGCAACTTGTTCAAGACCATTCAGCTGCACGTGCCTCAGTTTACTCATCTATGTGGGAGCCCTAGCTTGGCCTAGTGGTGCAGCAAGAACCTTTCAAGAGACAGAGCTGAGTCTGGGTCCCAGCCACGTGCTTTGGTGGTTGTGTTATTTCACCTTGTGATCCTCAGTTTTCCTCTCTGCCTAAGGGGCAGCAACGCCTCCCTCATGGAGCGCTATGCGAGGCACACAGGAACTCTTCTGTAAATGACAGGGAGAAAGGCCTGGCAACTGCATCTTTCCCTTGAATGGAGGAGAAGAGAATTGAGTTCCTTTTTATTTCCCCACTGAAGTTGTGCAGAGCACCATGAAGACACAACATTGAACCTCAGCAACAAGGTACATGGCCCACCTAACACGCACCTGCCATAAAAGGGTCTCACGTCTTCAACAGAGTCGAGCAACAACTTGCTCCGAAGACATGCGTTATCTTGGTAATAAAGTTTCCTCCTTCCAGCAATGAAACTTTTAAATGTTGACGATTTTAGATAAATTTCTTTTATTTTACAGCAATTACCCATTATCCTGACTTCTTAAACTGAACAGACTGACCTCCATGCAACCTCCACTGATGTCACAGGTCCCCACTATTATGCTGTGGGAGTGGCAGCTCTCTATCTGCCTTAATGCTTGGACCCCCTCCCTTCCTGGGCTCTAGATTTTTTTTCTTTTGCTGCTATTGCCTCTGCCTTAAAAAGCAATCCTTATCACCTTCTAGTTGCAATGAAATCAGTGCTATAGGATTATCCAGCGCAAACTCCCTCTTTGAGAAGAAGCAAATTTGGAGAGGCGAAGAGAAACCACGGAGATAGTCTCCTCGAAGTGTTTAATCGACAATGGAATCGGAAGCCGAGGGAAAGAACTTAATACGAATTTCATGGTAAATAAAAATCAGCAAAGATCAGATGAAAGTCCGCTGGAAGAATGGAAGCACGTGGCTTGAGTCCAGCCACTGTGTGTGGTACTTCCTTTCCAGAGACCCTCAGAAATCTTTTCTCTATAACTCTGGGTTCAAGAGGGCTGAGGGAGCTGGGAAACTGACATCCAGGTAAGAGAGGCCACCTATATGCACAGACACACACACTCCATACGTGCACACACAGTTACGCACCCGCACACAGATCGGGGAGGAGACTGGGTATCTGTATGGGTTAGCTCGACGAAATGAGCCCATTTAACCCGTTTGGCTTAAACAGGTCTTGTTTTAAATGATGCACTTTGAGATAACCTGCGGGAGATCTGTGCACTGAATGTGTCAAAGGGCTTGAGAAATCTACACCCAGAGGGTAGTCAAATCCTCACTCTCACTTCCTGCCTGTTCCAGCAACAACTGCCTCAAACGCCTATCGAAGAAACCTGCCTCTTCTCTCCAATACCACAGAACGCCTGCCAGCCAGGGAACAAATATGAAAACTTTAACAGCGTCTCAAGAGTGTTCCCCCTTTGCTCCTCACCAACTACTGACAATCAATGTAAAAGTAATCCTAGTTTTTATTTGAAGCTATCTTGGCTTTAAAAGAACCTTCCAAAAAATGATTGATGCGATGAATTAAACCCATAGGGAACCCCTGCAATCTGCTTTGAATAGCAACAAATTCCTAACAGTATCTTCAACGCCTGCAGCAATGAAATCTAATCTCTGGTCTCCTAAAGGTCAAGATTTGCTGTCTGGTAGCACGGCTCAAGAGTAGAGGCTCCCTAATGCTGTGCTAGGCGATTGCTTTGCACTCCAAACAATGTCAATTTTGTCCAAGTAGCTGCAGATGTGTCTAGCATTAAGTCAGAATGGTGTCAAGGGCCCTTCTTGAACACCGGCTGCTTCTCAGAGAGACTGGTCCTAAAGCCCTAGTCTATTACAGTCCATGCCCAAAAGGCAGACATTTAAGGCTTAAAGGAGGATGGAGAATAAAGCTGCATTAGATTTTTTAATGTTTCTGAGTCAGGAGACCCAGGGGAAGAAATCCTCTGGCGATCCAAATGTCCTTCCCTCTCCCCTCCCATCACCAAGAGTCCTTTGGATTTCCCCATTAAGGTGCTGCCGCAGTATCTATGAAGTCCTACCCCTGAGCTGCCTTCCTGATAAACCATTCATCACCGCTCTGGCCCGTTCTAGCTATGGAAAAGCTATAATAGACTAATGCACCCATTACATTAAGAAAGGTATATGTTACAGGAAGTAATGTGCCAAGGGGAGGCATGAGGTGGGGGTGAGGGAGGGAGACTGAACCAACCTCTGAACAGAGTACTCAGCGTAATGAAGTCTGCAGATGCGTCAGCTCCTCCATCCCCAGCCTTATGAAGAAGACATGCGCCCCCCCCATAAAATACACTTGTTGAGTTTGAACCTTTTTTTTTTTTTAAGCAGGAAAACATTACAACTGATTTGAAAGCATTGTTAAACTAGAAGATCTGGATGAAGGTATTTCGGTTTCTAAAACTGGTAGGGCTGAGTGTAAATCAAGTAATAATTCCCATATTTTTTTGTTTGTTTGTTTGTTTGTTTTTGCGGTACGCGGGCCTCTCACTGCTGTGGCCTCTCCCGCTGCGGAGCACAGGCTCCGGACGCGCAGGCCCAGCGGCCATGGCTCACGGGCCCAGCCGCTCCGCGGCACGTGGGATCTTCCCGGACCGGGGCACGAACCCGTGTCCCCTGCATCGGCAGGCGGACTCTCAACCACTGCGCCACCAGGGAAGCCCCCCATATTTTAATGAGAAGAGAAATCTGGATTTCTACTCTGGGAAAAGTCTCCAGAGTGTTGAATGTTGGCTCACATTTCTAAAAGCATGGTATAGGCCACACAAAATTCAGCTGCCTACCCCATCTAGCCCTTGGGATGCCATTTGCGATTTCTGCTTTAAACCCATTGACAGCTTAGCTTATATGGGTAGTTATCTGACTAATTAGAAGTTTAATGGAGAGATCGAGAATGGTGGAGAGGTAGCAGAAGATGTGCCTAAACTGGACCAGTTTGGGGGAAATCCAACCTGCATGTCCATGTAGGACTGCAGATTGAGCAAATCCCAGGATTTAACCTATGGGAGTGGGTTCAAAGATTTCTTATTCTAAAAGTGGGGATATGGGCATACCAAAAGAGGTCTAAAACTAGGAGATGTAGCTAAAGAGGTTAAAAAAGGTGAATTGTAAACCACTATATACAGAATGGATAAATAACAAGGTCCTACTGTACAGCACAGGTAACTATATTCAATATCCTGTGATAAACCATGATGGAAAAGAATCTAAAAAAGAATATATATATTCTTGTACATATAACTGAATCACTGCTGTACAACAGAAATTAACACAGCATTATAGATCAACTATACTTCAATTAAAAAAAAAGAAAGATGAATTGTGAGTGCAAATAGCCCAAGGTCTAAACCAGGCATGCCGCTATGCACTGAATGTGTGTGTCCCGCCCAAACTCATATGTGGAAGCCTGAATCCCCAATGTGATAGTATTGAAAGGTGGGGCCTTTGAGAGCTAACTGGGTAGGTTTGGATGAGGTCATGGGGGTGGAGCTGCCCATGGAATTGGCGACTTCTCTCTCTCTCCCTCCCCCACCCCCTCTCTCTCTACCACGTGACGATACAAGAAAGCGGCCATCTGTAAACCAGGAAGAGGGCCCTCGTGTTCTCACCCTGATCTCACATGTCCAGCCTCCAGAACTGTGAGAAATAAATGTTTCTTAGGCCACCCAGTCTATGATATTCTGTTACAGCTGCCCGAACTGACTAAGACAGATGCTAAGCAGGACTGACCACACCTGCCAACCCCAACTGGCCAGGGCACCAGGTTGCTGAGGGGTTTGCGAAGCTGGGAGGAAAGAGTGCTAAGGTAGTGGTGTCTCCAGTGCAGTGCCCTTGTTAACCCTGGTCTGAAAGAGCCTAAAATTAGAGGGATTACCGGACAGTTAGCTCTTCCTCGGGCAGGCAGGGGTTCCACTTTCACCACATAACCATGGCCCCTCAGAATGACCCTGATTTGTTTTTTGTTTTGCTTTGTTTGTTTTTTTAATTGGGGTATAATCGCTTTACACTGTTGTGTTAGTTTCTGCTGTACAACGAAGTGAATCAGCTATATATATACACACACACACACACACATATATCCCCCCACTCTTGGATCTCCCTCACCACCCACCCCACCATCCCACCCATCTAGGTCATCACAGAGCACCGAGCTGAGCTCCCATACAGCAGATTCCCATTAGCTATCTATTTTACACATGGTAGTGTATATATGTCAATCCCAATCTCCCAGTTCATCCTGCCCCCGCCATGTCTGCACATCCATTCTCTGCATCTGCATCTCCAGAATGACCCTGATTTGTATCTTTCAGTCATGTTTATAGTGATTCCATAGAGTACATCAGCATTTGGGTTTACATCATGCATTTTGAAACAGTGAAGAACATCCGGGCCCCTGGCTGCCATCTTGGATTGCAGTGTTGTTCGCCCCACTTCTGCACATGGCCCACCTGAGCTGAGGTGTTGGTGGCAGCCACTCCACAGTAGGAACTCCAGTCGGAAGAGCCGGGTGCGAGGCCTCTGCACGTGGCCCCCTGTGAGCAAGTGAAACCCAACTAAGCACAAAGGAAAAGAAAAAAGCCATCTCAGAGCTGGGACTATTTTCAAGGCTTCTGTTTTTCTTTGTGGAACACTACCTTTGGGGCAAAACAAGGAAGAAGCAGGTGATTCTAAGGTCCAGCGCAGAAGCAGAGCCACTGCAGGCCGCTTCTCCAACTCTGAAGGCACTCCAGCCGTGTGGCTGACAGGGTCTTGGTGCTCCGGCCGGGTGTCAGGCCTGAGCCTCTGAGGTGGGAGAGCTCAGTTCAGGACACTGGACCACCAGAGACCTCCTGACCCCATGTAATATCAACTGGTGAGAGCTCTCCCAGAGATCTCCATCTCAAATCTAATACCTAGCTCCACTCAATGACCAGCAAGCTCCAGTGCTGGACACCCCATGCCAAACAACTAGAAAGACAGGAACACAACCCCACTCATTAGCAGAGAGGCTGCCTAAAATCATACTACGTTCACAGACACACCAAAACACACCACCAGACGTAGACCTGCCCACCAGAAAGAAAAGATCCAGCCTCATCCACCAGAACACAGGCGCCAGTCCCCTCTACCAGGAAGCCTACACAAGCCAATGAACCAACCGTACCCACTGGGGGCAGACACCAAAAACAATGGGAACTACGAACTTGCAGCCTGCAAAAAGGAGACCCCAAGCACAGTAAGTTAAGCAAAATGAGAAGACAGAGAAATACGCAGCAGATGAAGGAGTAAGGCAAAAACCCACCAGACCAAACAAATGCAGAGGAAATAGGCAGTCTACCTGAAAAAGAATTCAGAGTAATGATTGTAAAGATGATCCAAAATCTTGGAAATAGAATGGAGAAAATACAAGAAACGTTTAACAAGGACATAGAAGAACTAAAGAGCAAACAAGGACTTCCATGGTGGCAAAGTGGTTAAGAATCCGCCTGCCAATGGATGGGATACGGGTTCAAGCCCTGGTCTGGGAAGATCCTACATGCTGCAGAGCAACTAAGCCCGTGCGCCACAACTACTGAGCCTGTGCTCTAGAGCCCGCGAGACACAACAACTTAGCCCACATGCCACAACTACTGAAGCCCACATGCCTAGAGCCTATGCTCCGCAACAAGAGAAGCCACCACAATGAGAAGTACATGCGCCGCAACAAACAGTAGCCCCTGCTCACTGCTACTAGAGAAAGCCCAGATGCAGACACTAAGACCCGAAGCAGCCAAGAATAAATAAATATATAACATAAAATAAATACATTTATATAAAAAAGGAGCAAACAAACAATGATGAACAACAAAATAAATGAAATTAAAAATTCTCTAGAAGGGGCTTCCCTGGTGGCGCAGTGGTTGAGAGTCCACCTGCCAATGCAGGGGACACGGGTTCGTGCCCTGGTCTGGGAAGATCCCACATGCCGCAGAGCGGCTGGGCCCGTGAGCCATGCCTGCTGAGCCTGCACATCCAGAGCCTGTGCTCCGCAATGGGAGAGGCCACAGCAGTGAGAGGCCTGCGTACCGAAAAAAAAAAAAAAATTCTCTAGAAGGAATCAATAGCACTAACAGAGGCAGAAGAACGGATAAGTGACCTGGAAGGTAAAAGAGTGGAAATAACTACTGCAGAGCAGAATAAACAAAAAAGAATGAAAAGAATTGAGGACAGTCTCAGAGACCTTTGGGACAACATTAAACACACCAACATTCGAATGACAGGGGTCTCAGAAGAGGAAGAGAAAAAGAAAGGGACTGAGGAAATATTTGAAGACATTATAGTTGAAAACTTCCCTAATATGAGAAAGGAAATAGTCAGTCAAGTCCAGGAAGTGCAGAGAGTCCCACCAGGATAAATCCAAGGAGAAACACGAAAAGACACACATTAATCAAACTATCAAAAATTATATACAAAGAAAAAGTATTAAAAGCAACAAGGGAAGAGCAACAAATAACATACAAGGGAATCACCATAAGGTTAACAGCTGATCTTTCAGCAGAAACTCTGCAAGCCAGAAGGGAGTGGCAGGACATATTTAAAGTGATGCAAGGGAAAAATCTACAACCAAGATTACTCTACACACCAAGGATCTCATTCAGATTCGACAGAGAAATTAAAAACTTTACAGACAAGCAAAAGCTAAGAGAATTCAGCACCACCAAACCAGCTTTACAACAAATGCTAAAGGAACTTCTCTAGGCAGGAAACACAAGAAAAGGAAAGGACCTACAATAACAAACCCAAAACAATTAAGAAAATGGTAATAGGAACATACATATCGATAATTACCTTAAATGTAAATGGATTAAATGCTCCAACCAAAAGACATAGACTGGCTGAATGGATACAAAAACAAGACCCGTATATATGCTGTCTACAAGAGACCCACTTCAGACCTAGGGACACGTACAGACTGAAAGTGAGGGGATGGAAAAAGATATTCCATGCAAATGGAAATCAAAAGAAGGCTGGAGTAGCAATTCCCATGTCAGACAAAATAGACTTTAAAATAAAGACTGTTACAAGAGACAAAAAAGGACACTACATAATGATCAAGGGATCAATCCAAGAAGGAGATATAACAATTTAAAATATTTATGCACCCAACATAGGAGTACCTCAATACATAAGGTAAATGCTAACAGCCATAAAAGGGGAAATTGACAGTAACACAATAATAGTAGGGGACTTTAACACCCCACTTTCACCAATGGACAGATCAACTAAAATGAAATAAATAAGGAAACACAAGCTTTAAATGGTACATTAAACAAGATGGACCTAATTAATATTTATAGGACATTCCATCCAAAAACAAGAATACACTTTCTTCTCAAGTGTTCATGGAACATTCTCCAGGATAGATCATATCTTGGGTCAAACCTTGGTAATTTTAAGAAAACTGAAATCATATCAGGTGTCTTTTCTGACCAAAACGCTATGAGACTAGATATCAATTATAGGAAAAAAACTGTAAAAAATACGAACACATGAAGGCTAAACTATACTCTATTAAATAACCAAGAGATCACTGAATAAATCAAAAAGGAAATCAAAAAATACCTAGAAACAAATGACAATGAAAACATGATGACCCAAAACCTATGGGATGCACCAAAAGCAGTTCTAAGAGGGAAGTTTATAGCAATACAATCCTACCTCAAGAAACAAGAAAAATCTCAAATAAACAGCCTAAACTTACACCTAAAGCAATTAGAGAAAGAAGAACCAAAAAATCCCAAAGTTAGCAGAAGGAAAGAAATTATAAAGATCAGATCAGAAATAAATGAAATAATATACACTGTTAAAAAACTACCAACCATGAAAAGTCTATTTTCCTAATATCTCTACAGAGCTATTCCCTGTTTTTGAATTGTGTAAAGTATCTTTTCTCTTGAGCTTGCCATCTCGTAACAGAGATTAGGCACATTCAGTTGGCCTATTTTATCATTTACAGAATATATATTTTTATTTTCGTTTGCTGTTTCCCCATTACATGAGCCCTGCTGTGAATGTGCTTACAATCTTTGGAGTTTATGGTCTGATCAGATGGATTAATCATATTAACTTAGGCTCCAAGAGAGCAATTTTATTGTTGCTAATAAATATTCTGAGTTCTAAAATAAAAAATAAAAAAAATAAATGAAAAATAAATGAAGGAAACGGTAGCAAAGATCAATAAAACTAAAAGCTGATTTTTTTAGAAGATAAACAAAATTTATAAACCATTAGCCAGACTCATAAAGAAAAAAAGGGAGAAGACTCAAATCAATAGAATTAGAAATGAAAAAGGAGAAGTAACAACTGACACTGCTGAAATACAAAAGATCATGAGAGATTACTACAAGCAACTCTATGCCAATAAAATGGACAACCTGGAAGAAATGGACAATTTCTTAGAAAAGCACAACCTTCTGAAACTGAACCAGGAAGAAACAGGAAATATAAACAGACCAATCACAAGCACTGAAATTGAAACTGTGATTAAAAATCTTCTAACAAACAAAAGCCCAGGACCAGATGGCTTCACAGGAGAATTCTTTCAAACATTTAGAGAAGAGCTAACACCTATCCTTCTCAAACTCTTCCAAAATATAGCAGAGGGAGGAATACTCCCAAACTCATTGTACGAGGCCACCATCACCCTGATACAAAAACCAAAGATGTTACAAAAAAAGAAAACTACAGGCTAATATCACTGATAAACATAGATGCAAAAATCCTCAACAAAATACTAGCAAACAGACTCCAGCAGCACATTAAAAGGATCATACACCATGATCAAGTAGGGTTTATCCCAGGAATGCAAGGATTCTTCAATATACGCAAATCAATCAATGTGATACACCATATTAACAAATTGAAGGAGAAAGACCATATGATCATCTCAAAAGATGCAGAAAAAGCTTTCAACAAAATTGAACACCATTTATGATAAAATCTCTCCAGATAGTAGGCATAGAGGGAACTTACCTCAACATATTAAAGGCCATATATGACAAACCCACAGCAAACATTGTTCTAATTGGTGAAAAACTGAAATCATTTCCAATAAGATCAGGAAGAAGACAAGGTTGCCCAATCTCACCACTATTATTCAACATAGTTTTGGAAGTTTTTGCCACAGCAATCAGAGAAGAAAAAGAAATAAAAGGAATCCAAATCAGAAAAGGAGAAGTAAAGCTGTCACTGTTTGCAGATGAAATGATACTATACATAGAGAATCCTAAAGATGCTACCAGAAAACAACTAGAGCTAATCAATGAATTTGGTAAAGTAGCAGGATACAAAATTAATGCACAGAAATCTCTTGCATTCCTCTACACTAATGGTGAAAAATCTGAAAGAGAAATTAAGGAAACATTCCCATTTACCGTTGCAACAAAAAGAATAAAACACCTAGGAATAAACCTACCTAAGGAGACCAAAGACTTGTACGCAGAAAACTATAAGACACTGATGAAAGAAATTAAAGATGACACCAACAGATGGAGAGATATACCATGTTCTTGGATTGGAAGAATCAACATTGTGAAAATGACTCTACTACCCAAAGCAATCTACAGGTTCAGTGCAATCCCTGTCAAAACTACCAATGGCATTTTTCACAGAACTAGAACAAAAAATTTCACAATTTGTATGGAAAAACAAATGACCCTGAATAGCCAAAGCAATCTTGAGAAAGAAAAACGGAACTGGAGGAATCAGGCCCCCTGACTTTAGACTACACTACAAAGCTACAGTAGTCAAGACAGTATGGTACTGGCTCAAAAACAGAAATATAGATCAATGGAACAGGATAGAAAGCCCAGAGATAAATGCACGCCTTATCTTTGATAAAGGAGGCAAGAATATACAATGGAGAAAAGACAGCCTCTCAATAAGTGGTGCTGGGAAAACTGGACAGCTACATGTAAAAGATGAAATTAGAACACTCCCTAACACCATACACAAAAAAAACCTCAAAATGGATTAAAGACCTAAATATAAGGGCAGACACTATAAAACTCTTAGATGAAAACATAGGCAGAACACTCTATGACATAAATCACAGCAGGATCCTTTTTGACCCACCTCCTAGAGAAATGGACATAAAAACAAAAATAAACACATGGGACCTAATGAAACTTAAAAGCTTCTGCATAGCAAAGGAAACCATAAACAAGATGAAAAGACCACCCTCAGAATGGGAGAAAATATTTGCAAATGAAGCAACTGACAAAGGATTAATCTCCAAAATATATAAGTAGCTCATGCAGCTCAATATCAAAAAAACAAACAACCCAATCCAAAAATGGGCAGAAGACCTAAATAGACATTTCTCCAAAGAAGATATACAAATTGCCAACAAACACATGAAAAGATGCTCAACATCCCTAATCATTAGAGAAATGCAAATCAAAACTACAATGAGGTATCACCTCACACCAGTCAGAATGGCTATTATCAAAAAATCTACGAACAATAAATGCTGGAGAGGGTGTGGAGAAAAGGGAACCCTCTTGCACTGTTGTTAGGAATGTAAATTGATACAGCCACTATGGAGAACAGTATGGAGGTTCCTTAGAAAACTAAAAATAGAATTACCATATGACCCAGCAATCCCACTACTGGGCATATACCCTGAGAAAACCATAATTCAAAAAGAATCACGTACCAAAATGTTCATTGCAGTACTATTTAGAATAGCCAGGACATGGAAGCAACCTAAGTGTCCATAGACAGATGAATGGATAAATAAGATGGGGCACATATATACAATGGAATATTACTCAGCCATAAAGAGAAAGGAAATTGAGTTATTTGTAGTGAGGTAGATGGACCTAGAGTCTCTCATAGAGAGTAAAGTAAGTCAGAAAGAGAAAAACGAATACCGTATGCTAACACATGTATATGGAATCTCAAAAAAACAAAAAAAAAAAGGTTCTGAAAGACCTAGGGGCAGGACAGTAATAAAGATGCAGATATAGAGAGTGGACTTGAGGACACGGGGCTGGAGGGGGAAGGGTAAGCTGAGACGAAGTGAGAGAGTGGCATGGACATATATAGACTACCAAATGTAAAATAGATAGCTAGTGGGAAGCAGCCACATAGCACAGGGAGATCAGCTCGGACCACCTAGAGGGGTGGGACATGGAGGGTGGGATGGAGACACAAGAGGGAGGGGATATGGGGATATATGTACACGTATGGCTGATTCACTTTGTTTTACAGCAACTAACACAACAATGTAATTATACTCCAATAAAGATGTTTAAAAAAAAAATCCCACATGTTGCAAAGAACAGTTTAAAATAAGTCTAAAGTGAATGAGTCAAATTCTGTAATTATAAAGAAAAATACTGAGCGATAACACGTATAAGGATATATCGGCATCTCACTTGGCCCTTAATATTTAAGTATTAGAATTTTGTGAGTCTTTTTTCCACTCTTTGGAAATCCACTGAAGTGGATGCAGTAGGGCGCTACTCACATTCGCCTTCAGCACTAGCAGCTCACTTTGCCAGCTGCTGGGAGAGTTGGATACTGATGGCTTGCAGCTGAGTCCTCTCCAGGATCTGTCTTCAGCCACAGAGCTGCTCCTGGGTGCAGGCTCCATCAGTGGCTGCTCAGAGGAGGATACGAAGTCCAGACCTCTCTTACCTCACCTAGAACAACTCTGAAGGGCCATCCGAGTTCCAAAACTCCCATAAGATCACCTGAAGCCTCTGTTTCAACTACGCTGCAACTCAATTCTCTTTTGCCCAATCCTTCTTCCTTCACTCTCCACTTGGCACGTAAATCTCAGAATCTATTTCCTGGAAAACTGACCTACAACACAGACCTAGTTGCAATATAGGAGAATAATAGAATATCAGAGATGCTGTATGGCAGGCTAATTTTAAATGGCTTTCATACTGAAGGAATAAAATTGCAACTTTAGGGAAGCAAGGAAGATGTTATGTAAATATTAATGAAAACCATTTCCATTTGTCCAGAATATTCAGCTTTACCTATGTTTAGGGAATACGTGCTCAATTTATTTAGGATGCCTCTCTGTTCATTTGAGGGACTCTCCCCACTCCAGTGATGAGATTTGAAGAGCAGGTGCCAATTGCTGTGTCCAAATCCCAAGGCAGGAGTGGGCAAGTGACCCTGGCCTGGCCAGTCCTGGTTCCCCATGTCCTGTCTATAGTGATTAATCCAAGAGAAGCGCATGTGACCAAGGCAGAGCCAATCAGAGTCCTTCCATGGGATTGAACAGTACATACCAAGAAAGATAGGCTATGTCTTTCCTCTTACATCATAAGCTGTGATAATGTTAAGCCTGGAGCTGCTAGCGGCCAGGTACCTCACTGCCCATCTACAGTAGAAGAGAATAAGGCCAACACAGAGAGAGAAGTAGAAACAAAAGATGACAAGGTAAAGAGACAGAAGACCACGCTGCACATGCCCTTGGATCCAACTGTTAGTCAGAACTAACCTTGGACAAACCAGCTACGTGAGCCCCAAATATTCCCCTGCATTTTGCTTAAGCTCCGTTGAGTTGGGATGTCCATCCCTTGCAGCTGAAAGAATCCTGACGAGTTCACTGCATCAATCATCCAGTCAGAGACAGAGTAAAGCAAAACCAAATAACCACCCTAAGACATAACAGCAAAGCGGAGGTCCCTAGCATCAGAGCCCAGGAGCTCTGCCAAATCCCAGCAGAGTAATGCAGCTGTGAAACAGAGAGGATGCATTCTGGGGAAGCTCTTTGTTAAAAGCTCCAACCTAGAAGCAGAATTAATGTAGGCAGAATATAGACTAGAACATAGGCAGAAATAAAACGGTGTTTGTGGTGTAAAAAAAAAATCACTGATGACCCCCCAAAATAAAAACAAACAGGACAATAAAACTCGTACCTGGTATTCTTAGAGGAAAGGAAACTGTTGAGTTGAGGTCAGGGGAGATGGAGCTCGGGCTGAGAAGGCTGATGGCAGTGGAGAAAGTTCAGGTCCAAGTGGGCAGTCTGGAGGAAGGGGCTGTCAGACTCATGTTCGTGCAGGGCCTTCCACGTCAAGAAAGAAGTGGGTGGCAAAGGAGAGGCTGGTGGTTTACCCACGTCCCGCAATTCATAAGCAGAGGCAGATTGGCTGTGAAGCTGACAGAAATTAGACTTCAGTGTTCCTCCCTTGCAAAGGCCCTTCTAAGATCCTGTGAGGGGCTCTTGAAATTTGTTTACTGGGTCATATGTGTTTGTAAAATTTCCAGAAGTAAGATACCGTAGCCAGAGTGGGTTAACAAGTGCTTTAAGACACTGTCTCTTTCTAACCTGATTTCCCCTCTTTCTTACTGATCCTCACGACATGTGCTATTAAGAGGTCATGAGCATCTTGGGGATCCAGCTAAGGGGGTGTTGAACTGGGGATCCATTTCGATTGGGTTTGGTGGATTATAGTTATGAAGTTCAAGGTCTCTTCCATGTACAGTTATACCAGTATCGCTTACAGTCCTGCTGTAGGAAATGTCCTCCAGGAATACACCTACACACCATGCTGGCTTATAAAGGTGCAGGGCAAGAGGTGCTAGAGCCACGTCAACGTGTCCTCTGTCACCCAACACCAGACATATGCGGGTAAGGGGGGAGAAGTGCATTCTGAAATGTAGAGAGCCAGAATGCAGTTCCATGGAACATTCTTCCAATCATCAGGTGTGGAAACTTCTAAGAACAGGATCTAGTGCTTATCACCACCTCGTCAGAACAGCGGTTGCATTTCCTGTCAACGATAAACTCAGTAATTCAGGGGACACAATCACGGTATATTTTCTAAAATTTTGTTACCTGGATTCATAGCCAGTTGACTAGACCTTGTGCTTATTCAAGGGACTCGTTCCTTCCACATCTTTCTACCTGCTTGCTGAAATCTACCTGGTGCCTGGGAATTCCTTTAACAGGAGTAAGAGAATCCTATTTTTCTACCATACAGCTTAAAACGCAAATATTTGATTTGATTAAATCTTCAGTGTAAACTGGTTCCATTTTTCACTGTTTGTAAGATGTGGGATGGGGAGCTGGTTGGGGTGGGTCGTGGACCAAAGGATCAGAGCAGGGGAAGGGAAGAGCGAAGAGGAAGCAGGAAGGAGGAAGGAGGGTAAGGACCCTTCCCACCTAGGGGAGATGGAAGGACACAGAAATGAAACAGGGAAGAGGGAACAACTTTACAGACTAGCAACTTCTGTTCCCCTTACCTTCAGCATGGCAGTGCCAAACAGGAGCTGTGTGTTGAGGGATGCTGGCATGCGGCTGCCAGCGTGGGTAGCCGGCTGCGTGATTTATGAAGGGTTTTTTAGCACAGCCCCACATCCTGCAAAGAAGGTTCGTTCTCCGGGGATTCGTTACTCAAGGAGCACTGTGCAAACACCACTTCCTGGGGGATGTTAATAGTGTCTGTAAGCAGGAGAGAGAGCGCGCGAGAGGGAATCATTGTTTTAGCGGAGAGAGAAATTAGCTCACAGCTGCAAAAGAAAACTCGCCTCTGTGTAGAACAGACCCCTTTGCTAACAACTGAACAATAAGCCACTTTCTTATGAAGGACTTTTGATATCTGCAAAGTAGATTCTGCTAACTAAAAAGTAAGTACTTTCTTCGAGCATCTAGGCTTCTTGTGGTCAGCGTTTCCCTGGAAAGATGGAGTACTAGGCGGTGCTACCTAATTCCAGCCGAGAGCTGGACTTCGGCTGTTTATTTACATGAGTTATTTGTGAATGTGAGCTGGTATACGTGAAGGAGAAAGATGGGACTTTTAGGGCAGTGGTGTGCCACCCGTCCCCACTCCCCGGGACTGGCTTTCAGCCCTACAAGGGAGAGGTGGGGCCGGACATGGAGGGAGCTGCTTCCAGGAAAGTTGGTTTGAGGCTCCAAGTCTCTGCGGGGGCCTGGGAGACAAAGAACAGCACAGAGCTGGGAGAGGAGAAATCTCCTGGGCTTGGGAGCATCGCGAAGTAATGCCCTGGCCCAGATGTTGGTGACCTCCTGTGCACACAGGCAGCTGCGCTGGTGGCATATTGATGAGGGAGAGTCAGGGGAGTGGAGTAGGACAGAAGCAGACAACAGAATCACGAGCTGGAGGCCAAGCCAGCCTAGGAATCTCTTTGGCTTCATCCTCCTTGACCAACACACCCTAACTCGATCTCACCATTCCTAAGACCGGGAAAACTGAGATCTCCAAGGAAAAGGAGGGAAGAGGTGGTGTTTCTCCCACACCTAAAACTAACCGCCTGCAGTCCACTCCGAGGACAGGAGACACTCCTGCATGGAGGGCAGCCCACGGTCACCTCATCACATCAGTCTCAAGGCAGGGGACAATCCAGTATGAGACAGTGGGGCCAGGGCTCTCAGAGCCTAAATACAGAGATACCAAAGAGGTGCATTTTAAGAGGGGACTCTTCTCTAGGAGACCATACTGAGAAGCCAATCCCAGCACCTTTGACTTAACCCCCGACCCTGGCAGGGAGATGAGTTTCCTGAGCCCTTGCTTCCCAGATGCTAATCTTAGAACTCATTCTCCAGGACTGAGATTTCCAGCGGGCCTGTGGAATCAGACAGACCCTCCCACCCCCTGAAAAGTAACCCTGGGATTGAGCAGAGGACAAACCTCTCCCTTCTGTCCCCCAATCTCCTTCCCCTTGTAACATTGTTGTATCCATCAGGACTTACTGCCACGAACAGCAGAAACTCATTGAAACTGACTTCAGCCACAAAAATTTGCAAGGTGGGGTAGCAAGGTGGAGATGTGCTCATCATTAAGATGTCCAGAGTCTCATTTTTCTTTAGGCTTGGCTAAATCCAGGGGCTCAATGATCTCATCAGGACAATGTTTCTAGCTCTTGATGCCTCTCTTCTATTGGGCTCAAATGGTGGCAAAAATGACCCCAGCAGTTCTACATTTTTATGGGCCTGAGAGTCTGAAATTTCAGAAAGAGAGAGACTCTCTTTCCCTAAATGTAGGGAAGGCAAAAGTAGCAAAGCAGTTTCTTAATGGTCAAGCTTGGGCCATGTGGTCAGTTTTGAAACAATCACCAAATCCAAGAGGATGGGACTGCCCAGTTGGAAACGGGAATGGGACCAGCTCCACTTCAACACATGGACTGAAAGTGGGGGGTGATTCCCCAATGGAAAACTGGGAAGTGCTCTCAAAACACGAGGGAAGAAAAGCTGGACAAGTAAAAACAGATATGCACTATAATTATTACTCACATGAGATCTAGTTTAAATGATCAGAAAGGTCAGGCTTGAAGGGGACAGGAGTTACCAAAAATACTCACAACGGACACGTGAAAGAGAGGGGGGCATTCCATAGCTATTTTGTGGCAGCAGAAAGAATTAAATTATGGGCCAGCTGCGTTCACTCAAGTCTCAGGTCTTATATGGCTTCCACCAGCAAACAAAGCCACCTTCTTTTTCAGCCCCGCCCCTCTCCTCACTGGCACTCTGCATGAGTCATGGGCTGCCTATTCTGATCATGACAATCAGGGCGTCCTCCATGCTTATCGTCATCTTCTAGCTAGGACTGCCCTGTCCTCAGCTCCCTGAACAGAGGCAATGCTGGACTCTTCCTTGCCCCGTGGTAGCCACTGACTGGAGAAGAGATGGGCGCATGATACAAGCGTGTTTCATCTGTGGGCACCCCCATGAGATGCTGTGGAGGCAACAGCAATCAACAAAACCAATCAGACCGGGACGCTGGGGAAGTACCTAGTGGCAGCCTCTGATCTTGGCGGCTTTCTGCTGCCAGTACTACTTGTAGTCCACATGACTCCTCACATTAACCACCACCCTATTTTTCTTAAGAGGGTCTTAGGAAGTTTCGCCACTTCAATTTAAACCTCTCTGCCAGAGGAACAACTCACTAAACCCTAGGAGCAGCAGCTCTCGTCGTCCCAAATCCTCTCTGTGACAGGCTAAGTCACAAAGCAGCTCAGAGGGGGACACCACGACAGCTGAATTCTCAACATTGTTTTCAGGAAACTTGGATGCTCAGGGTGGCAGACAACACAGTGCACACACAGCGGGGGTTCTGTGCTATCAAAGGCATCTGTCCACAGAGCAAACTCTCTCCAGGTTGGGAGAATGAACGTTCAAGAGGGTGGAAGGGAAAGGAGGTCAGGACACCCAGCAGTGCACAGTCCTTACTCCAAAAGAGTGGCTCGTTAAAAACACCACAGACAAAGCAAGATGGAAAGGTGCTTCGGGCTGCCTACCTTTGCCCTGGAACATAGGAACGCTTCAGTAAAAAAAAAAAAAAAAAAAAAAGGAATAAAAAATGACAAAAGCTATGGATAAGAACCAGTATAACAAATGAGAGAAAAAGCTATTGCTTCCAGCCGTATAATATATGAATTTTCTCTACTTGTCAGCTCCTCGAAAATGGAATCCTGAGTCCTTTCAGCCAACATCAAGCCTTTCCTGCCTAGTTAACATTAATAGAGGGAGGCAGGGAAGACATGAGCGTAGCATTTGATAAGTGCTGGAGGAACACTGCTTTAGAAAAGCACATTAACCCTTTTTGCCTGTTCCAGCTCCTGCGGGGGGAGATGGAACAGGTGGGCTTAATTGGCTCTGAACAAAGCCCTTGAAATCCCGGGAGAGCTATGCAACCAGATGTCGCCCTCTGGCACTAAGTGTTAAAGAGGAGTCTTTGTAAGGAGCCCAGCGGAAGGTGGGCGGCAGATTTGTTTGAATGAAACTAAGCTTCCACCTTCACTTTAAGACATTTTAGGGTACCCCTCCCCAGAAAAAAGACAACAAGATACTTACAGTAAAAGTTTACAATTCCCGTTCTAAGTGTACCACATAAGGGGTGACATGAAGTTAAAGGGCATCTTGTCAAAACGGCAATACCCATCACAATTGCACCCACCCCTCCATCCGCCATCACGTTCTCTCTCACACTCCCTGATCTTCAAGGCTAGTTCACGTTTCTTTATGGTATCGTGGAAAGACCACTTGGCCAGGAGACAGAAGTCCAAGGCTTGAGTTCTGTTTTCATCGTATGCCATGTGTGTGATCCTGGGCACATCACTTATTTACAGTGAACCTTTGCCTCCTTCACCACCAAGTGGTTCTACTTTATGTCACATCTGCCTCACAGGATTACCAGAAGGACCAAATGTATTCATCTGCCTGACATTTGCCAGACACCTGCTTTATACCGGAAGGTACAAAGGAATATGAAGGAATACATATTTGAACTAGACTCAGTTCCGAGCTTGGGAAACTCACTGGACAGCCAGTGTACAGGACTGCGCTCTGTAAACAGAAGAGCACTTTGCAAAGGGAAACCATTTCTGTTTCCTGTTATACAACCTGTTACTGTCCTCTAGATATATCCTAGATTTCGCCAAGCCCTTGTTCTCCTAGATAGCTTTAGTCTACTTCCTCTTGGTCCCAGCTTACTTACTTCTAAAGTTGTGGCTTCTGAATGAGCTTCCCTTGCAAGGAGAGGAGTTCCCAGTTTTTCTTCCAGGTTAATTTTTATTGAACATGACCTCTAGAAGGGGTAGCTCCTCTCCTGTGAGACTCTACTCTTGGGTCCAGGATAGATTCTCAAACCAAGATGAGCCAATATGCAGACGTAGCCTCTGTCCAGGAATTCAGAATTGGCACACTGGAAGAGGGACAGAAAGAAGCAGCCACGTGCAGGGGTGGCACGTGAATAACGAACTCCAAAAACGAGATCCATCCGTTCAACAAGTGTGTCCCCAGAGCTGTACCGGTCACTGTCTGGGAGATCTCCCTGCACTATCTGTTTTATTTACTTTAGTAGGAGTGGGGTTTTGTTCCTTATGAACAAATGATCTGTCTGACATCCTGTCCCAGATAAGCATGGCCCTAGGACACCAGCCCTAGGCTGGCCTTCAACAGATGTCTGGGTTTAGCCTAGCAACGAACCATATGTCTGTGTGCTGCAGCACACGAGGCTGTAGCCATGTTTTTAAATGGAAAACACAAAAAAGAATAAGCTATTGAAGAGCTAACTCACTATAAACAGAGTTATCCAGTGGAAAGAAGCAGCTGAAAAAGTGTCAACAACATTATCATCTGTGAAAAACATTTAACCCCCGTCAACATTTTAAAAAGATACAGAAGGCCATCAGACTGGCCTTCTGCCTCAGTTAACCTCATTACCTGTCACTCTGCCAGTATCACCAAAGTTGAGCGCTGAACTTCGGCAGGAGCTTTGAGGTTCCAATGGGCCCGTGCTGGGCACTGAGGATACAGGAGAAAATCTGTTCTCACAAGAGCTCTCTGTAAAGTGGAAGAAACCTACGTTGAATTAATAATCACAACGCTGTGACAAACGCAGCTTTAAAAACGTGTTCAAGTGTCCTGAAGGCATCCGGGCCGTGCTTCTGGGGCCGCCCAGAGCCAGCAAGGGTACCCAGGCACCCAAGTTGACTGAAAACTTCTGTGTCTGCTATTTGGCTACTGGGGACATGCTGAGGGCCATGGTGGCTTCTGGCTCAGAGCTGGGAAAAAAGCTGAAGGCAACTACGGATGCTGGGAAACTGGTGAGCGATGAAATGGTCGTGGAGCTCATTGAGAAGAATTTGGAGACGCCTCCATGCAAAAGTGGTTTTCTTCTAGATGGCTTCCCTCGGACTGTGAGGCAGGCAGAAATGCTTGATGACCTCATGGAGGAGAGGAAAGAGAAGCCTGATTCTGTGATTGAATCCAGCATCCCAGACTCTCTGCTGATGCGGAGAATCACAGGAAGACTGATTCACCCCGAGAGTGGCCGTGCCTACCACGAGGAGTTCAACCCCCCAAAGGAGCCCATGAAAGACGATATCGCCGGGGAACCCTTGGTCCGCCAATCAGATGATAATGAGAAGGCCTTGAAAATCCGCCTGGAGACCTATCACACCCAGACTGCCCCGCTGGTGGAGTACGACAGTAAACGGGGGATCCGCTCTGCCATCGACGCATCCCAGACCCCTGACGTTGTGTCTGCAAGCATCCTAGCAGCCTTCTCCAAAGCCACATCCTAGTAACAGAAGGCCAGGCGAGACTGCACCACTGCTCGTCACCCTGCGGCGTGATCCCTGCTCTTAGGTGCTGGGCAGAGGGGAGGGGCGGTCAGGGTAAGGATGGAGAGGGAGGGTTGGTGAGGGCTCAAGAGGAGAATGGGAAGAGCAGCAGTGTCGTAGTGAAGCAATTTCTTTTCCATGGAGTAGGAGTCCTAAAAAGTACAAGCAAAGGGAAAAATTGATTTTTTAAAAGACTGATTGGAAGGGATAAATAGAAACAGGGAGATGCAGTATTATTTCTAAGGAATCACGTTGTCATTTACTCCAGACTGGTGACGATATTTTTTAAAGCCAGTGCCCTAAGACCTCAGCTTTTATCAGAACCTCATGTCAGCCCAGGAATGCCGGAAATCACACTGTTGTCCTGTCTGTCCTGTAGCTTGGAACAGGGCAGGAGGTGACTACTAACCCTGGTTCCCCAGACCGTGAGATCAAAGTCATCTCCCCATTTGAAAGAGATATAGAGTGTGTTCATGGGGGTAGGGGCTCAGCACATCAGGTTTACTGGAGTCATGGGGCAGGTGGGGCAGGCCGGTCTCGCTCCCTTCCCAACTTACCACTGATGTACCGGCCCACCGGCTCTCGTGGGTAAGCTCTCGACAGCCACCCAGCATATGCCACAGTCCTACACTCTTGCCTTCCTCCATCCATGTCGTGTGGAAAGACCCTTTTGAATAAATGTGCAAGTGTCCTAAGCGACCTTATCCAAAGACTGTCCTTTCCATCCTCAAATCCTGTGACTGGGATCACTCAACAGCACTGTGATGTATTATTTTCAATGAGGTACCTTTCTTAACTGTCCAAATGCTGCCTTTGTTTGGCCCCTACATCAATAAAGTGTGCTAAATGTTTGCAAAAACTAAAAATAAAAAATAAAAATGTGTTCAAGACAGAGAGCTAACACAGAGACAGGAGTGATCAACAACATCAGGGAGGAGGATAGGAAGGGCTTTCTAGAAAAAGCTGGCTTTTGAAAACTGAATAGGAGTTTGCCTGGCAAATAGGGTGAAGTTAGAGGGGGGAGAAAGAAGAACATTTGAGGAAGAGAGAATAGCATGTCCCAGGACCACAATCCTTCAGCCTCTGCCCCTGACCCTCAGGAACACCCACCACCCAGGCTACTCTGTCCGCTATGCTCTGCTTGCCAAGATGGGTGCCCTGGACAGCACCGGAACCGGCCACAGCTTCCACTGCTGCAGACTCAGCGTTTCACATCCTTGGCGAGGCTTGCAGTGGCCAGCAGCCCCCGTTCCCACGCGCCTTTCTCCAGGTCTTTCCTGTGGTCTCCATTTATTCCTCCTCTCCCGGTCCTTTGGTTGAGATCCCAGTGTGTTCTGCTTCCAGATTCACCAGAGCTAGGACCCTGGGGATGCAGTGAATGCTTCTTGCATGGGGGTGGGGCCCAGAAGTAAACTAGGCCCTGGAGGAGAAGATTTCCATGAGTGGCAGAGAGGAAAACCTTCAAGGTTGGGGGGGTGAGCAAGTGGTGTATTCCTCACAGAGCAGGATGAGGGGAAACCTAAGAGAGAGAGATTTACATTGGAAAAGACACTATTTCAAACAGAAATGTCCTGGGCAACCCATTACACGAAGGCACTGAGGGCACGGTGGATCCAAACAGTCCTGAGAGTGAGACCTTGCGCCACCATGGGTCAGAGCTGAGCAACATTCGAAAGCTCCAATTTGTCCTAAGTGAACCAATGTGCAGAACTAATGAGGTCATCAATTTTTCTTCCAGTTAATGAACTTGTCAGGAGGGGTGTGATGCGGGAAGATGATGAGATGAGCAACCAAACCTGATTAAATAGTTTCATCTTCATCAAAGAATCAGACACAGAGCTGAAGCCCCATTATTCACTAGAAGGGGATAATTACACAGAGGGGGCTGCCGTCAGACCCACCCCTCCCCTCACCCAAGGGGCTCCATTCCCTTGGGTACAGGGAGTGTGTCAGACCTGGGAATGGGCACTCATTTAATTCAACAACTATTTATGGGCAGTTTGCTCCATATCAGGTGTGGACCAAGAACAAAGGATGGAGACGAATAAGATCTTGTCCTTGCCTTTAAGAAGTTCATGGTCGATCTAGCATGGAACAACAGCTAACTGAACTATGCTATGAAAGATGTTCCCCCAGCACTTCACACCAAGTGCTATGGAGATAGTGGCGAGTGGGAAAGAGAGAAAGGGGAGAGAACCCAGGAAGTCTTCTCATAGGTGGTCACTCTTGATCTGGGCTTTAGAGATGAGCAGAATTTCATCCTGGAAGAAAGAGGGGAACTATAAGGGCATATCAGGCAGAGAGGCAAGCTTGAGTAAAGATAAGGTGGTATGGGGGCTTCCCTGGTGGCGCAGTGGTGGAGAGTCCGCCTGCCAATGCAGGGGATGCAGGTTCGTGCCCCGGTCCGGGAGGATGCCGCAGAGCGGCTGGGTCTGTGAGCCATGGCCCCTGAGCCTGCGTGTCCGGAGCCTGTGGTCCGCAACGGGAGAGGCCACAGTGGTAAGAGGCCCGCGTACCGCAAAAAAAAAAGATAAGGTGGTATCATAATATCCAGCTTGTTTGGAGAAATGTAACCGAGCAGGACCCTACAGGGCCTTCCTCACAGGACTCCCCCCACCGCACCCCCATGTCC
The DNA here is from genome assembly GCF_003676395.1 of Aethalodelphis obliquidens. Taxonomy (NCBI): domain Eukaryota; kingdom Metazoa; phylum Chordata; class Mammalia; order Artiodactyla; family Delphinidae; genus Aethalodelphis; species Aethalodelphis obliquidens. Next base: position 7,178,901 of record NW_020837970.1, read on the forward strand.
TCCACCTGCCGTTTGTCTGTAGAAAAACTTTAGTCAAAGATTTAATCAGAGAAGTGAGAAAATGCAGAAGGAAAGGAAAACAGTCAAACAGGACAAATAATAACAGTTCAGTCATTAAGCAAAGTCAAGGACTGTCATTATCTGCATGAAAATGGGTCTAAGCCATGTCCAGGTTTCAGCCAGAGGGAGGGAAAAAGAGAATGTGGAGGAGGCTTAACTAAAGTCCAGATAGAGAAATGGCATCCAGCTCGCGTTTTATTGGCAAGAAGAATGCCACATGACCAAACCTAAATGCAAGGGAGGTTGGGAAACGTAGCATAACTAAGACTGACTACGACTGTAATACCATGGAAGAAGGGGAAAATGGATTTAGGTGGATAGCTGACAGCTTCTGCAACACTGCCTAAGATTGTCAAGTCTAATTTGTGGCCTCTTTTGCACTGTCATTTCTTACTAGGCTCTAGGAAATCCATAATAGACTTAAACCTCTTTGCTTTCCTCACGACTGTGACCTTACTACAGCAGCACACAGCAACCACGGACTGTATGCCATTGTCAATGGTAATTGATTAGAAAGGAATTATGATTAAAAACAATGGGCTTTCGCCACCCTATACTACAACCAATAAACAAGTCTGTGCCTTCACAAAAAAGAGCTAAAGATTTCCACCATTTGAAAAAATACCCCCATGGAACCCAGGCAAACCTCTGTAGAACTCCAAGATTTCACTGAGCACAGTTTGAAACCCTTAAAACTACTGATGGGACAGGGTTGAAAGCTTCTTAAGAATTCACCCTGTGATATAGACTCATGAGCCTATCTCCATTTCTGCAAACTGAATAGTACGAGTGTTTTTTCCGCTGCAGATTAGGAGAGCTAAAAGTATTGCTGGGAGTAGAATAGTTTGGTATCCATCAGAAGTGTCTCCCCTGCCTGCAAGATATTCTCCAACCGCCCTGCCATGGCAGGCAAGGCTCTTTACAACCTGACCGCTGCCTAACTTGCCCAACTCAATTCCAACGTTTCTTTCCGCTGTGCGCCCTGAACCCCTTGCTCTCTTCCGAGTGTATCATAACCTTTTGTACCCTTATCCCTGTGCCCATCCTGTTTTCCCCCCCGCCTGGTCTGGAATGTCTTTCTCCTTTATTTCTGCCTATTGGAACTCTGCCCTTCCCATCAAATTTTTCCTGATCCTTCCAGCCTCATGTGCTTTTTTTTTCTTCCGCGGCTCTTTGCTTGTTCCTTATGACATGTTATATTCTATCCTGTAACATTTGCTGGCTTCTTCCATGAACTCTGCGACTAGACTTTAAATTCTTCTAGGGTAAGGATGAGTCTCACTTACCTCTTCCTCCCCGCCATGTCTAGCCTAGTATCTTGAGGTAGTAGGACTCAAAAAAAGTTTTATTTTTTTGGTCGTGCTGCGCAGCTTGCGGGATCTTTGTTCCCCAACCAGGGATCGAAACTGGGCCCCCCTGGCAGTGAAAGCATGGAGTCCTAACCACTGGACAGCCAGGGAAGTCCCCCCAAAAAGTTTCTTGAATTACCACTCCAGTCAGAAGTCTGGAGACGCTATACATTAGCTTAAATTCAGTCCCTCTTTAGGGAAGAGAAAGTACTTCCTCACATGCCTAGGTAGTCAGTAACTAACGTGCATTTCAAGGTATGATTTTAGATTTAGCAGCAAGGCATTGCCTTCCAAACATAAGTTTATTCAACTATTCGTGTAACATGTTTTTTGTAAAATGTTTGGATTAATAAAACTTTCTCTGAACAGCTCCCATAACAGGTACGAGGAATCCAATATTGAACAAGACAGGCTTGGCCCTTTTCCTTGAGCAGCTTACGGTTCAGCCTGTCAGAGAGCCGTCAAATCCATTACCAACTACAGACACTAACTGAGAGCCCATGGTGTATGAGGCATCACACCAGCAGGGCTGTGCACTGGCTGCGGTATGCAGAGGGGAGCATCGGGTGACAGGTCACACACAGAATCAGTATCTGGTTGAGGAGATAGGACATATATAAAAACAACAACAAAAAAACACTGCTAAGTACCACATGTTCCTCACCAACCAGGAAATCAGTCATCAGGGGAGGCAGGTCTTTGGAGGCAGGATTCCTTGCTAAGGCCAGGTAAGTCCGAAAGACATCGTGGAATGGGAGGGACATGTTCTAGGCCCTGGCAAAAGGCTGGGCTTGGATACAGGGAAATGAGGGAGTAGTAGGGCCCTCCAGGGAGTGACAGAGGAAGGTACAGTGAATTTAAGAAAAAACAAAGCAACTTTACAGGAGCAAAGCCTTCACCCTATCCTTTCTGTATTAATTCAGCACTCACAATGTACAATGCACTGGCGAGGTGCTGGGTGGCTGTCACATGGGTATAGGGTGTGGCCCTTGCTCCAGAGGAGTTACAGTTCAGACATGTGCAAAAAGAACCAGCAATCAGGTAGTATTTCCTCGCCTGGTGTCATTCCATTCTCTGCTTCGACTTAAGAGCAGAGAGCATTATCTCTAGGAGACCACTGTGAAGAGGTCCTTTTGCTTCCTGGTGGTGGAGGGAGGAAGCTGGTACCCAATTCATTACTCTGTCTCATTAGCCAGCTAGTATGTAAGTAGACATTAAATGGTGATGTTCAGTAGGGATACAGGGGATCTAGGTGGATGATCAGGGGCTGGCAAGTTGGGTGGAGATTCCAAACCTTTCTCTCCCCACTCCCCACTCCCTAATTCTTTCTAGAATACTGTAGCTCTTCTTGCATTCTCCTCTTGCACTTAACCATGACTAACAGAGCTTAAAAAGAATAGAGTTACTCTTGGGGCACTTCTTGGAGCAAAGGCAAAATATGTAATAAAACGTCAGATGAAAGAAAAGAGTCACCTTCGTTCTGAAATGCCTCCTTCAAGGAGAAAAATGTAATCAACAACACCTGACTAAGATGGGAACTATCATGTATATAGAAAAACATATCCTCTCACTTTCTGTCTTCCCTCTTTACCCTTTCTGCCTCTGCCCAGGCAGGACGAATTGTTTGGTCAACATACTAAATAAACCTCTGTCTACAAATAATAAATGCTGGAGAGGATGTGGAGAAAAAGGAACCCTCCTACTCTGGTGGTGGCAATGTAAATCTGTTCTCTCACTATGGAGAACAGTATGGAGGTTCCTTCAAAAACTAAAAATAGAGTTACCATATGATCCAACAGTCCCACTCCTGGGCATATATCCACGGAAAACCACAATTCGAAAAGATTCATGCACGCCTACGTTCACTGCAGCACTATTTACGATAGCCAAGACACGGAAGCAACCTAAATGCCCATCAACAGATGAATGGATAAAGAAGATGTGGTACATATACACAATAGAATATTACTCAGCCATAAAAAAGAACGAAATAATGCCATTTGCAGCAACGTGGATGGACCTAGAGATTATCATACTAAGTGAAACAAACAGAGAAAGACAAATATCATATGATATTGCTTGTATGTGGAATCTAAAAAAATGATGCAAATGAACTTATGTACAAAACAGAAACAGAGCCACAGACATAGAAAACAAACTCATGGTTACCAAAGAGGAAAGGCAGGGAAGGTTAAATTAGGAGCTTGAGATTAACATATATGACTATATGTAAAATATATAAACAAGGACCTACTGTATAGCACAGGGAACTATACTCAATATTTTGTAATAACTTATAAGGGAAAAGATTCTGAAAAAGAATACACACACACACACATACACACACATATAACTGAATCACTTTGCTGTATACCTGAAACTAACACAACATTGTAAGTCAACTATACTTCAATTTAAAAAAATGCTAAATAGGGCTTCCCTGGTGGCGCAGTGGTTGAGAGTCCGCCTGCCGATGCAAGGGACATGGGTTCGTGCCCCGGTCCGGGAAGATCCCACATGCCGCGGAGGGGCTGGGCCCGTGAGCCATGGCCGCTGAGCCTGCGCGTCCGGAGCCTGTGCTCCGCAACGGGAGAGGCCACAACAGTGAGAGGCCTGCGTACCGCAACAAAAAAAAAAAAAAAAAAAAAAAAAAAAAGCTAAATAAATTTCATGTAAGTTAGGAGCTTTAAAGCTCTAATAATTTTCCTTGGCTCTTTCTTTTCCTACTCAAATAAGAAAAGCATCGTGGTTCTAACTTTTGATCAGAATTGTTCTAGAATAACATACCTTCTCATGAATGACTTCCTGTGTCTTCAAGAGATCATTTTCTTGAAAAGCCCCCTGACTCTCTTTTTGCAAGTCAGGCAGTGTAGTTTATTGGCTTTGTAATAGGAAGCTCTTGCCATTAGGGACTGAGCTAAGATCACCAAACTATCTCCCATACGTCCTTAGTTGAGCTTTGAATCACAAAAGTAGTAGAAGGCCCAGCATGATATCTCCTCCAAAATGAGCAATCCCTTAATTAAACAGAAGTAAATAGAGGTTACAATGTGTTCCTTAATTAAATAGATGTAAATGCCCAATCACTGTGCTTTCCACACACATCAATTCTGCATCATCTCATTTTCCTGTTTGCCCAGTGGAAATGAAAATTCTGAGGCTCCATTTTGGTCAAAATCTCCCAAGTGTGCCTGCAAGGCTGGGCGTTCAATCATGAATATTTACCTACTGGTTTATAGAAATCTGTAACTGGTGTCTACTCTTCCTTCCTTTGGCATCTGTGGGCTTAGGAATTACTATGAACCTCACATTACTGGACTATCAAAGAGAAGTGGCCCTGCCTTTGCCCAACAAAGCACCCTGACTCCCACCTTGGGAAAACATACCTGGAGACACTATGTGAAGTGTGTGGTGTGGAAGGGGCATCTAACATAAAAACTGAGCCCTCTGTGTTGGGTGGCACTGGGTGACCCTGAGACACAGTGCCTCACGTCTGCTGCCATTCTTTACACCGAATCTCCAAATTCTTCCTGGGTATTGTAAATATAATTCGTGGAATCTAGGATGGTTAATTTGTATGTGTCACCTTGGCTGGGCTACGGTGCCCAATTCTTCAGTCAAACACTAGCCTAGGGGCTTCCCTGGTGGCGCAGTGGTTGGGAGTCCGCCTGCCGATGCAGGGGACACAGGTTTGTGCCCCGGTCCGGGAAGATCCCACATGCCGCGGAGCGGCTGGGCCCGTGAGCCATGGCCGCTGGGCCTGCATGTCCGGAGTCTGTGCTCCACAACGGGAGAGGCCACAGCAGTGAGAGGCCCGCGTACCACAAAAAAAAAAACAACACTAGCCTAGATGCTGCTGTGAAGGTATTCTGTAGTTATCATTAACATTTACAATCAATTGGCTTTAAGTTAAGGAGATTACCCACCATAACCTTTGGCCTCATCCAGCCAAGAGAAGACTCTAAGAGCAAAAACTGAGGTTTCCTGGAGAAGAAGGAATTCTGCCTCAAGACTGTAACACAGAACTCCTGTCTGAGTTTCCAGCCTGCTGGCCTAAACTATACATTTCAGACTTGCCAGCCTCTACAAATCACATGAACCAATTCTTTAAAATAAATCACCCTCTATGTATGTACACATCCTATCAGTTCTCTTTCTCTGGAGAAGGCTGACCAGTAGGGAATGTGTCTGAATTAGATGAAAATATTCTACTTCCGATTTAGAGAAAGTAGTCCACCTCAATTGCAGCTTAAAGCAAGCTAACCGAGTGCCCTCGAATTGCTAAGATGGGAACAGGACTGGGGTGGAGAGGACGAACTGAGTCCATGCCACTCAAAGTGGTGACCATATTTAGGGAGCTTTCATCTCCTTGCAAGCTCTGGTGAGGCCAGCAACTTGCCAGCTATGAATTGGACGGTTATCAGAGGACAGCAGTGGGTTAACAACACTTTAACTGAGTCAAAGTGTTAATTGGAATAGAATCCATCTCAATGTATTCCTAGAAACAGGTCTGCTTTCTGAGGCATTAGGAATAAATTGAAGTGGATCCCGTTCCAATTAGAATTTATGATTAAGACCATCATTTCAGGAGGACAAGCTAAGCAAAGCCAGGTGCGTTTGAAAATCTATATGACTGAGGGGTCTTAAAGAAAAGGATTACTTGCCAGGAGAAAGTCGTAACGACCCAATCTGCCCGGTGATTTCTCCCCAGTCCCAGAATTTCCAGCAAAGTGACTGATATTTGAAGGTTAGGTTCAAGGAGTATTTTTCATCGACTCATAGGATTTCAGAGCTAAAGGAACCTTTTATAAATGAAGGAATTAAGCTCAGAGAAGAGAAGTGACTTTGCTCCACAGTGACAACAACCAGGGGTGCCTGTCCCACCACTTCAGCCCCAAGAGTAAAATTGGGTCAAGAGTCAAAATAACTCTCTTTGGGTGGCCTCTGCTCTTTTCTCTAAAAACATTACTGAAAAGCCAATGTGCACTTTTCACTTTTGAATAGAATCAGTGGGTAGAAGGATCGTGTGCTCAACCTGGCTTTTAGGTCCAGGGAAAATCATACACATTAGGACCTACCATGTGCCAGGTAGTCTGATACAAATCTAGCAGATATTATCAGAACACCTGCTCTTCACCTAGCACCGCACTAAGTACTTTACAATAAGTCTTTAAAACACCCCTGTGAGTAGGTCCTATTTCTATTCCCTATTTACACAAGAGGAAATTGAGGCAGAGAGAAGTTAAGCAACTTGCCCAAAGGCACCCAGAGAGGAAGTGGCATAGCTGAGACATGAACCTGGACAGTGTGGGACCAGAGTTGACACTCACCATTGTGCTCTCCCTTAATCTTCACGCTTTTATCATGGTGATATTATTCTCACCATTTTACAGGCTAGAAAACCAAGGCTCAGGAAATGTGAAGAACCCATCTGAGATCAATGCATTAGCTGTTCTGTAGACCATCTGCCCCCAGACACTACTGCTACACAACTCACCAGTGACTTGTCTCCTGGTGCTCTTTCACTCTCCCACCTTCTCTCTGATGGCACATATGACTTCAACAAATTAATTTCCCATATTAACGTTTACCTTAATGTCTCCAGGCAGAGTAAAGCCAGTTCTTCGTTTGTGGAGAGACAGGTGTTTGGGCCAAGATCTTTACGTGCTTCAGTCCTGAGCAAAGTGCATACGGGTCATTCTTGCCCCCTAGTGTTTCCCAGACTTCCTTGGAAACAATCACCTTGCTAAACTCAGTACAAATCCCAGGACCCCATCCCAGACTCAAGCATTTCTAGACCCCATGGAACAGGCCTAGAAAGCACCATGATTAACAAGTACTCCCATGTGATCCTGTTCCTCAGGGAAATTTGGGAATGCTGGATAAAAGTGACCTTTTGTGACCTCTTCCAGGGCCAAAATTAAATGGCGGCACGATGTCAGACAGACCTGGCTTTGAATATATGGGCTTCACATCACAAACACTTGATTTGGTCTTTGCTCTATGACTTACCAGCTTCACATTCTCAAATAAGTTTTTTGACCTTTTGATGCCTCAGGGTTCTTCCCTGTAAAATGGGAATAATAATGGCATCTATTTCATGGCGTTGTTCTGAAGTAGAGATGAAATAAAGCACGTAAAGCACCTAGCATAGAGCCTGTCACAGAGGCAGGGATCAGTAAAGTAAAGTATTTCTTTTTTCTTATTTCTTCTAGTCTAGGGAGTTTACATTCTGGGGAATCCAGCATCCTTAGTTCACAGAGGGGCAGTGTCAGCCTTCAGCAGTAGGTGCAAGAGCCCAGTGGTAGAGAAGGCCATGCAAGTCCTTAGTACCCCTGAAAGCATACCACACATACCTGTGGGGACAGGAGAAGCAATGCAGGGCACACCTGAGCTCCAAACTGCACAGGCTCCCACTTCTTCCTGGGGAACAGGGCTCACCTCTGCAGCCCAGGCTCCGTCTCAACCTGTCATAGTGACACATGTTCCTATGAGGACTTGGGTCAAATCCATTGACCTTAAAGAGCTCCCAGAGGTCCTGGAAAGCAGAGATCCGGGGGAAAACGTCTCCTTGTGGCTGCGCTGGTCCCTTATCCTCAAGAGCAAGGAAGTCCTGGGGTCTGAGCCTCTCCAGCAGCTCTCAGGTCCAGCTCAGTCAGAAGTACCTCCTCTAGGGGCTTCCCTGGTGGCGCAGTGGTTGAAAATCTGCCTGCCAATGCAGGGGACACGGGTTCGAGCCCTGGTCTGGGAAGATCCCACATGCTGCGGAGCAACTGGGCCCGTGAGCCACAACTACTGAGCCTGCGCGTCTGGAGCCTATGCTCCGCAACAAGAGAGGCCGCGATAGTGAGAGGCCCGCGCACCGCAATGAAGAGTGGCCCCCGCCCACCGCAACTAGAGAAAGCCCTCGCACAGAAACGAAGACCCAACACAGCCAAAAATAAATAAATAAATTTTTTTAAAAAAATAATCCTTCCTTTAAAAAAAAAAAAAAAAAAAAGAAGTACCTCCTCTAAGTCAGCTCAAGCCTGAACCTCAGACCTAAACCTGTAAGGGGGGTGAGGGCCGGCACGTATCCATTCGTTCACTTCCTTTTGTCCCTGCGATGGACTAGACCCTGTGCTAGCCCTTTGGACACCTGGTTCTGCCCTGCAGCAGTTTACTACCTAATGAGCAAGGGTCACACAGTGTTAGTATCATGAGGGGTAAGCTCCGAGTGCCTCAAAAAGTCATTTCCAATTGTTTCAAATCCTCAACACAGCTCACAGGGACTGGGTCACGTGGCTCCTGCCGACACCCACCAGCTTCGTCTCACACCCCTTTCCCACTTGCCAAGTGCACACCGGCCACTGGGCTTCTTTCTGTTCAGCGAACAAACCAAGCTCTTCTTAGGCTCAGGACCAGGTTCTCTCCTCAGCCCTGCCCCTCCTCTTGTCTGGACTTCTTAAGTGTGTCTTTTCCAGGGAGTCCACCCTTGATCCGCAGACCAGGAGACTTCCAGTCCCGTTTATCTTTGTGTCCCCAGCACAGAGCACTGCACCTAGCGTATGTGGTATCAGAACCACATAGTTTACAGCTGAATATTTAATAACTTATCATTGATTCCTTCCACTTTCTTGTCCCATATACCCAAGCGATAGATGTACCCACATCTCTGTCATCACTAAAAAAAAACGATAGGTGCCAACCTTTTGCAGCAAAACCCTAGTGGATACTGTAGAATTACAGATGCTCTCTTAGCAGGAGCCAACATGAATTCTTATTTTGGGGGGGGTTGCCTCCCCCAATAGAAATAGTAAAACACCACTTTAGTAGGAGAAACAGACCCAGCAGATTTTTCACTATTGGTTGTGCTGGTGTTTTTAACAGCAAACCTTGTTTTCCTAGTACCCGCTGGTGACCTGGGGCCAATTGTTGAATTCTGGAGAATTTTGTGAGCTGATTGTTAGACCTAGACATTATTAAAAATTATATAAATGTGCAGTTAAATAAATTACAAGCAAAGGTAATAAATATGCAAAACACATCACTTCCTGTTTATTCGATGGCATTTTTGTGTTATCTATGCTCTTGAGGTTATCGACATCTCTCGCCTCTGTGTGGTGGTGGATGTACTATATAATGGTGTGCAACTGCTTCTCTCTTCCTGACTCTGCGTCTAGTGACATCGTGTAGGTAGACTGAAATCAACATGGCGAGAACATTTACGAAGGAAATCGGCAAATGCTACAAATCAGAGCTTATTCATTTTTTTTAGGGAGCTTGTTTTTAAGCATCTACCAGCATCCCACTGCCACGAACCAAAGGCAAATGGGGTCAGTCCCTGATTCCCAGAAGTTTGCAGTTCAGTGGTAGACACACATACACACACACACACGTGCGTGTGCGTGCGCACACACGCACACACACACACAGAGTTAAGCCTGAACCAAGGCAGAATGGCATGTATTAAACGGAGCAATGGACAGCAGACAGGAAGTGGGTGGCTGGAATCTGACTGATTGGCCTTCAGATGTGGGACATAAGATGAAAAGATTTCACAGAGGAGGCCCAGAACATCTCCTTTGCCGCCTAACTAATTTTCTGGATCCTTACTAATAAATTATTCAGACAGATCTTTACATCGGCACCAACTTTCAGCCTGTGATCAATTCATACACTTACCTTATGTTGAGGTGCTTAGCTTCTTCCTCTGTCAGAAGGAGATCAATAGGTACAGGTCAGACTGTTTGAATATATCGGAGAGCTTGGAACGCCTCCAAAGATGCGTGCTGAGAACCAGGAACTCCACGTGGTTAGGAATCATTTGGCCTTTTCATCACTGGAGCTCAGTCAAGCGTGTATTGATTTTTCTCCAGAAGATTTACCGATTTGAAGCAGTAATTCCCAAACTAAGATAAAATATTAATAGTATTAAAAAGGTATTAGACTCCATTTTTGTGACTATAAAGGCAAAAAAACTGTTAAAAATGTTAAAAGGTGGGAGGGGAGTTCAAAGCCAACCAAGCTGCTAATAGCGATCACACAGTGGTCTCCAAGCCTTGAGTCAAAGAGAACATTCCCTGTTTGTTCCCTACCAGTCTTAATGGGGTTGTCAGGGGATGCTCTATTGAACGTGAAACAGTTTTATTCCAATTTAACCTATACATTTGTTTGTAGCACTTTAGGAGAAACAGGCCAGCCGTTTTCAGCTTTTAAATTATATCTACACACCCACGTATTTCTATATCTATATCTATCTATCTATCTATCTGAGAGTGAAAGGAAAACGATATTAAGGGAGGACAGAGGAGTGGGAGGAGAAGGAAAGGAGAGGGGACAGAGGGAGAAGAGAGGGAAGAAGTGAGGAGGGAGAGGAAGAGAGCGGGGGCAAAGGGGAAAGCAGTGCAGTCAGGCTTGGGAGCAACACGGGACTAGATTTGAATCCTAGCTCTTCCACGGGCATCAATTACTATTCCAATTTCAGCCTCGGTTTTCTCATCTGTGAAATAGGGGTGAGATAACTTTCACAGCCAGGTTTTCCAGAGAATCAGGTGAGCGCAGATGAGTAGAGAGCAGTCCCGGCGTGTCCACTCCGTAAGTGTGATGCCTTAGTGACCAGTGCTAGTGAGGGTTATGTATCTCTTTGAAAGCACACACTTTCTCCCCTGTGTTCTGGGTTTGGCATCCCTTGAAAGTGGAGCCCAAGTGTCCACCTGAGAAGATAGCACCGGCCTGCCGGGTACCAGGGCGTTTCCGCTGCAGAGGATGCCAGGATTCCTGTGGTTTCATCTAGCCGGTTGTCAGCGCACCACGGAGGTACAGCCAACCACCAATGAACCTTCCGCAAAGATAGTTTGCTTCATACAGATCTCCATCCATAACCTTTACTGGTCTCTACAGAGTCATTATGACCATTAGGTTGTGGACTCAGCACTGCTTTAGCTCTTAAGTTAATACAACCAAGACTTTTTTACTTTCCTATTGGGAAGGAACATGTGCCATTTCAGTGATTTCTTAGATCATTCCATAAGTAAATCAAATATTCTTTCAAGCCCAGTTATCAAAACTGTGTCCTCTGATACCACGTCTTCCATCAAACTGCGGTAATCCAGATCAACACATTTTAAACCTCTGCTATCTCCTAATACCATCCCTACTAGATAGAGTAATTAAATTTGTACTTTTTTTTTACAAGTCGTACTCAATAAATCTGAATAAATTAACAACGCATTACTAAGACTGCTACATTAAATTTGCATAGTGCATTTAATGAATATGCAACTGCAAGTGAAAAGGTCTGCTACTGCGAACCTCTCACATTAGCATAACTACTTCCAGCATGTTTCTTAAATAATGCACTCATTTGCACATCACTGACTTGGCTAATTCTAACTTCAGTCAGGGTAGCCTTGTAATTAAGACTCTTGCTTTAATTTTTAATGAAGTTTATGTTACATCAATCCTGACAGTAATGAGGGGACATGGAAACAAAAAGGCTGCTAATAATTAAATTCACAAACCAGTTTGAGGGATAATAATTCCTGAGGAGAAATTACATGACTAATTATTAATTAAATATTCATACTACTGCACAGCCATCTCACTTAACTGCTCTTCTTGTCGGTAATAATATTGAGCTGTGGATGCCTTTTGCCAACCATTCGGAGTTTAAGGTCTCTGGTTAATTTTAGTGTGCTGTTAATCAAAATGACACAAAAAATAAAATTGTTTTAATTGGCATCATTTTATTGTGTCTAAATATTACTACAGTTGGTTTAGTTTGTGGAGAATTAATCTAGTTAGTCAGTGCCTGTTTTATGGAAACATAAATCCAGTTTACATCCATAAACATCTAATGGCAGGACAACTTGACCTTTTTTTTTGTAACATTACTGTTTACAGATAATTACACCAACTCTTTAAAAGGTTATTTAATAGCTTTGCATTCATCACAGTAAAATGAAAAACATGCAATATTATTTAACTCCAGCCTGTTCTGAGGAGGTCTCTGAGACCCCCATTTACCCCTGCTGAAAAGTAAGCAGTATTAATGTGTGGGTTTTTAGGAAATGTATGAGGGCTTTCTTTGAATGTGTACAAACAGATTTACACGTTTGGGTCTGGATCTTCGAATGTCTAACTCATAACTGAGATGCAGTCTGGTAAGGAAGAAAATGTTTCTTACTGTTATAACTTCCCATTGCAGGGAAACACGAGAATGGAGTTTTTATGAGTCTGGATATCAGAAATCGCAACAATTTCCCTACAAAATTCAGTAAACAAACATTACAAAGCCAGAGAAATTACTATGATGAAGTCTAATTGGCTGCAATATTTATTGTAGACATGCTTTTTTTTTCCCCTTCCATTTTCTGAGCGGTATCTAGGCATCTGCATTTCTAATGAGAATGTCCCCATCTGTGGGCAAGTTTAGCAAGGACAAGAAAAGATCGACAATATTTAAATTGATAACATTAATCATTAAATTAAAACAGATCATGACATTCGTTTAAAGCTCTGATAAATTCAGAACAAGATGCTTCACGGAGACCATTATGCATATTATAAAATTAAAGAGACACAGAAAAGGGATCTTTTTATCCTGCAGGGGCCTGTGGAAATTCTGGGCCAGGGCAAACATTTCATTTCATTTTTCTAATAAGTCAAACTAGCTGATTCATCAAAGTGGACCAAGTCGGTGACCATAAACCATGGGGCAAGGATTCCCCTCAGTTACTCTTGTCACTTTACTACAAACTGACAGGTTTGTAGGGCATTATCACTGGGCCTGATGTGTATCAACTGCTCCCTTTTACTAAATCTTTAAAATCTTTTCAGCTTTTCTTTTTAAATCTACTCACGTAAACTAACACCTGAAGGCGATTGGAAAAGACCACTCACTGTGTAATAGTTTACGGGCGCGGGTCTCACTCACGGTGTAACAGTTTACGGGCGCGGGTCAGCGTATAGATGTCACAGTAAGTCCTGGGTTCCTGGTCCTGCTTTTTGATTCCTTCATTTCAGGAAAGCTTCTACGTGAGAAACCTTACCTGAAGAGCAGTAAGACCTCCAAACTGGGCAAAGTGAAGACAAAGAAGTGACCAGGCTCGCGGGCTAAACTCTGGGGTACTTGTTCTGGAGGAACACGCAGAGTCCCACCCTTTTTCCTTTCATTGCCAGGTGCATGCTATACCTGTCCCAGGTGTAGTAAGTGGAGGAAACCATCCAACACCATGGAAACCAGCTGACCAGAAGGACCCCATCATCTCCTCGTAGGGAAGCAGCAAGAGCACCAGAAGGGGTTAGGGCTTGGAAGCCAGACACACCCGGGTTCTAATCTTCCTTGGCCTTAGTGAATAGCTTTAATAGCTTCATCTCTCTGAACCGTGGTTTCCTTTTCTGAATGGGGATGGTCATGCCCCCTTGACAGGTTGTTGTGAGAATTAGTCACACACGCAAGTGCTTAACTCTGTGCCAGGCTCATGAGAGACAGGCGCAAACTGCCAGTGATCTGGATTATTGTTAATCTTCCCGAGGAAGCTTGCCAGAAATTTTACCATTGGAGAGTCACTCCTTTGAGATGAACACCACTGTCTCAAAGCTTCTTTTTTAAAATGCAGATTGTATACCTTGAAAGGGGATGGCGGATATAAAGTCAGTTTTGGTCACCAAAGCCTTTGTGTGAGTTAGTGTACCAGCTCCCTTTTTTCCGTAACAAAGGCAGATAAGGCAATACTAGAGAGGTGCGTTAGCGGAAGGAGAAGGGTTGAAGTGGAAAAGGAGGATATAGAAAGGGGAGGTGGAATTGCGAGGGAAAAGTATTATATACGTCTGGGCTATTTAATCACCAAGGTACAATATAAGGAACTCCAAGAAAAAACAAACACCTACCCGGTGGATGTGGATTCCAAAGTTCTCGAGCTTCAGTCCTGTAAAATGACAACCATTAAGGGCATGATGACCATGCACCCCTATTTTTGTAGAATGGCTTAATTTCAGTGATTCTGTCTGGTATCTATCAGGACTTGGTTGGTTGGGGGAAGAGGGAAGAGGTAGTGTAGGTCATAAATTGTCTCCACTGAAAGCCCCATCTTATGATGAAACTCCAGAAAGAAAGAGCACACGGCCTCAGTAAGTATTTAACGAGCATCATCAGATACCTGTCTTAAATGCCAAGTACCCAAAGGAGAAAGCCTTTTCTCCCACCTGTCTTCTCCACACTCCTTAACAGATTGTCCAAGAAAGCACCACACAGAGCTGCCCTACCTGTAGCCATTCCAGGGTGGAGTAGCTTGAGGAAAGTCTCTGGTGTTTGGTTCTCTCTGGCTCTTCTCTAGGAAGGCATGGGATGGAGAAACAGATTTCGAATTGGACAAACTCCAGCCCCTTCATTTTACTTGTGGTGTGATTTGGATAACTTGTTTGACCTCCTCAAGCCTCGTGTAAAATGGGGAGACCACCACGTACCTCACAGGATGATGTTGAGGGTTAAAGGACATCAGTGTGAAAAGGTTCAGGTGCACAGTAATTGTACATAGCAATCCCTTTTCCCTGTCTCAGAATCAAGCCACAATCTCCTCTGGGGCATGAGGACTTACTGCTGGAGGAGAGTTACATATGGATCTCAACGTTCTTGAGTCTGTTTCTATAAAATCACATTTACCATGCTTTTTTTTTTTCTTTGACCAATCATCTAGATTTTTGAGGTCAGGTCTTATTTCAATTCTGCAGTCCAGTAGTCTGCCTAAATTGCTATGAGGATTAGAAGAGTATTTGGAAAATAACAGTATCTGGTACATAGCAAGTGTAAATAAATAAAAATCTCAAAACCACGAAACCAATCCATTCTCATTTATACCCCTCCTTCATCTGCCCGCACACTCCATTATCAACAAATGGCAGACACACATGCAATTTCTTACCTCTGTGCTTTTGCAGATGACTTGAGTGATTTTCCATTTCTACTCAACCACCTGTCAAACTCTTATTCAAAACCCAGCTAAACAACTACTTTTTTCATA
This sequence comes from Aethalodelphis obliquidens, assembly GCF_003676395.1. Taxonomy (NCBI): domain Eukaryota; kingdom Metazoa; phylum Chordata; class Mammalia; order Artiodactyla; family Delphinidae; genus Aethalodelphis; species Aethalodelphis obliquidens. Next base: position 7,194,313 of record NW_020837970.1, read on the forward strand.
AAGGCTTCCCTTATATCACTTCTCTTGTCTCTGTCTTTCCTGTGCTTCTTCTATAGTGTGCCCAGCCTTCTACTACTCTTTGCACACGGTGCTATAGGTAATCTGTTTTCACTTCTCCTACTGGGGAAGGACTGTGCACAGTCTTGGTATCCCCAGTTCCTTGTACACTGCAGGGCACACATTGGCACTCCTCATATATTTGTGGACTCGAATTCATGTGACAAACAGCAATTCCAGGATTATATTTATAAACATGAACATCAGAATTTCATTATACATCTCATAATAATGCAGTAATTAAGGAACAAAACACTTTTCTTCTTTTCCTTTTTTTTAAGAGGCAAGACAACCACGGTAATGAGATGTGAGCAGAGACATGAAAGTGGAATGAAGGTGGGAAAAGGTGGGGAAGAAAGTCATGTGTGCGTTATAAACAGCAATTTCCTACAGGTTAGGATCAATTCAGAATGAACCATTCATTGCATCATCAATGGTTATGAGGTAACAAATCGAAAATTCCTGTCTGAGTTTTAATTAAAAGGACCCATAGGGCTTCCCTGGTGGCGCAGTGGTTGGGAGTCCGCCTGCCGATGCAGGGTACATGGGTTTGTGCCGTGAGCCATGGCCGCTGAGCCTGTGCATCCGGAGCCTGTGCTTCGCAACGGGAGAGGCCACAACAGTGAGAGGCCCGCATACCACGAAAAAAAAAAAAAAAAAGGACCCATAAATGTCCCAAGTCAGTTGGCACATATGTACATTTTTTTTTTTTTTTTTTTTTTGGGGTACGCAGGCCTCTCACTGCTGTGGCCTCTCCCATTGCGGAGCACAGGCTCCGGACGCGCAGGCTCAGTGGCCATGGCTCACGGGCCCAGCCGCTCCACGGCATGTGTTATCTTCCCGGACTGGGGCACGAACCCGTGTCCCCTGCATCGGCAGGCGGACTCTCAACCACTGCGCCACCAGGGAAGCCCTGTACATATTTTTTCACAATTATAAAATTATCTGTCACGATGTCAAGCCTGAACCCAAGAGCATTTGCAGGCTGCAGCGCTGACATCCTTCCTCCTTAATCCAAGAACTAGAAGCCACCTGATGTGAAAGCAAACAACAGGTAACAATTACAAGTCAAAATGCCCGGCTGCTCGCCAGGGATGGACAGGTGGGTGACATATGCCCAAAGCAGCTGACCAACCACCACCAGCTCCTGAGCATTTATGGTATGGCCAAGGTAGGAGATGTGGAGCCTGCGGTCCAGTGGATGCCCCTCTTCATGATGGGACCTGTCTTCACAGAGAGGATGTGTGAAGTCAGGAAGAACTGTTGGAGTATAGAATTAAGAGGGAAAATCACTGCAGGCTAGCACGCTCCTTTTCATCCTCTTTTCCCCAAAACATTGACCAGCTCCCTCAGATCTGTTCTCTGCCTTCTTCTCTTCTGTCAGAGACAATCATCTGTCGTGATTAAGAGCTCAGACCCAGGAATTCCCTGGTGGTCCAGTGGTTAGGACTCCATGCTTCCACTACAGGAGCCATCGGTTCGATCCCTGGTTGGGGAACCAAGATCCTGCAAGCGGTGTGGCACAACCGAAAAAAAAAAAAAGAAGAAAACAAAAGAACTCACCTTTTTCAATTCAAATCCCAGCTCTTCCACGCATTAGCTGTGTGACCATGGACAAGGTACTTCACCTCTGTGTCTCATCTCTGGAATATGTATTGTTAAGAGAAAAAAGTTAGAGAGTAATATGTTTAGTGTAGTTCTGTTTTCAAATTGGGAAAAACTCTATATTCTTGTGTGAGAAGAGAGAAAGAGTGGTAGGATACATACCATACGTTAACACTGAATATCTGAGAATGGGGAAGATTAATATTTCCTTTATTCACCTTGAAATTATTTTAAAAATCTAATAAAATAAGTAAAAAGAGAAGAATGGGAGACTGATGAATCGATACCCCTTCTGTTTCAAAAGAGGATTTTTGATTGGTTGCAGGACAAATAAACGTAGTATAGTAAAATGAAGCTAGAGGTTAATTCAGTACCAGGAATTTTCTACAGTAAGCATGTATCACTTTAATAATGAGAAAATAATTAAAATGAAAAATGAAGGAAAATTTTCTCAATCAAATGGTGCTACTCTCTCCTTTAGTCTTGTGCTTGTTATTTTTAACACTTTATAAATGACGATAGTTGCACTCTTTCATTAAAGGAAATCTGGAAAATTCACAGCTGTGTCAAAAGAAGGAAAAAAATATTTCACCCATGTTGACATCATCCAAAAGCAATCGCAGCTGGTATCAGTGTGTATTTCCTTTCTGACTTTTCTTTTCCCTGCATGTACATGTTTTTGATGATAATACTGTGAATATACACTGTAACTGTTGACTCCTAGTTCTTGGCCTGCTTTCCTCTCCAGACAGCCTGTCCTCCCTGGCAATGGTAAGAACAGGAAAAGCAATCCACACAACAGGCTGTTACAACGGCTGCAACCCCCAGCTTATGTGGGAGGAGGCTTAGATAGAATGTGCCTTCCAGGTGACAATTCCATTAGAATGTCCAAGTGACTGCGCGGAGGGAGAAATATCTGATTGATTGCAACGAAACCAAGAGAGAAGCAAGAAATCTACAGTCTCCTGGCACATATGTACACTCTCCTTTCATGGTTAGAAAACTGTCTGTCATGATGTTGATGTCTGTCCCCCTCACATTCCTCCTGAAATTACACGTGGAATTTCTTATCATAAGGGAGGTGCCTCCTTGTCAAAGCCACTGGGTGGAGGGAGTGCTCAGTGGAGCCGAGATTGAAGCCATAACCCCACCTGGCGACCTCCCACTCTGTCCTTGGCCTTCTCACTCCTGCAGCCAAAAGTGTACAAATTATTCCAACTTTGCTCACCTTTGCTTGATTTGTCTGTCTCCCTATAAAGCCCTGTCGAAATTCACACCTTTTTATGAATTTCCTAATTTAATTCATTTTCTTTCTTTCTTCTTTTTTTTTTTATGTGGACCATTTTTAAAGTCTTTATTGAACTTGTTACGATATCGCTTCTGTTTTATGTTTTGGTGTGGGATATTAGCCCCCCGACCAGGGATCGAACCCACACCCCCTGCATTGGAAAGGTGAAGTCTTAACCACTGGACCGCCAGGGAAGTCCCTAATTCATTTTCTATCTACTGACCTACTTTTATCTCTTTTCTTCCAATACAGTAGATTCCTACTCTGAATCCTCCCTCTGATCAATGCTGTCCACGCAATGCTGTCCTCCTTCCCTGCCTCACTATAACAAAAGCTTTTGCTTATTTTACTTCGTAATCCCAGTAACAGCATTTGTAGTGGTTGTATAATCTTTGATAGATTACATCATAATTTACTCAAATATCCTCTCATTGGCTGAACCCTTGGGTTGTTCCAATTCTCCACTGTCGGGAATGGTACTGTAGTAAACATTTTGTAGCATGAAACTTTAAAAAAAAATTTACTATTTTTTTTCTCCTTAGAACAGAGTCCAAGTAGTGGAGATTTTTTTTTTTTTTTTTTTTGCGGTACGCAGGCCTCTCACTGTTGCAGCCTCTCCCGTTGCGGAGCACAGGCTCCGGACGCGCAGGCTCAGCAGCCATGACTCACGGGCCCAGCCGCTCCGCGGCATGTGGGATCTTCCCGGACCGGGGCACAAACCCGCGTCCCCTGCATAGGCAGGCGGACTCTCAACCACTGTAGCACCAGGGAAGCCCTAGTGGAGATAATGATGTTGTATTTCCTTGGGAAAGAAGCTTCATCCTCTATTAAAAATCAAGCATTTCCCAAACATATTCATGAATGTTCCAGATTCTTCTGTGAGGGGTGAGTAACAGATATGTTTTCCTTTCACTTAAAGAATATTTTCTCTCCTTTCCCCCTTCTTTCTCCTCTTTACCTTTACTTTCTTCTCAGAATCTACTTAGAAATCAAAACAAAACACCAAAGCACAAACCTTAGCAGAGCACTGTCAGTGCTGCTCCTCCAAGCAATACAGTTACGGGCAAGTTACATCTTTACCGAATCCTTCCCTTTGGTGAAATCACCTCCAAGACCCCATCCAGTGCTAAAGGTCTTTGAATCCTTAAGGCCTGTCTCTGTTCTGCTTTGACCCAGCCCTCCTTCTTCATGTGCACCCCTCTCCACTTTCATCATTAGCAACTAAGAATGTTCAACTTGTTAGAACTAACTAAGCAAGCAAATAAATAAGCAGGGAAAACTACTCTTAAGAAAAGCATTGGGCAAATGCTTTATGCTTTGTCACACTCAAAGCATTTTCTACTTTTCTTCTTCACCTTTTCTACTTCTTCTACCAGGAGAGGTAAACTATGGTTCCAAAAGGTTTTCTGTAGAGCTGCCAATGCCTGCTTTTACAGGGAACGTTCTTATTTTCTTTCTCAGATGTACTCCTATACCCAGAAGGTTTAGGATTAAATTCTCAGAATGGTCCTGCCTTTGATAGTCTTAGATTTGGGGGCCAGAGAAATCATACCCCTTGCCCATTTTATAAGTCAGGACAACAATAATAGTTCCTAATTGACTAGTATTTTATAATTAGAAAAGCACTTCTACTTATGTTAGACCATTTAATCCTTCCATACAAGCGTATGAGTGAATTAGGTGGTATACATGTGCTTATTCTTACTTTTTGAAGGAGGAAACTGAGACTCTATAGAATTACCTGTCTACGACACGACAGCCAAACCTCTTGGACTTGGATCCAATGACTCCAGATTCAGTGTTCTTCTTCTTTTCTTTTTACGAATTTATTTATTTTACTTTATTTATTTTATTTTTGGCTGTGTTGGGTCTTCATTGCTGTGCACAGGCTTTCTCTAGCTGTGGTGAGCGGGGGCTACTCTTCGTTGCGGTGCGCGGGCTTCTCATTGCAGTGGCTTCTTTTGTTGCAGAGCACGGGCTCTAGGCGCGCGGGCTTCAGTAGTTGTGGTATGCGAGCTCAGTAGTTGTGGCTCGCGGGCTCTACAGCACAGGCTCAGTAGTTGTGGCACACGGGCTTAGTTGCTCCACGGCATGTGGGATCTTCCCTGACCAGGGCTTGAACGCGTGTCCCCTGCACTGGCAGGCGGATTCTTAAACGCTGCCCGACCAGGGAAGTCCGGTATTCTTTTTCTGACATAGATCTACCTGCAAAACAACCAAATATACTTAAGTGAATTGGATAATGTGATATTTATAAAACTTAGAAATCTTAGGAAGTACAGTATTCTAAGTCAGAGAAAGTTATGGTTCTTTTCAAGATTAATCAGAAAATACTCTTGCTTTACTTTATTAAACGTGAATCTACATAATAAGAAGGACAAGAATAATTCACATGATTTAACTTAAAAATACCTATTGAGAATTCACTGTGTGCTACCATGTGTCCAACATGATATACGTATTATTATCGTAGCTAGTCCTTACGTAACAGCTCTTTGAGGAACAAACCAATACTATTCCTATTTTACAGACAGGCAAACAGATTTGGAGAGGCGTATAATTTGCCTGAGTCACAGAGAAAGAGGTGGGGGAGACAGGATCTAAACCTGGGTCTGTCCAACTCGACAGCTGGAGTTTACAGCATGGTTTTACATTGCCTCTCCCAATAGCTCACAACTGAAAACCTGATCTCAGGATCAAATGACAAGCTTGAATAGTCTCTGATTAGGGTTGTAGATGGGTTGGGATATAGTATCAGGCATGACCCTGTTCCCATCAAATACCTGACTCCTTTCTCACTATTCCCATCAGGTCCCTTCAACACGAGTAGAGACAAAAGAAGAGACTGGAATCTCCAGGGCAAGTCATTTTACTACTTTGTACCAGCTCTGAGAGTTAAAAATGCCTTCCTTATACTGGGCTAACCCCCAGCTCCTACTGGCTTCCATCCACTGATCCTGGTTTTAGCTTTGAGGTGCCAGAGAAAAGTTCTAACAGTTCGTGTAGCATGAAATTTGGAGACAATTATAGCGTGTCCTCTGAGTCTGCTCTTCTTCAGAATAAAAATGTACTGTTTTTCAGATATTTCTCCAATGACATGATTTCAACCTTACTTCCTTGGTGAACATTGTTTTAAACTAAATGTGATTCTCTAGATGTGGTCAGCCTGGAGAAGAGCAGGATTATCCCCTTCTTTTCTAAATGCTTTAGATCTGCCCAAGAGACACACTAGCTTTCTTGCCCCCATACTGTTTGGTTTTATTGAGTTTATAATGTACAAAAGGCCCATATCCATGTCAGACAAGATGCTGATGAGTCCTGTGTCCCCAGGTGCTGTGCTTGTGCAAATGTCTTTTTCTGATCAAATGCAAACATATACTTTTCCTTTTCCTTACATTACTTTATCTTCTCTTAAAGTAGACTTGGCTCCCAAATTCTAAACTGCTAAGATTCTAAGACAGTTTTATTCAAGTCAGTATAGAGAAATCAAACCCAGCCTTTAAAATAGCCAACATCAAGGTCTCTAGAATTAATGAGTCACAATTTATCAAGTATCCCCTGACTGACAAACTAAAGACATTTGTCCTGATTCTAATATGTTTGGCCGCCGTAAGCAATGCTACGAGAAATGTACTTGCGCATATATCTTCACATAATGGTGTTTCATTTTGAAAAAACAGAGTCTCAAAAGCAGTGTTGCTGGGTCGGAGGATGTGTGCTGCTGTAATCCTAATAGATACTACCAGATGATTTTACCAAAAATTCATAATAGTTCAGTTATGCTGTCAACGTATGGGGTAGTGAGAAGAGTTAGAAACAGATAAAGAAAAAAGTAGGACAGTGAAATAAAACTAGGTGTGAAATAAGTCTTTGAATGTGTATATATTGCACATGTATTGCTTTGATAAGCAGGAAAAACGTTTAAAAAAACGAAGTGAAAAATTTCCTCATAAAGCTTTTCGTTAATAAGCCTGCCTGAGCAATTGTCTCTCTTCCTCTGCACTCCTGAAGTATTTACTATTTGCAACACTCCCTATTTGTTCCACTCATGAGGCAATTAATCACAGAGGACGTGACCACCAACCGTTCTACTGTTATAATGAGCTGTCATTCAAGACCTTCATTGCCATCCATATCTTCAAGGCCAAAGAGCTCAGGCTTGGAATCCAACTCACCAGGGCTCAAGTTCCAGCCATCTACGCAATTTCCCAAGTGTGTGGCTTTGAAATATTACTTAGAAGCTCTAAGTTTCAGCTTCTGCATCTGTAAAATGGGTCTGATGTTGCTTTCCTTGCACGTTTTCAGAATGAATAACACAACGGACGTAAAGCCCCTGGACGAGTGCTCAGCACATACTACTAGTGGTTAATCATCGTACATACTCCCACCACGGAGAGACACAACTACGTTAACTGAATGTTTCTGTGCCAGGTACTTTGCAAAGTACTTTGCATTCCTTATCTTACTTAAAACTAAAACCATAACTCACGCATGTAACCACTCAATACATTAAGAGTAAGGTGGGTACTATTATGACCCCTATTTTATAGATGAGAAAATGAGGATCAGAAAGGTAAAGTAACTTGTCTAAGGTCACAGAGCTAGTAAGGTTAGAATAGGGACGGGAACCCAGATCTAACTATAAAACCTTCACTCAATGAATGGCAATTATCATAATTAGTACCAATCTTCTTGATTGCCTTAATTAACACAGCTTCAGCCATGAGCCTTAATGGAACCTCAGGTAGCCATCGGAAGGATGGGTGAGTGAAGGGGATAACCCCGTTTTAGGCAGTAGTCAGCCTGCACGTCGCAAGGAGCTACAGCAGCACAGGCATCATACCCCTCCACAGAGTCTAGGCAGAGTGGACTCTGTACCACCAGAAGGTGGCAGGGCGGTAGGACCTGGCAAGGTCTGACAGACCAGAAGTGGGGTCAGTGAGATGGCCCAGTCTCAAGGGAGAGAGGTTTGGGCAGGCTTCAGCTCTATTCACGATGGGACTTCCGTCCTACGGACCAGGGTTCAAATCAGAAACAGAGTGAAAGCTCAGTGGTGATGACATGGTCATGGCGGATGGGGGGGTGGTGGTCACAGAGGACCAGAGCTTCAGGGCTGTGGTGCCGATATCCTGCCAAGGGCCTTGGTGTAGGTAAGCCAATAGCTCCCTGGCCTCCATGCCTGCTGCCAGGGGAAATAGAATGGAAGGAGGCTTTGTTCACCCGGCAGATTCAAAGTCTCCATCAACCTTAGCCATGATTAGCTCCAGAGAATATACTGGCATCCCCAGCTTTGGTGTCTTGACCCTGTGTTTTGTGTTCCGGCAGACATCTCTGCCTCTTAAAACCTTACTCTAGCTCTTGATTCAGAAGAATACATCGATTAAAAGTTAAAACCAAGCAACACGTCACATATCCCAGATGAACAGCAAGAACGAGTCTCTTAGGTACTTGTCAACAGCAGTGTTGCCTGTGATCTCTGCACCAATTCCAGCACCTTCCTGATCTCCCACTCACTGCCTCTTTCCTCTTACAGCTCAGAAAACTGCAGTGTGTGAACCTCAGTGCGTGCCTCTCTGTAAAGCACCCACCTACCTAACTCTTCCAACCATCACCTAATAATATGTCAGTGCACTTGGCTTGACAGTGTTTTTTAGCCTTAAATTTACACTCAACACTTCAAAAGTACCGCAGTAAGCCTGTTGAAACTTCCAGTGTAGAAGCTCAGAAATTCTAATAAGCACTAGACTACACTCACAAATCAAAAATGTTCCTTCGAATCCCCTGCTGCAGGTTTCGGGGAGAGAAATTAGAAAAACAGAGATAACACCTCCATCAATTACACCAGTCCTGCCCTCTCTGGAGGTTTTCAACAAATGCAGGGGAAAGTGCACTGGCTTAGGTACCAGAAGAGCTGGAATTCTTTCCTGGCACTTGCTGGCTGTGTAACTTGGGGTAACTCAGCTGATCTGTCTGAGCCTCTGTTTCCTTATTTGCAAAAGGGGGAAATTCAAAACTTCCTGGAGGGGTTGGGAGGATCTAATGTGATGATGTACCTGAAAGCTGCAAAGCTGCTGTAGCCTCACAGCTGAGAGCCTTCTCTTCCTTCTCCTTTGAGAGTAATTGTGCTTTGATTAGCTTTCAAGGTAGGGACATTTATCATGATGTGTGAACGGGCAGCTTGGTAGAAGAAGACTCAGAACTAGGACTCTGACCTTACTGGGTTGTCTGGGAAAGCCACCTTTATCTCTGCATCTTAGTGACCTTGTCTAAGAGAGATGCGGTTTGACCAGATAATCATAAATGTCTCCTCTTGATGTTTGGTTTGGGGTGTAACCTTTACCTTCAGTAGCCCCCTTCATGAATTATCTGGAGCAGTAACAAGACAGCAGCCCATCTTTTCTGTACTGGCAGATGAGATATCTCACTGTTGGGTTCTGACTCATCTGTGTTGCCATCCTGCTCTATGCATTCCAAGTTGTGACCTCATTGAACTCTCAAAAGAACCTTGTGAGTGTGGTTGGGCAGATATTACTACTGTCTGGCATCATTTTATAGATGATGCAAGTGAGGGCACAGGTGGGTGGAGAGATCCGCCCAGATCACCCAGGCGGTTGGAGGAGTTCTCTGGACTCCAGAAGGGAGTGATTGTGCGGGGAATCAGTGGACACAAAGAGCCCCTTCTCACCACTCCCCTGCGTCCACCTTTGTCAGAGTCACCATCATCTCTTGCTTGGGGTACTGTGCTAGCTTCATCACCAGTCTCCCTACTTGCACCCTTACCCTACTAACAGTCACTTCTCATCTACAAGCCAGAGTGATGCTCTAAAAATATAAGTCAGAGCGTGTTCCTCCTCTACTCAGGCCCCCTCCAAGGGCTCCCATTTCACTCAGTGTCAATCCTTATCCTGGACCCAGGCCCCATGTGTCCACCTGTCTGACCTCCCTTCCTCCAGCACTCTGTTGCCTCATTCACTCCAAACCCATTTGTCTCCTTATTGGTTCTTGCACATGCCAAGCGCCCTCAGGACCTTTGCACTGCAATTCCCTCGGCCCACAACATTCTCCCACAGATATCTGCATGGTCATTCCCCCACTTCCTTCAGCCCTCTGCTCAAGTATCATCGAATTAGAGAGATCTTTCCTGACCACCTGTACAAAGTTATACTTCTGATTACCTCTACCTTCAGCTATCTTCCTCCCTCGGCACTTATGACCTGCCAGCAGACAGAATTTACTTTTAAAATTCTTACTTTTCCTTGTCTATTTCCTCTTCTAGAATGTATGCTCCCTGAGGGCAGGGGTGTCTGTCTGCTGATACACTGTAAGTGCTTAGAACTGTTCTGGCACAGAGAGAGTATAGGATAAATACTTTTGAATGGATGAATAAACCGGAACAGGGCACAGAAATATGGCCAGAGAAAAATACCCATGAACAAATCATGAAAATTATCCATTTGCCAAGATAACAAAAGAAGTGGCTATGAGAAAAGAAGTGTGTTTGCAGATCTGCAGGGTGGGGCTTTATTCATTCCCCAGAGCTTTATCCAGGGGCAAGAATTTTTGCAGTACATCACCATGTCCAATTAAGACAGGGCTGCATTCAAAACAGAGAAGGGCTTAGAGCAGTTACGGGTTTTTGCATATGCATGTATCCCTGTACTTTTGCACACACTTTTCCCGCAGCCTTCAATGCCCCCGCCCCTTTTCATCCTCAGTCCCCAATCTGGTGAACTCCTATTCAGCCTCCAAGGCCTCCTCTAACCTGGCTTTTCCTGAGCCCTCAGGCTGAATTAGAGCTGGTTCCCTATCTGCACGTGTGACCTTGTGTTATAGTTATCGGTCTCCAGGTCTTTCTTCCCTGAAAAAAGTATGACTGCTAGGGTCACACTTTCAGTGCTCTAACTAGGACACTTCTGGGAAAACCAGGAGAGTTGGCCACCTTAAGCGTGAGCTCCCTAAGGGATCCTGCATCACTTTCCCTTGTTCTTCCAGAGTCCAAGTAAGATCCGGAGTCCAGAAGGTTAGTTAAACGGAAAACATGCAGATGTGCACTCCAGTCTTTAGGAACTAGACTGTGTTCTCTCTGAGCCTTTTGAAGATGAACTCTGCACAGCCCAGAACAAAATGAGAAAAATCAGTACGAACAAACCCTATTAGAAACAGAAGGTGCTTTTATGCTTGCCCTGCAGGCTGGTAAACGCTGAAGGACACAGCCTTAAAACATGCACACCGAATACACAGGTGGGGGCTTCCCTGGTGGCGCAGTGCTTGAGAGTCCACCTGCCGATGCAGGGGATGCGGGTTCGTGCCCCGGTCTGGGAAGATCCCACATGTCGCGGAGCGGCTGGGCCCGTGAGCCATGGCCGCTGGACCTGCACGTCCAGAGCCTGTGCTCCGCGGCGGGAGAGGCCACAGCAGTGAGAGGCCCGCGTACCACACAATAAATAAATAAATAAATAAATAAGTAAATAAATAAAATACACAGGTGGTTCTCAGCCTTCAGTGCCTTGCTACTCAAAGTGTGGTCCATGGACCAGAAACAGCAGCAGCGCCGGAGACCGTGTTAGAAATGCAGACTTTCAGGCGCTACCTTACACCTGCTAAATCAGAACCTGCAGCTTAAGAAAATCCCTGATTCATAGACACAGTAAAGATTGAGAGGCACTGCTTTAGGGCACATCAGAAACACCCGAGGATCAATGTCAACAGGTACTTTGCCAGCCTCACCCCTGCAGATGTCGATTTGGTGCTCAATTTTGATATACGGCAAAGATTGAGAACTGCTGGCAATGTCTTTATCCCATTGCCCTTGTTTCTCAAAATGTGGTACTCGGACCACAGGTACCTGGTGTTTGCAACCAGGACAGATTTCTGAGCAATACCTGAACATGTGGAATCAGAATCTTGCAGGTGGGGTAAGGCCTGAAATCAGTATTTTCAATAAATTTCCCTGAATGTTCTTATGTATACCAAGGTTTACAGACCTCTGGGCTAGGAAAAGAAAATGATGGAGAAGGAATGACACAACAGCTTCTGCTTTTTTCTTAACCTGTCTGGAATTTCTTCACTAAAGTTCCAACTGACTTTTTGTAACATTGATCTTGAAGAACCAGTTCCTTTTATTTTCAGTCCACAAAGCTTAGATATGATTGGCTTTTCCAGAATTAAGCCCATAACCTGGGCCTGACCAATGAAAATATGCCTTCCCCTGGCCCACTGTGAATGCTTCAAGGCTGGGCCTAGGACTCAAAGTTTGTCAATGAGGTCAGCACTATTTCTAGAATCAATGGGAAAGAGATGCTCTTTCTCCTGGGTTCCTAAGCCATAGAATGTGAGTCTCGGGCTGCCGTTACTCATCTTCACTAACGTTTGGGGAAGTCTGCCAACACAGAAGAAAGCTGAGGCAGGTAGGGGTGGGGAGAGGTACAGGGTTAGAGGTCCATGCCCATCACACAGCCATGAGAACACTTGTGTTGATTCAGTGTTTTAAAGCTGACTAGAGCACAGCTTGACATGAGGTATTAACTGAAGAGTGGATTCCAGGTCAAACAATTTGTGAAACAGTGCATTAAACACATTTCCACAGAGTTCACTTCTCAGGACTCCTCGGATGCTTTAACATGATGCCAAAGTGCACTATGAATTTCCAAAGATGTGGCATGTCACAAACATGGTCTTAAAAATATGCATATTTATATATGGCACGTTATGATACAGTGTCCCTTGGAGAAAGCATGGGTTAACAGCTCACAAAATGTTTCCACACATATTATGTTATTTAATCCTTCCAACAGTTTTTGAGGGGCGCACTATTGGTGCAGATGATGAAAACAAGGCTAGAGGATTTGGGTGAATTACCCAAGGCTGCCAGCCGGCAGATGGCCCATCTGGTCCCACAGGGACCAGCCACAGAGCAGGATGGGGGTGGGGCAGCTCCTGTCTCCCAGCACTGTGGTCTTTCTGATCTCTTCCTCTGCTACCTGAGATGGAATTTCCCGGGAGGAAAACAAGCCAAGGAGTGTTGGTTGGCCTGTGTGGATATAGCAAGATTGCTGCGAACTGTACGTATGCTGATTGACGCAAACACAGCATAAATAAACTCCCGGCTTTTCTCTTTCGGGTGGCTCTTCAGAAAATCTTTGCAGAGACCATGACTCTAGGAGATCAGAAGCTAGACAGAGAGTTGCTACAGGAACAATAAGAAGAAGTCCTAATCTGTGTTTCTAATTTAAGTCAAGCTTCCCACGAGGTTAAAGAAAGTGAGATGTGTAGGCTTGGAGCAGCTCCTCTGCCCGGGTCCCTGGGTAACATTTAATCGCCTCCTCTGGCACATCCAGTCTGCTGGTGCTATGCCAGTATCATCAGACAGGCCCAGTTTTAAGCATCAAATTTTGGAACTTGTATACAAATCAAATTCAAGAATGCCCCCCAGATTCATCATGTACTGAGGCTAGATCTATCTTTCTATCAATGCTCGAAAGATTAAAAATGATAGAACTAGAAAATAAAACAAACAGTGTTTTCTGATGTAAAACCCATGCTCTTTCTGCTACACCACATGAGAAAGATTTGACAGGAAAGGATGAGGTTGAAATACCGGTCTCACTGAGATTTAGCTGTGTGGTCTTAAGCAATTCATACACCCTCTCTTGACAAGTTTTGTCAGCTATGAAATGGGAAATAATGTCTGTGCTGCAAGAGTGTTACGGGGATGAAATGTCACAGGTTATATGAAACTGCATTTTGAAATTTATGACCTGCAAGGCAAACATTATTTACAATACTTAACTGAGTATTACTACTACTGTTCTATACCTAATAATCAATCTCACAATAGAAATAAATATCAGAGCACTAAATTGAGAGGGGGGAGATAAAGGCAGATGTAATAAAATTGAAACTCTTTCCCTATCATGTTGTCCCTCATCCAGGTCCTGGTAAAACAAATGTACTCGTCTCTCTTATCCAAACACTTGATTTAAGAAAACAACAACAGACATTTCCAAAGTTCTTCACCATTGACGAAATGAGTTCACACCTATGGCGTTATTTCATTAATTCACACCGGATTTCCAAGGTCACCCTCTGTTGCAAACCAGCAAAGCCTTTAATCATGAAACACTCCCCTCGTGAGGAAGACAGAGCTCGCGGCAAATCTCTTCCAGGCACAGGCAGGTGACACGCAGGGGCCTGCCTAAACTCCTAAGCCCGAATCACGCAGCAAGATCATGTTTTTTTTTGTTTTTTGTTTTTTTTTTGCAGTACGCCGTCCTCTCAGTGTTGTGGCCTCTCCCGTTGCGGAGCACAGGCTCCAGACGCGCAGGCTCAGCGGCCATGGCTCACGGGACCAGCCGCTCCGCGGCATGTGGGATCTTCCCGGATCGGGGCACGAACCCATGTCCCCTGCATCGGCAGGCGGACTCTCAACCACTGCACCACCAGGGAAGCCCAAGATCATGTTTTTGAAGAGTGTTTTTTATAAGGATCCCTTGGGGATAGTCCTGGTTTCCAGTCTTTCCCCCCATCTTCTGACCACGGGCCACGTTTTATGTTGAAAATATAGCTAGCATCATTTTTATCACTTGGAGATTTCTCAAATTTTTACAAATCCAATCTGGTATTCAGCACCTGCCTCTCTCTCAGAACCCAGATGCAGATACAGGCTCTAAGATGAACTTAGCATTTTAGTTCAACCAACATTTATTAAGTGCCCTTGAACGTGAGGCATGATGAAACTCCGTGATCTTCGCCACATGGGTCGACCACTGAGGCCGGCCACACCGAGCGCCGCCACGCAGGTGCTCTGAAGCCCGTCGGAGCAAAAGAGGCTTCTTTCGTGTAGAATATATAACGTAAAGGAAAACTTCAGCCTGTGTTATCACAGGTCTTTCTTTTCTGCGGGGCCATGCGTGCTGAGGAACAGAGAAATCTCTTTCATTTTAATTGTGAAACATTCCAGCTAAAAAACATCCTCATGGCTGGCCTGTTTAATTGAGCTCCTGAGAGGCTGTGTCGGTGAGACTTCGGGATGAATCGCCTGCAGTCCCATTGGTCTCACCAAGAACCCACTGATGTTTCATAAATCCAAGTCGGTACAAATCTAATTGAGTTACCATGCTGAATTAGCTCACATCTAAATGGCATTCATGTCTACAAATGGAATAATTAGAGTCTAGAAAATGGGATATATCAAGTGGCATCCCAAGTGACAACAGAGAGGCATTTGTATTCATTCAATCAACTGCTTGGAAAAAAAAAAAAGCTGCTGCAAGGCTTGACTTGGGCTGGATGATTAGATGCAGTGTTTGGGCGCTTGGTTTCTCTTCTTTTTTTATATTGATATTTACCTGCAAGAGGCCCCTTCATTCATTCTTCAGATATGTGAAACAGGAATATCAGATCAGAAGTTATTTTTAACCCCCCGGTTTAAAAAAGAAAAAAGAGAGGGACAGTCCCATTTCAGCCTACAGACCTGTTTGTTTTCAACAGACTGGAAATGGCTTCCTTATTTTATTCCTTTTGAGCTTTATTCTTTTTTCTTCTGCATTGGCTTCTAAGAACCCTGGTTAAGATGAATTCACACCCTGGGGGGCAGCTGGATTCAAATATGAATGCCAGACCATCCTCTATCTGAAAAGGGCCTAAGTACCGAATCATAAAAAATAAAGTTCACATCTTGTCCAGAAAGGATCTCATTAAATGGTTTTATTTCCAAGTTATTTTAGTTGTGAAATTTTAGGATGTTTGAATTTAACGCTTCCTCGATTAATACTTCAGCTCAGCAAATACTATGAACAGGAAGAAGGCATTTTGACTATGCAGGCTAATGGCCTCCTTCTAATTCACACTGTAGCTTTCAAGCTAATTTACATGCTTAGTTTATTTATTACCCCAATTAAGTTTTGCAAATAGTTTGCAATGAGGTCCCCATGACCTCATAACTCACAATTACTCTTGGGATCTCCTGCCCACTTTGGCACGTTTTGAATAATACTGCAATATCTTCCAGGAAGGGACTGTACTTAAAAAATGATGGATGGTGATTGTATCTTGTCCGTAAAAGACAGGATCTGAAATGTGTCTTTGGTCTGTTACTAGGTGTGTAGTTCACAAACCTAAGCATTTGGAATTGGCCATTTGTTTTCTCATCACCAGCCCTCCCTATGTCTGTTGACTTTCTCATCGAGGGTGGGGATGCTTCACTGTCAGAAGTCTGTGCCTGCTGTAGGCCAGCCCTTATAGCACACACGTAGTACATGGTATTATTTGATGGGGACCAGAAGACTTTACATCCTGACCCTACTTCCATTCTTCAATTTAATTTGTTCGTTAAAAATTTGACCTGGTGGGCTTCCCTGGTGGCACAGTGGTTGAGAGTCCGCCTGCCGATGCAGGGGACACGGGTTCGTGCCCCGGGCCGGGAAGATCCCACATGCCACGGAGCGGCTGGGCCCGCGAGCCATGGCCGCTGAGCCTGTGCGTCCGGAGCCTGTGCTCCGCAATGGGAGAGGCCACAACAGTGAGAGGCCCGCGTACCGCCAAAATAAATAAATAAAAATAAATAAATAAATAAAAAATTTGACCTGGTGAAATCCAAACTAAGTCCGTAGTCTAGTTCATAGCATTGTGCTAATGTTACGTTCTTAGTTTTGACAAATGTACCATTGTTATGTAAGATGTTAATACTAGGGGAAGCTGGGTACTATCTTTGCAACTCTTCTGTAAATATAAAATTACTTCAAAATAAAAGGTTTTAAAAACCCTTTCTATCTGCAATCCAAAAGTCTAGTAATATCTTTATAAGAGTCTCCTATTAAAGTCCACTTAAGGGAATTCCCTGGCAGTCCAGTGGTTAGGACTCGGCGATTTCACTGCCATGGGCCCAGGTTCGATCCCAGGTCAGGGAAGCTGCTGTAAGCTGCTTGGTGCAACCAAAAAAGAAAAAATGGTCCACTCAAGAGTGGACCAACCTGAGTCTGAAGCCCCCTATGGGATGGTTGCGGCAGGGATTTGGGGGGCGGGTAATGGGAAACGGAGAGGCCCTGGGCTCAGGTCCTGGCTCTGACATGCACCAGCCAGAAACCTTGGACAATCCCCTTAATCTCTACGTACCCCAATTTCCTCATCTGATTGGAGGTGTCATCAATAATGCCACTAATCAGGGCCCAGAAAGGAATCAATGTGAAAATAATGACTATGCTTTAGGAAACTAAAAAGTTGTACAAACTTTTATTAAACACCTCTGATGGAGGTGAGTGTCAAGGGCAAAATAGAGCTGCGGCGTGAACAATACCTTAAGATATTATAGAAGTCATGGAAAGAGTCTTTGGCGCGAACTTGCCAAATCTACCTTTACAGATGAGAAACCCAGAGCGCAGAAAGTGACTCGTCCATGGGTCATGGTCAGACACAGAACTCACACCTCCTGCTTCCCTAGCCCATGCTTTTTCCTCTAGGCTATGTTTCCCAATGTTGTGTTCCGGACTGGCCCTGACAAAGGTCAAGCAAAATGATCTGCTGGGTGTTTCCTTTCCAGTTTTGATTTGAAAAGCACCCCCTCCACAACTCTAAGATGTTATTAGTATGTAATCACAAGCACTTTCGAAACTAAAAGGCTTGCCTGTTAAGGATGGCCTAGTTATTAATGCAGAGAAAATGTGTTAAGATAAATGGAATCGGAGTACTGCATAGAAGTGGGAATTCCAGGAGCCCGATGATATCCAGCTACATGAAACATCTCTACAGACCTGTCCTACAACATCTGAGACTAAACACCCTGAAATCTAAGCTCATCTAACACCAGAATCCACTCCTGTTTTCTCCATTTTCCTCGCAGCATCACTCTCCTCACTGTTCTCCAGGTACCAAATCTTGGAGTTGCTTTTCTCTTTCTCTGTCACTGTGTTAAGTTAACATCTTATCTGAATTCCTCTTGGGAACAGAATCTAAGTCTAACTCATCTTCGCAAATGCCCCAGCATCTCACAGGATGCCTGATGCCTCTCTCATATCAGGTGTTCAAGACTGTTTCATGAATGTACCTATGGGAAAGCTCTTACAAGAAATCTTTCAAAAGCTCACGTTGGGCTTCCTCAAGGTCCCAAAGAAAGAGGATTTCTCTCTGCTTCTTTTTATACCTGAAATCATGCAGTACTAAAATATAAATTAATCCCTTTCACTGCAGGCTGGGCTAACGGATTGATTACCCTGCATAGATCAGATCCCCAAAGAATACTCGGAAGAGAATCTCTCTAACTGCCAGGTTAAAGGAGACTGCACTCTTTAATATTAAATATTTCCACTGTAGGTTACTATGCATTTCATTAATGGGTTACATGTTTGCTATTCTAATCTGTGGATGGGTCCATTTCTCTCCATACTGTAATTTACATTATGCTATTTACCTTGTTTGTGTTAACACCCTATACTGGTAATTCAATACCTGAATATGTATTTTTGAAATAATCAAATGCAAGTTGCCTTAACATTTTGAATGCTGCACCCAGCAAAAGTTCACAGGTGTGCAAAAGTGACCTGGTTGAAATCTTAAATAGGCTTGTTAATTCCAATCTGGGTCAGTAAAGGTGAGAGTTTGCAACTAGCTGAAATAAATTTATCCTTTACCTGGACTTTTTGCAGCAGAGGACTGACATGGGATCAGTGGCTCGGTCTACTCAGCTTTCAACGGAAAAGTTTTCTTTCTCTTGTGAGCTAACAAGAGGAAGCTTTGGGGAAAAGTCATCTTGGCTAAGGGTCATCTTGGCTGACAATAATTGAGAGAATCCTGGTACGGTTTTGTGTATCTATGAAGTCCTGGATTCATTTATACAAGCCATTTGTTTGTCTGAGAAATAGAGAGGAATAGAGAATCAACAGGAAAGATAAAGCCCCAGTGCTCTGCCAGTACAAACACAGAAAGAGTCAAACGTTCTGGGTGGCATAAGGAAAAAAAAAAACGTAGCTCTCTTTATCAAGGATAAACATTTCTGTTGCTTTTAGCTGCACCTAACAGAGACCCTAAGTCAAATAAATGGCTTAATAAAAAAGGAAATGCATTACCTGATGAGGAAGTCCCAGGTTGAACAGCTCCACCAGCACCTTGGGGCTGTCATGAAGGGCCCAGGTCCTCTCCATCTTTTCCCTCTGACAATGTTGACGTGTCAGCTTTGCCCTCAGACTGGCTCCCTTCGTGGGCCAGCAGATACAGGATCACTTCCGCAGGAAGAAGTAGGCCAGTTCTTCCTCATGTCTCTTTGTAAGACAAGGCATCATTTCTAGAAGCCCAAAGCAGATTTCCACTTGAGTTGCACTGCTTAAAACTTAGCCACATGCCTTCCTCTCAACTAATCACTGGCAATGGAAGTGACATTACTGGGCTTGGGTTAGCCTCAGCAGGATTTACCCTTTGAGCTATGGTCATGTTCCCTGAGGAGCAGACACCTAAATAAACTTGAGTTTATGTTTGCAAGAAAGACGGGAGGAACAGACATTGGTAAGTAACCCATAGTGCAACACACACTCTGTAGAGTGACATGGGATCACATCTCTACAACTGAACTCTTCTTCTGCCACAACATCTGTTAGACAGATGCAAAGAAATCAGTAATTCTAACACCCTACAGGATGCTTGCTTAATTAGAGATAGAAAGGGGGAGATGAAATTACACTAGGAAAAGTTCTCCAACCTCTGACTTTACATGTGAATCATAAAAAGTGCTTTTACTTGTGGGATCATACACAGAGATGACAAATAGGAAACTGCTTCTCTGAGAGCTTGGAAACAAAGTCTGTACATAATGTGTGACTAACTGGCAGGAAACAAGGAGCCTGGGTTTAGGAAATTCCAAAATTCAGTCAAGGTGATTTGGGATGCATTTCTTAAAGATGGACCAGAGATGGGGTTATAATTCCATAACCCATAACCGAATCAACATCAATGCCTTCTGTCAGGAGGAAGAGGTATATAGAGAGGGGTTTAGAAAAACCATAGAATATTTTAAAAAGAAGAATCCTGCAGGCAATCACTGTCAGTGCCCATCCACAGCAGGCTGTAGGGAAGCCTTCCTTGGCGAGGTTAAGAGTGCCTCATACTCAGCATTAAGAGCACTGAGAAGCTCTCTTTGACATCAACAAGCTCCTCATAAGCGGGCCTCTGTTAGCTCTTCCTACAGGGGATGAATACACTGGGCAGGTGTATGTGTGCAATCTGACCTCTAGGCATGTATACTTCTTGCTGTGGCCTGAATATTGTCCTCACCTCCAATTTCATGTGTTGAAATCCAAACCCCCAAGGTGATGGTATTAGGAGGTGGGGCCTTTGGGAGGAGATTAGGTCATGAGGGCAGGGCCCTCATGAATGGGATTAGTGCCCTTATAAAAGAGGGCTGAGAAAGCCCTTGCCCCTTCCATTATGTGAGGTTATGGCAAAAAGGCAGCCATCAATGAGGAAGGGGGCTCTCACCACACATTGGACCTGCTGGTGCCTTGATTTGGACTTTCCAGTTTCCAGAATTGTGAGAAATTAAGGCATATCTTTTATAAGATGCCTAGTCTCTGGTATTTTGTTATATCAGCCTAAACAGACTAAAACACTTATTGTAAAGTAATGAACTTACTTCCTGATACCATGACAGATATTAGGAGTTCCACATATAGTAGGAGAGCTATGTACAGACACACCTGGATGCCAGTATGTATGTAATTTTTTCAGTTAATGTCATCTTTCTCCCAGAGCTAGATCCACTCCAGGTCAACAGACAAAACCCAAATATGCATGGACGTGAGAAGTTCACTGAGGCAAGTGTCACCTACACGGTCTCTCAATTGATTATTCAATCATTTGTTTCTGCCAACTTCCATAACTAGGAATTCTCCAGACTATCAATCGGTAAATAATGGAAATAGTCTGATGATCTTTATTAATAAGACAAGAAAACCCTTCCATTTTTATACCAAACGTCTTCAACGAATTCAACCTGACAAAATCTACAAAGCTTACCATCATAAAACCTTATTCAACTGAAAATTCCAGCCTATAATTTTCGTTTACTACACTTAAGTTTTACGGGAAAGGAGTCACTCGGATAAGCTCCTATCGAGTGTTTAGTGTTTAATGCCACTTCCCTGGGATCTATAAAGATTCAGCTCAACCTCCCGTACCTTCTTCATCTCCACTCTTAGGCTCCAGGATGCTAGTTCACAATGGGACTGGAGAATGGGCAGGTTGCAAATATCTCAAGCATCAGGAAGAAAATTCAAGTACTTCCATAAGATTGTAACATGAGAAAATAATCTAAGAGGCATTTCAACAAGAACTGCAACCAAAATATTTCTGATTAACTTTTGGGCAATTTATCAAAACTCTGAGCAATCTGTTCCTAACATAGAGTTGTTTCTTGTAGCCATTCAAGTGTTATTCTTCCACCAGATGGAAACTCTTCAGATGTGCCTTCCCTTTCGGAGAGCTCTGTCCTCATTAAAACACAGTCTGTGGTCTTTATTTATTCAAATTTGCACTCTCTAGCCCCTGGCATACAGGGGGCACTCCTTATTAAGTGGCAATGGACAGTCATTGCTAGAGGTAGTGGGGTTTCCTGTGGAGATAAGGTGTTTCTTGCTATGAACTTGCAACATGCAGGAAACCAAATGTCAAGACGGGTTCATTGATTAACCAGGAAAATTAACTTTTTCCCCCAATATTGAAAGTGGATGCAACGCTGAAAACAAAGACATGCCTATTCTCCAGTTGGGCTGCAAAAGGAAGCTGCTTGCTTTCCTTTAAATTTTTGCATAAAACCAACATCTCTCTCTTATATTTAACTGCATCTTTGAAAGAACCCAGTCTTTCTTTTATTATTCTAAATACCACCGCATAAATCTGAAACTGAGGCAAAACAGAGGACCGAAAAGCTCAGTGATATTTAAATCAGCAAAATGTAGACCACACACTCAGCTGTGTTCACATTTTGTTAAAATGATATGTTTTAAAAACCAATTAGTAGAGTGAGTTATGTATGGACATAAATACTCTGTTACTAACAAGCTGGCATGAGAAGACCGTGAGAAAAGCCACTCGATGAGGATCCATCAGGAGTGGCCATTCCTGATATCAGATGATGCTCAGGCGTCTCTAGTGACAGCGGGACAGTTGTCATCATCAAGGAATGTAATGATAACTTGGTCTCCACATCCCATCCTGAAGCATCAACTATGACAGTTCATATGTCCATTTCAGTGTATGCGCTTATTGTTCCAAGTGTGGTCCAAGAACCAGCAGGGTCAACATCACCTGGGGGCTTGATAGGCAGACCCTTAGATCTCATGTGTATTCATTTACCCACCTATATACATGCGCATAAACACACACCTCCCTCTCCACGCCCCCGTGTTACCTCCCCAACCATACCTGCACCCCCAAGATACTGAATCATAATCCTCCTTTTAGAATAGCCTCAAGTGATTCAAATGCATGTTCAAGTTTGACAGGCACTGCTGTATATCACTCTAAAGTAAATACCTTTTCTTCAATGTCCCCCACTTTACTGGGTTCCACCACAAAAAGCACATAACCCAAGTGATTGTTTACCATATACAAAACACAGAAAGAGGAAATTTTCCCCAAGGAGGAACAGACCGAATAGTATTAACAGTGCTTTAAACTGTAATGAATTCCCAGTCTAATTCACTATGAGGTTTCAATTTATACCACATTTAGAGTACTCCAGGTTCAAGTAATCACTGCAGTAATTAGCTTACTTCCAGTCCTCCAAAATAAACCTACTAATTTTTGCAATCAGCCTTCATTTGGTTAATCACCAGTTTAATTGATTTAATTAGTTTGATCTGCAAAATTAGTCAAGTGTAAATACTGTTTTGTAAACAGAGTTTAGCTCCAAGCTGTAAGATAGGGAATTCTAATTCAAACGTAGAGTTAATAACAAAACCCACACATACAGGATTTTGTCATGGAATAGAGCAGTTTTAAGTTTTCAAGACAGGCCCGTGAAGGTTCTGGTGAATGTTTTGGAAATGTGCTATTGTAATTACAATATTGACTAAACTAAGAGGAACCCCCCACCCCCTCACCCCCCACCCCCCATCCTTCTCAGCCAATTTTAACACCATACAGTGATGATGTTTTGAAGATGATTATAAAAGGAACTCTTTGTCATTTCTCTTTTTAAATGAGCTAACTCAAATAACCCTAATATTGAGAGTTGTCCAGATTTGAATTTCATGTTATTTTTAATATTTCAAGCCTTGCCCACTAAAGGATATTTTAAACCTTTCCTGAAACAAATTGTAATACAGTAATTGACTTTTTAAAGCAAACACGTCTGCTTGTATTAACAATATGGAATTCTGAAGATGTAGCACACTCTGTGATGCAAATTACTTCTTCACTTTTTACTAGTTTTTAAATACATTGAATTTGACAAGATAAAAATTGCATTTAAATGCCCCTAAATAAATTCATTCATAAGTACTAAATTCAGTAGATTCCCTGTTAAATAAGACAGTCTTTCCATCTAAAACCTCTGCCTGGTATATTGTAAACGAGGGGGGAACTAGGTAGGAAGGTAATTGTTTGTAGACTGTATTTCCCCAGATTGCTTCTCATTACTGAGCCACTATTAATGCCATCTCTTTGGAATTTTCCACACCTTTGCTTGATATATTTTTTAATTTAATTGTTATTTGAATATTTTGGGATTCCATTAGTTGTGCTGCTAACCAAAATGTTTAACCTGGATTAAAAACTACGTTGGGAGAGTGCTGCTACAAATAATTTATCACATTGTTGAGAAGGCAAAAGACAACAATATGACTAAATACCCAAATTGGGCCACCTAGTTACAATTTTTACAGTGTAATGAATGCTGAGAAAGGGGCTAGGAGTAGGGGCATAGGAGCAGCCTGTGACTATATGCCCATTAACTGCCGTTAACATTTTTTTAAACTTTTTATTTTATACTGGAGTATAGTTGATTAACAATGTTGTGTTAGTTTCGGGGGTACCGGGGGGGTACGGCAAAGTGATACACGCATCTATTCTTTTTCAAATTCTTTTCCCATTTAGGTTGTTACACAATATCGAGCAGAGTTCCCTGTACTGTACAGTAGGTCCTTGTTGGTTATCCATTATATTTATTTTATTTTAGATTATTTTTTTCTTTTTGATGTGGACCGTTTTTAAAGTCTCCTTTGAATTTCTTACAATATTGCTTCTGGGTTTTTTTTATGTTTTGGTTTTTTGGCCGAGAGGGATCCCAATTCCCCCACCAGGGACCGAACCCATACCCCCCGCATTGAAAGGTGAAGTCTCAAGCACTGGACCGCGAGAGAAGTCCCTTGGTTATCTGTTTTAAATACAGCAGTCTGTACATGTCAATCCCAAACTCCCTGACTATCCCTCTCCCCTACCTTTCCCCTCTGGTAACCTTAAGTTCCTTCTCTAAGCCATTAACATTTAAAAAAATCTGTTTATCAGTTTAGAAAAGGGGTGCGGTCTTTTGTTCCAAACACAACGTTGAATTTATCTGCAAAGTATACATTTGTCAGGTCTATAAGCTTTCATGTTGCCTCAGCAATGCTTTCTTCTAACTTGGTATTTTTGTTGTATTCCAATAAACTTTTTATGGCTATTAAAATTTGGATTCATATAATTTTCACACGTCATGAAATACTTTTTAAAATTTTGTCCAACCACTTAAGGTTATGACAATGCTTAACTCACAGGCTGCACAAAAACAAGTGGCAGCCAGATGTGGCCATGGTCTCCCCATCCCTATTCTAGTTATTATGGGGCAACCAGGAATTAGACATGGGGGCTCAGCAGGTGCTAAAGAAAAAGAAAAAAAGGACCAGAAACTTCTATACAAACATGAGGTCCTAACTGCCTCCTTTAAAAATCTTTAGTGCAGAATCAGAACTACTCCCTTCCATTCCGGTTACCTTTAGTGTTCACTTACACCCTTTTGGTGACATTTTCCCTATTGAATATTGTTCTAAATTATTATTACTTTAACTCGATTTCACTTGAAGCAAAATACGATGGTTGTGGGGAGGGGGACTGGTTGAAAATTGGATGTGATTTGTTCTTTCTGTTCTTCTGTAAAATGACTGTGTGTCCCCAGATCTGTTCTGGAAGGTTTTGCAGATACACAATGTGGGTATTTAGTACTCATTTCTCACTATTCCTGAGAAGGCCATTGGAACCATCACCAGTGGGACTGGATAACTGTGTTTCAATAAGCGCTTAATTGTCTACAAATTCCCCATAGGTAAAAGATGAGGAGGCTAAAATGTATTTGTCTCAATTGTTCCATTAATATTGCTGGAAACGTCCAAAAGACAGAAAAAGCTTTTTTTTTTTTTTTTTTTTTTTTAATGAGTCTGATTTAATCTATATCACTTTGACAGCCACAGAAGCTTGCTTGGAAGTTTTAACCATATCCTAGCAGGTGCAGGACTTTGGGGGAGGTCATTCAATCTCTCTGAGCTGAAACATCTTTTCTGTAAAGTAGGTTCACAGCAAGTGCCTTGAGGACCTTGGGACATTGCACCGATGACCCGGGAACACTCCTACATGGGGAAAATGCACGTAGAAATGCTTTGTAAAAATGACAGTGATTCAAAAATGTGGGGTTCCGTTAACACACATATATTGAGCACCGTCTAAGCATAGGAGGCAGAAAGGGATAAGTGGAGGTAAAATGGGCTAAAGAGTAGTGTAAGCAAACGCTGTTTGTGTTGGAACACCCAGCCTTCCTGGTGTGTGGCTGCCCGCAAAGCCTTGGCAAAGGAGACAGCTAAGCAAAAGGAGGGGATGGAAGGAGCATTTTATGCAGTGAGAAAGGCATTGTTCTTTCATCACTCCACATTTGATGACAACTTTTCTTTAATGAAACCTTCCTGCTCCAGCTTGGCGTATTGAATTTGTCTGAAACGTCCCCTGGCAGGATTTGTACAATGAGCACCTACTCCTGACTTCTTGCTGGGCATAAACAGAGGTGCCCGAAGAAGAAAATGAACCAAAACCAGAGCCAAATGCTTTGAAAATCTCTTCTTACTGTTTCATTAGGTATGTTTAAACCTAATAAGATATGCAATGGTTACATCTTATTACAGATTTCCTTGACTTCTGAGGTATAACTAAGTACCCATAAAACCTTCAAACTGTGTGTGGAGTATCTACATTTTCTAACAAGTAAAAGGATTTAAACTGCAGATTTTAAGCATCTCGGATATTTTAAAATTCTCAGGGTATTTGTGCGAGATTGGTGAAGGATTCTGTGGGGAAAGGAGAAAACTGCCTCATAGATGAACTTGCCCACCTGGGAGTTCCAAGTGCAAACAGCAGTAGGATTTTGGAGTCTTAACGTTTTTTTGCTGCAAGAAGCCCCCAAATTATTTGCTGGAGTGTATCTAGGTTAATACATATATTTGGCCAAGCTACCCAGGGCCCTGCTAAATTCCCCAACGTTTTTCCAGTCAGTATACTTTTCAGATCTTGGGTGCCAGTTTGTATCATTTGCAAAAACAACGGTGAAAGCTACTTGGTACTTGCAATGCAATTACCACTAAAGAGGTTTTGGGGTATCCTCATTAAACTGAGTCCCAGATATTTTTGCCCTCGTGATTTGTGTTGATCTGTTCTCTGTTGGTTCTAATTATCAATCAAGATGAATGACTTAGGCATCCACTTGGTGAAAAGCCCATTTATACATATGATCAGGACCCAAGCTAAAAGAGCCTTCAGAGAAGTCTAACCTTGGAATGGACTATTTCCTCTGCTTGCATGTACAGACGGGAGGCACAGCATTGCTCTCTTTTTCTCAGTCTCATGCATATGTTGGGGGTTTACATGTAATTGGTGGTGTATGTGAGTGTGCACAAAAATATGGACACACACCCATACATACGTACATTTCTGGAATGACTACAGATCCATCTGTAACCGCTTCCTCTTCTAGTACAATATTTTTGATTTGAAGACTCTCATGTGGATAACATTTCCAGGGGGACATCTCTAGTTGCTGAGCTAGGAGGAAAACCGTGCCCCCTAGGGATCTGATTACGATATTTTAGTACCGTTGCTTCCCTTGGAGTTGCCACCAGCCTGCTCTTAACAGGGATCCACACTACGCAGTGGGCACTCAGTACACCTCACAGGAGATTAGGACACCTTGTGCATATGCATTAAACCACGGTCCTCTACTTCTGCAGCCTGCTGTACCCCTGGATGGCACACTGGCAAGCGTTCTCAAAAGCAATGTTTGCGGTATCAGACTGGCATGATGCCGCCACACATGACGTATGCCCCTTAGCTGCTGCAACGCTCTTGGGAAGAAACTGGCCATCTAACAGAGGCTCTTTGAACTAGGAATTCAATGGCTTTGGATAGGCAAGAAATGTCTATCTGGGAAGCAGAAGGAAGGGGAAGCAGCGCCAAGCAGCAGGGACAGTAATTTGTTAACAAATTCCGACGCTTCCGTTCATCAGGGTATAGCATTACAAAGGGGGGAAGAGCCTTTATTGCCGCAGTAACAACAGGTGACATCACCTATCCCGTCTAAAGGAAATGCAACCTAAAACTGTGTGTGTGTTGAAAGGGGAGAAATCAATTTGCTTCATCAAAGACATATGATAGGTCTTTTCACTGAGTTCATTTGAGTCTGTGTGTGTATACATTATAATATATATTATTTTATATACATATTAAAAGGATCGTTTTATAAAAAGCCTACTCTCCAGTTATGGAGGAGAGTTAACAAAAAATGTGTTATTAATGTACACTGACATAAGTTTTTAAAATCACTGTTTTTTAACATTTGGAAGATAGCTCTGGGGGAATCTTGAAATCACACAAGCATGTCCTTGGTAGATTGGTCAGATGTTAATCTGCCTTCAGGAATGAATGAAGCAGGCTGCACTTTTGCATGAGGGTCACTCACTAGTAAGCCCGTTTTTCAGTATGTAAAAACTTTAATTCTGTTTTTTTTTTAAATTCTTTCCCTTGAATCAGTAAGAGCCTTTGAGACTGTCACAAAACAGTCTTCCTAATGTCCCTTAAAAAAGGCCAGGGAGCTTTGGCAATGAGTAGCAAAAGCCTTGAAAAGGTTTATACCCTTTGACCCAGTTATTCTCCTTCTGGGACCATACTGTAAAGAAACTAGTCTAAATACCCAGAAGTGTTTACGCACAAAGGTGTTAGTTACAGCATCCATAATAACAGGGAAAACTGGAAATGGATTCCTTTACTTTGACTCATTTTGGTTAAGTGAACTATCATCTATCCAATGGATTATCATTCATTCATTAAATATATTTATGCACTTCTATTTGTAAATATACTTACAAGTATAGATTTATATAATTACTATGTGTAATATATAATAATATTAATCATTCGTGTGTTTATTATATTGTATAAATATAACATATATTTATATTAAATATATTCACAAATTTATATTAATAAGAGATAATATGTATATCAAATGTTAAGTTAAAATTGCATAAGTGATACAATCTCTATTAGCGGAAAAAGACTGCAGATCAGTGTACTAAAATGTTAACTGTATTTCTCTCTAGGTGTCAAACCATGGGTGAACTTCCCCACTTCTATTTTTCCATAGTTTCCAAATAATCTATACACAATAAGTGGTGATTATAATATAGAAATAAAGTTTTGTTTTGCGATTAAATGGGCAAGCACATTTGCCACTACTGCCAGAGGTGGTCAGCAGAGAGATGGGAGAAGTTCTGGTTTATTATTTGATGATTCCATATTAGTCATATCCCTTTCAGGGCTAGGATTGGATGTGGGTGTGTTGGCAGCTCAAGGAAATCACCCTTCCATTTCTAACTCTGAATTAATCTTCTGCACAGAGAGCATCTAACCTGAGTCAAAATTCTCAGAGAGGTACCCACGGGTACTGATCTGAGCTGGGAACATAAGACCCTTCTTTGCCCTTCATTACAGAGCTCAGTAGCCTGTGGATGAGAAGAGCCCTTCAGAGGAAGATTTGGGACGAAGTGAGCTGAAATGTTGAAGTGAGGTCTTTGGAGGTCAGCAAAGAAGAGGCCAGAATCCCCAGGGGATCATTTTGCAATGACAGGACAAGATGGTGCCCATGAGGAAGAGACAGGCATGGAGCCAGCAGGGTCCCAGGGGAGAGAGCCTGGGGTGGGGACTTGCCTAAGAAGCAGCTTTTGTCGGACCTGAAAACTGTACCTGAGAAGTCTGATGCATTTATGTTTCTTGCATTTCTTTTGTTTACTTCCTCCTGGCTTTCGCTTGGCATCTGATAACTGTCTTCAAGGCCGGTCTGTCTTGAGATGTTGCCTGTGCTGTAACCAGAGGCTATGTCCCTGCAGCGAGGCACGTGAGTTTAGTCCTGCCTGTCCTTTTGGGGAGAGCCAACTGGAAGCTTTTTCCATCATCCACATTTGGCTAAGGTCAAAAGAACCTTTTAAAAGAAGGCTTTAAGTTACTTTTTAATTTACACTTAAAAATCCCATGGCCATATTTTGCTAGAAAATAACGTATTCTTAATACGTTAAGAATAAGCGTATTCTTCACTCAAAGTCCAAATTTCAGCTCAAGCGTGGGTCAAACTTGTAGAAGCACCTCTTCAGCTCCTCGTTGGAAGCATGCTGAAGATAGCACGTGCAAGGGGACCAATCTTTGGTCCCCCATTTGGGATGTCATCTGCTTTAACAGCTCCTCTTTGTCTAATCATGGCTTCTTCATTCCAGCTGCTGTCTTATGTCCTCTTGTGGGCACTACCTTTATATCTCCCTGCTCCCACGTTCGTTTACAATTAGCTCTTTCCATCTTGCTGTCTGTAATCTGATTGTCAGAGTGACAGTGGTTGGACAGAAGCTCAAAATACAGATCATGCAACTCACTCTGATCAAGAGTCAAGTCTGTCCCTTCCAACCCTCCACTCAAATAAAAAGAGACAGACAGCAAGAAAATACATTAAGACAACGTTAAAAATGGTGTGTGGGGTGAGGTGGGTGAATTACATTTTTCAGAAACTTTTTCGAAATGAGACTGGCAATAATCGGTAAATTTTAAAATTTTATGTGGTAAACTGTTTACAGTAAAAGCAAAATCTATGCTATTTCCCTGGACAAATGTTACTTCTAGATTTCAAAAGTAACCCAGAATTCAAATGGAAAGAAAAAAGAATTTTAAAAATATACAGTTGTGACCACAGTTCACCAACTGCTGCGTTTCCTACTACAAATCACAGCTCATCTTACAGCCTTAACTTAGTGTTAAATAAGAGATGAGAGTTATTTGTAGAGATGTGGATGGACATAGAGACTGTCATACAGAGTGAAGTAAGTCAGAAAGAGAAAAACAAATATTGTATATTAACGCATATATGCGGAATCTAGAAAAATGGTACAGATGAACCAGTTTGCAAGGCAGAAATAGAGACACAGATGTAGAGAACAAACGTACGGACACCAAGGGGGGAAAGCGGGGGTCTGGGGGGTGGGATGAACTGGGAGATTGGGATTGACATATATACACTAATATGTATAAAATAGATAACTAATAAGAACCTGCTGTATTAAATAAATAAAATTCAAAAAAAAAGAGGTGAGAGTTAATTTAGGAAGCGATTGCGGTGGAAGCATCTTAGAGCAACAGTGATCGCGGCACAATTAGTCTTCAGTTTGTAATTGAGAGTAACTCCCACAGAACTAACTCACAGATGAATTTCAAATAAACGGACTTCAAAACTTAGAAAAATGGCTAATTATACGCTAAGGGACAAAGGAAGGTGGCAAAAGAAAAGAAGTTGAATCTATGGGATTCAACGGGTGATGCCTTAAAATCTGGAATCACCAGGTGGCTGTGCGATCACATACAGCTGGGAGAGCTACCAACAGAGTAGGAATGGGGGGAAAAGGCCAGTGCAGGACGGACAGAACACAGACTGCTGCCCACCGATCACTGAATAGGCTCTGATCTGAAAATGGACAAGGACCAGGTGTTATGGGTGCCACCAGGCCAAAGAGCACTGAGGCTTACGTTAAAGGTATATGGCAAAGATCAGAGAGAGGCTTCCGCTTGGCCCATCTGGGGTGGAGCAGGCACGGGTACTGCTATGGGACGGGCCAGTGGAGAAATCAGCCTCTTACAGCAGCCCACACACCGCTAGGCCGTCAAAGCTCTGCAGTTCCCCGACCAGCAGCATCCAGAAGGAAGATGCATAGGCTGCACGCAGACAGCCCTGGCACAAGCTTCTGGCAGCTGCTCCTTTAGCAGCTGACACAAGGGACCAACTCCCAGTTCCTCCCTCTATGTCTAAACATATTATAGGGTTGGGGAAGCTGCCCTTGCCGCTTACTCAATGGAAGACAGAAGAGGGCGTTTCCTGTTCTCCGGAACAAGCCCAAGAATGAAGGTCTTAATGTTCCTTCTTCTGCCCTCCCCAGCTGGAGAGTTCTTCCAGCGGCTCCAGCCATGGGTGACCTTATTTAGAAAAATCTGGACATCACATTCACTCCTGAAGTGCCCACCAGTCAGAGGGGGTGCAGTACCCAGCGAAGCTGGGCATCCACACAAGCCCCAGAGCAACACCCAGAGCTCCAGAAACTATGACCTTGAGGCAGTCTCCTTCTTGATTTTGGAAAATCCAAATAAACAGACATCTGCCCTCCAGCCAAGAATCTCACTTTGTTTGGGGACACCTACTCCCCTACTCCTAGAGGAAAACACTTGTCCTAGCCTTAGGATCTATACGTGACTGTGCGTAGCTTTAGTGTCTCAGCTTCTAGTAATAGAGCCCCTGTTTCTCTGGGAATGAGGTTTACCTATCCCCGCCCCCAGCCAATGACGGACACGTGACTCAGTCCTGCCAGGGCTCCCCATTCCCTTTGGTCACCATGATTGTTTCAGGGATATGCACACAATCCAAGCAAGGCCTGACTGTCTCCATGAGACTTTTTAATATGGATACTGGGAAAGACAGGGGGTTTTCTTTGTTGGGTCATGAGATAAGAGCACGAGGTAAGCCAAAACCTGCTGGGAGCCATTTTTTCTCTCATGCTGAGGGGCCTGAGAGTAAAGCCAACCCAGAAGAGTCAGAAGAGAGACAAAACCCTGGCAACACCATTGAGACTCAGGATCCACCCATGCCTGAAGCCAGTACACCTCTTGACTTCCCAGCTACTCCAGCCAATATATTGCCTTTTGGCTCAAGCTGCTTTGAGTTGAGTTTCTGTCACTTGTATCATTGAGAGTCTAGGCTACAGCAAAGGGAGAATGGAGTCCACACCAGATTTTGTATTAAGTCCAATCTGTACAGTTATATATGGGGTCATATATTCCTACAGAAGTGCATGTGGGTTGGAGAAGGGGAATAATGGAGGTCCTTGACCAATTTTTTTGTTCTGTAACTCAGGCTTAGGAAAAATGGTTCTTCTGATAGTTGGTGTGTTCCTTGAGAGCAGGAACCACGTTTATCTTATTTTTTTAAATTTTTATTTTAAACTGGAGCATAGTTGATTAACAACGTTGTTTTAGTTTCAGGTGTACAGCAAAGTGATTCAGTTATACATACACATGTATCTATTCTTTTTCAAATTCTTTTCCCATTTAGGTTATTACAGAGTATTGAGCAGAGTTCCCTGTGCTAAGTCCTTGTTGGTTATCTATTTTAAGTATAGCAGTGTGTACATGTCAGTCCCAAACTCCCAATCTATTCTTCCTCCCCAGCCTTCCCCGCTGGTAACCATGAGTTCATTCTCTAAGTCTGCTTCTGTTTTGTAAATTAGTTCATTTGTATCATTTTTTTTTAGATTCTGCATATAAGCGATATTATATGATATGGCTTTCTCTGTCTGACTCACTTCACTTAGTATGATAATTATCACATTTATCTTATATATCTTAGTTTTCTCAGAACATAGACAAGGTGCAAGAATTTGGCTGGGTTGGTTTTACTTCTAACGGGAGAAATAATAATGAAGCAATTAAGTACAATAAGTTTAGTTATTTTTGCTGAGTTTCCTCTATGTGAAGCCCATCCAGAGTTTGGGGATGTGTCCTCTGAAAGCAAACCCTGAAAAAAGGACTTGGGCTCAGGCAGTCCATTTGGGAGGAGAGACAGGGAAGAGAGAAGAGACAGTGGGTGTGCCCATGTGCTGAGCTGCTGAGGCAACTGAACTCCATCCCACCGTGGAGCCTTTGAGGGACATATGAGCACGCCTCAGAGATGCACCGCCTGAGATGGCAGGCTGAGACATGTATCCACCGATGGGGGACGCACACTTATGGAGAGGTACCTTCCAGAGTACTAACCTCCCACCCCCCAACACACACGTGTGCAAACACACACACTTTGGATTGCACCTGTGCGTGACTGAGTGGCCTTCTGCACATTAGAGAACACTGAGCGGAAACTCTGCAGTACCTACAATGGTGTATGGAATAGTCTGCTACAGCTGTGCTAAAACCAGACAGGCCGAGGGACATGTGACGGTGAACAAGCATCAGCTACAGGCGGTCAATATTTCTAACAGCATTGGAGCTCAGACACCTAGAAAGCTACACGGCATTACTGCTAGTATTCTAGAAAGAAGGTTTTAGGCTATTTCATGATCTTATAAAGGCCATGTGTAATGTCTTCCAGGTCTGGTACAGGTCCCACAGTAAATCTGGGGAGGTACCCACATGACTTGGTGTCATTGTGCCTTTTTTCCAATTGTTCAAGCAGCACTGGACCACAAGCATCGTGAGGGCAGGGGATCGACTGGGTTTGGTTCACTGGCATATCTCTTTCTAGAGCATAGTTCCTAGCATACAGCACATGTTGAATAAATACCTGTTGAGTGTATTAAACAACAATAAATTTTTTTTAAAAAGTATTGCTTGGGGATCATGGATTATCTCTAAGAGACTTTGGGTTAGCTGGTCCTTTATGCTACATCATTGTTCTGGGGATGAATCTTAAGGCCTGAGCTTTATAAACACTGTTTACCATTTGAGTTAGGTCATAAGTACCACAGGAGTTCACAAAAGAAAATAATAAGTTCCTAGGCAGCAGGAAAGTAGCATTGGGGTGGGCCTTGAACAAAAGCAATAGTGTAGACAAGTGGATGGGAAAGTGGGATTTTTCACAGGAAATTTGTCAATCAGAGACCACACACAGTAGCAAGTCCCTCATTAAGATAACCGGAGCCTATCGAGAAGAAAATTTGGGAAAAAACTTCTGGAAACTTCTTTCCTCTACTTCACAGATTTGTGCAAATTGTTTTTAATCCCAGAAAGAAGCAGCAAAGGAAGAAAATATTCATTCATTCATTCATCCAATCAATGAATACTTGAGTCCTACTATATGCCAGGCATTATGCTTCTGAGGATGAAGCAATGAGCAAAACAAAAACAATTCCTGTCCTCAGGGGACTTACATCCTGGTACGGAGCTCATGCAAAAAGTATACAATAATAAATTGTCATGCTAGCTATAAAGGCAATTACAGGGCGCTATAAGAAAGTATAAGGAGAATCTTCCTTTTGAATGGAGGTTCAGGGAAGGTCTCTGAGCAAGAGACATTTACAGTGAGATCTAAAACATCAATAGGAATGAGCTGGGCCCCAAGGAAGGAGATTAAAACATTAAGAAGCAGCATCTGCAAAGACCCTGAGGAGGAAAGGACTTGCCAATTTCAATGAATTAAAGGAAGGCCAGTGAGACTGGAAAAAAAAGTGAATGAAAAAGTGAGGAAGATAAAATCAAAGGAGGGGTGGAGGGCATGAGAGTGAGTGGGTGGTCTTGGAGGCCATACTGAAGACTTCAGACTTTTTTTTTTTTTGGTCATGTCAGTGTTATTTTTAATTATAGTTTATTTACAATGGAAAGGAAGACATAAAACTGTCACTGTTTGCAGATGATATGCTATACATAGAAAATCCTAAAGACACCACTAGAAAACTATTAGAGCTCATCAATGAATCTGGTAAAGTTGCAGGATACAAAATTACTATACAGAAATCTGTTGCATTTCTATACAGAAACAACAAAATATCAGAAAGAGAAATTAAGTAAACAATGTCATTTACCATCACATCCAAAAGAATAAAATACCTAGGAATAAACCTACCTGAGGAGGCAAAAAGACCTGTACTCAGAAAACTCTAAGACACTGTTGAAAGAAACTGAAGATGACACAAACAGATGGAACAATATACCATGTTCTTGGATTGGAATAATTGCTATTGTTAAAATGATTATACTACCCAAGGCAATCTATAGATTCAAAGCAATCCCTATCAAATTACCAATGGCATTTTCACAGAACTAAAACAAATAATTTAAAAATTTGTATGGAAACTCAAAAGACCCCAAATAGTCAAAACAATCTTGAAAAAGAATAATGGAACTAGAGGACTCATACTCCCTGACTTCAGACTATCCTACAAAGCTACAAAAATCAAAACATTATGGTACTGGCAAAAAAAAAGATGCATAGATCAACAGAACAGGATAGAAAGCCCAGAAATAAACCCAGGCATTTATTGTCAATTAATCTATGACAAAGGAGGCAAGAATACACAATGGAGAAGAGAGAGTTTCTTCAATAAGTGGTGCTGAGGAAACTGCACAGCTACATGTAAAAGAAAGAAATTAGAACATTCTCTAACACCATATACAAAAATAAACTCAAAATAGATTAAAGACCTAAATATAAGACAGGATACTATAAAACTCCTAAAGGAAAACATAGGCAGAACACTCTGACATAAATCGCAGCAATATGTTTTTGGATCCATCTCCTAGAGTAATGGGAACAAAATAAAAATAGACAAATGGGACCTAATTAAACTTAAAAGCTTTTGCACAGCAAATGAAACCATAAACAAAACAAAAAGATAACATACAGAATGGGAGAAACTACTGCAAACAATGTGATCAACAAGGGATTAATTTCCAAAATATATAGGCAGCTCACACAGCTCAATACCAAAAAAACAAACAACCCAGGGCTTCCCTGGTGGCGCAGTGGTTGAGGGTCCGCCTGCCGATACAGGGGACACGGGTTCATGCCCCGGTCCAGGAAGATCCCACATGCCGCGGAGTGGCTAGGCCTGTGAGCCATGGCCGCTGAGCCTGCATGTCCGGAGCCTGTGCTCCACAAAGGGAGAGGCCACAACAGTGAGAAGCCCGCGTACCGCAAAAAAACACAAAAAACCAAACAACCCATCAAAAAAATGGGCAGAAGACCTAAATAAACATTTCTCCAAAGAAGACATACAGATGGCCAACAGGCAGATGAAAAGATGCTCAACAGTGCTAATTATTAGAGAAATGCAAATCAAAACTACAATGAGATATCACCTCACACCAGTCAGAATGGCCATCATTAAAAAGTCTGCAGGGCTTCCCTGGTGGCGCAGTGGTTGAGAGTCCGCCTGCCGATGCAGGGGACATGGGTTTGTGCCCCGGTTCAGGAAGATCCCACATGCTGCGGAGCGGCTGGGCCCGTGAGCCATGGCCGCTGAGCCTGCGCGTCCAGAGCCTGTGCTCCGCAACGGGAGAGGCCACAGCAGTGAGAGGCCCACGTACAGCAAAAAAAAAAAAAAAGTCTTCAAATAATAAATGCTGGAGAGGGTGTGGAGAAAAGGGAACCCTCCTACATTCGTGGGAATGTAAATTGGTTCAGCCACTATGCAGAACAGTATGGAGGTTCTTTCAAAAACTAAAAATAGAGTTACCATATGACCCAGCAATCCCACTCTGGGGCATATATCCAGAAAAGATGAGAACTAATTCAAAAAGATACATTCACCCTAATGTTCATAGCAGCACTATTTACAATAGCCAAGACGTGGAAGCAACCTAAAGGTTCATCGACAGATGAATGGATAAAGAACATGTGGTATGTATACATATAATGGAATATTACACAGCCATAAGAAGAATGAAATAATTCCATTTGTAGCAGCATGGACGGACCTAGAGATTATCATACTAAGTGAAGTAAGTCTGACAGAGAAAGGCAAATGTCATATGATGTCACTTATAATGTGGACCTTAAAAAATGATATAAATGAACTTATTTACAAAACAGAAATAGACTCACAGACATAGAAAACAAACTTACGGTTTCCAAAGGGGAAAGTGGGGAGGAGGGATAAATTAGGAGTTTGGGATTAATATATACACACTACTATATATAAAATAGATACACAACAAGGATCTACTGTATAGCACAGGGAACTATATTCAGTATCTTGGAATAAACTATAATGGAAAAGAATCTGAAAAAGAAAATATATGGCTTGAAGGTGAGCTAAGGATGAAGGAGGGAGGTCAGTGAGTGAGCATCTCTGTGGTTTAAAACATGACCATGGCTAGGACTAGCGCTGGCGCCAAGGAGATGGAGGAAAGTGGACGTATCTGAGAGGGATTTGGGTGTAGAAACGACAAAATGATTGGATGTGGAAATGAAGGAGAGGAAGGATGCAAGAATGACTCCTAGATTTCTGGTCCAAGCATCAGGAGGGTGGAGGTGTCAGTAATTGAGATGGGAGACCAGGGGAATGGCAGTGGGGTGGTGGGGTGAGCAAGGGTTCAATGTCGACATACTGTGAAGTGAGATGACAAGGAGGAAAATCTTGCTAATGGCCTGGAGCTCAGAAGAGAGGTCATGTTCGTTTTAATTATTTATTGGTTTTATGGGAATTCCAAAATGTTCTAGGTTTCTAACAACCAAGAATTCTCATAGGAAAATGATTGTGTGTAGATTTTACTAATGGGTTTGGTTTCATACTGTTTCACATACGACAGCAAGGCTCAGTCAACTCTTTCCGGGACTCTCCCTTATAATGTAAGTCCTTTAATCACAAATAACTAAACACCATCCCTTTAATTTTCCCCTGAGTTGGCATTTGATACACAATTCATTCTCCTAGAATCCTCACCGAGTTTCCAGTGTTGGCACAATCACAATACACTGCCAGAAAAAAAAACCGGAAAAAATACACCAACATAAACAGCAGTTATCAGTAGATGGTCAGATAATGAAGGATTTTTAGATTCATTTTCCAAATTCCCAAGTGTTTGATTAAAAACACATGCTTTAAATGTATGATATGGCCTTGAGATACTGCACATGTTTCTAGTTTATGTTCTGATTAGAAAATAAAACAGAATTATTAGAACGCTAAGCTGGAACTATTAAATTTAGTAGCACATTTGTTGAATGAATGAGTTGTTTTCATGAATAAAGAGCGGCTTGATCTCTTAATTTTTATTTTTTAATTTTTGTAGTGGTAAATTACTGCCTTAATATCTCCCTACTACTTTATTTTTAAGCATTGGCACATTCCTTCCTATTCTTTCTACCTAAGGAATTATAAGAAGGTTTAAGGAAGGAAAACACCAAAGATACTTGTGTGAGTGTGTGTGTGTGTGTGTGTGTTTATATATACATACGTATAGACAGATGTATACGGATACAGATAGATGTATATTAATGTGTATGTGTATGTAAATGTGTACATGTATATACATGTGTGAATATGTATACTAATTTCTGCACACAGTCATTTGCAATCTGACACATAAAAGAGTACTTTACAGTGTTTATAGTAATCATTTATGGCTGTTCACACAGTATCCAAAAAATCCAGTAAGCTAATATTAAAAACACAACAAAAATTATTGCTCAGCATTGTTTAAGCAAAGCAACTGGCATATCGCCCCTCCTTTTCATCCAGTTGCTCTTGTAGCATTATTACCTTGCAGCATCTGAGCTTCTACCCATCAGCGTGACCCATCTGCAATAGCCCAATTAATAAGCTCATCTCTGTAAGGGAGTAGAGTCTACACAGCACCCTTCCTGACATTCTCTCACTCAATCCTCTCCAAACCCACTGAGACAACCAGTAATGCCCACCCACCGTCGCTCTCAGCCTCAGGTGACTGCAGAATGGGGATATGCTCTCTACCCCACAGAGTGGTCCCAGCAGCAGGACAGTGTGGTTAAGCACAGTCTTTGAGGTAGAAAAGACCTGGGGTCCAACCATCACCTCTGCCACTGACTGGCTGTGTGCGTTCAGGCAAAGTACATCCCTTCTGCTGCTTCCAGATCTTTATCAGTAAAGGCGGGGTGATTCCAGAGATGATGATAATAATAGTTATCATCAAAGAACAGAGATGGCCTGTGCCTAGCTTACAGAAAGTGACAGATAAATCATGGGTATTGCTATGCTTGATCAGGAGTACCTTGAATATAAGTCAATAAAATAGTAGAATCGCGTCATTATTTTATTAAGGAAGACACTAAAATGATGAAAGAATAAATGATTTATCGAGTGATCATAAGGCTATTGAGTGGCAGTGGTCTCACCAGAACCCTTGCTTCTTACTCCTGGCCTCTCCCTTCCTCTTCCAGCCCAAGTCCAGGACCATAGCTGCGTAACCTACTCACATGTGAGTTCTTAAATATTTGGTGGGATTGTGTAACTTTCCAAGTGATCCAATTATCTCCAGCCCCACAGTCAAAACAGATAACACTGGGGATTCCTCCCTTCTCACTCCACCCCTCAATGAAGGGGTAATGGGAAATTCACTAGATTTTCCTTCCCTGAAATGGTGACGAGGGGTACTAGCTATTGGCTATTCACAAGCAAAATGAACATCCTAGAAATAGGTTGCTGCTAGTACTGAAAATCAGGTACTGTTTCTTCCACATCCCCCACTATTATCAGTAAAAGAGGGTGGGCTTGTCATGGAAGCCTTTGCTTTTTAATCTATATTTGATGAAACATTATTTTAGAATCAAAAAACCAAACAATGTAAGTAATGGTTTAGCAATCGTTCTAATGGAATATGAAAATGCTACTAATTACTTGTGCAAATGAACAGTTAAAAAATAAAACACTGAACATCTTTTCCTGCCAGACACTTGGCAAAGTACTACTTATAGGTATTGTGAAATAGATATTGCCACCACTGTTTTATGGATGAGAATTCTGATGCCCTGAGAGGTTAGGAAACTTGCCCAAAGACACATTCAATAAGTGACAAACCTGGCATTTGAACCTATGTCACTGACTTTGAATTCAACATTCATCCCATTTGATCACAACTGCCTTTGAATGTGACCAGGATTAGTATTACACATGTGTGGGGACAGTCTGGTCCATGCTGCATAAGGATATTCATGCACTAGGAACAGTGTGATGTGATAAAAGAGGACCGGGCCCAAATTAGGAGAACCAAGCCCCCTCTCCACCTGCCATAAATGCCATTAAATGTGTGCCCTTACAGAAGTCACTTGAGCACCAAAAGCCTTAGTTTTCTTCTGCTGGACCAAACTACTTCAAAGGCTCCTTTATTTCTAAAAGTACTGTACATGGTTCTGTTTGTTTCTATTGATTTAATTTTTACATTTGGCACCTGTACTTTATTGTGTAGATCTGTAGGTTCTGGAAAGAGTCAATCATTTGGAAACAAGCAAATTAACTTGGTCAGAATAATATGCGAAGCTTCAAGATACTATTGAGGCTTTAAATTAAAAGTCAACACAAAATAGCAAGGGTGTGAGGAAACTGGTATTCTCATATTATTGGAGGGTGGGTAGATGAGGACAATTTTTTAGGGCCATTTGCCAACGTCTATAAAAATCAG
Source organism: Aethalodelphis obliquidens (assembly GCF_003676395.1). NCBI lineage: Eukaryota > Metazoa > Chordata > Mammalia > Artiodactyla > Delphinidae > Aethalodelphis > Aethalodelphis obliquidens. The sequence continues at coordinate 7,234,928 of NW_020837970.1, forward strand.
ACCCAGAAGATCCACCTCCAGGAATTTATCCTATAGCTGTAGAGGTATGCATAGAAGGATATTCTCTGCAGCGCTGTATACAAGTGCCAAGGATTAAAAGCAACTGATGAGCCCATCAATAGAGGACTAGTTAAATAAATTAAGATACACCCACAGTACATAATACCATGGAGTATTATGGAAAATGGGGCAGATGAGATGTACTAACATGGAAAGCTCACAAGATATATTGCTAACTTTTCAGATGCTGCAGCTACTGGGGTATGCCGTATGTGCTTGTATGGGCATGCAAGACCATTGGAAAGACACAGAGGAACCTAGTAAGTACAGTCATCTCTGCAGACAGGAGATGAGGCTCTGGGAGACAGAGGTGAGAGAGAGTTTTCCTGTTTGGTAGTGTTTTAATTTTTTTTTTTTTTACCACGCATATGTATTGCTAATTGGATGGGTGGAGGATGGATGTTTGGATGGGTGGATGGACAGATGAATGGATGGAGGGAGAGAGAAAACAAAGTCAAGAGAAAACTATGCTTGTTACATGAAATCAGAGCAAGAAACAACTTGCTCAGACACATATACAACCTCTAATCCAGACCACGTTTACACAGCACAATCATACACCTTGTGAATCAGCAATAAAGACAGCAGTATCTTCCCTGTGAGTACTTTATGCACAACACTTTCCTTAATCTACACTCTGACACCCGAAGCAATATAACTGCACATAAACCTATATCCTCCTCACAGATGGAGATAAACTGAGGTTCAGGGAGGGGAAGTAACTCACCCAAGGGCACGCAGCTTATAAGAGACAGCATCAAGTTTTGAATCCAGGCTTGCTGATTGCGAAGCCAACCCTCATTATCACTGACTAAAATTGATGGTGATATTGCAAATGATCACAATAGTATACAAAGTGGACTGTGCCCATTGTCAAACTATGGAAAAGTGTGTCCAACAGCATTCACTCCAGGTTTTGTTTTTCACCAAATAAAAGGGCTGGATTCATCCCAAATTTCTCTGGAAAGCCAGGAAAGTTGTGCTTTGTCCCTAAATGGCCAGACCCACAGTACACAGAGTAAACTCCTTCAATAAAGTTCACCCTGTTCCTCATTAATTCCCCTCCTTGTCACCTCTCAGGAAAGACCGGGGACAGGCAGCCGAGTGGGCCAGTCCCCTCTCTGATGCAGAGGTCCAAGCTCATTCTGACAGAGCGCCAAGGGCTTTCAACTCTGAAAGCAGTCGCTGCCAGCTGGACAGCTAATCATCATTATTTCCTGGAAAGGCCCTCTGGGACCTTGAGCATAAAAGAGCCTGTTTCTAACCCGAGGATCCGCTCTGGTCTGTGCTGTACCCACAGGGAAGCAGCAGCACTTGGGGTATCAGGAAGCTACTGACATGGGTCTGAAATGACTTTGAAAACAGCAGCAACAAGAAAGCCCTCAGCTGTCTCCAGGGATGCAGGCAGCGACAGCATCTCACTAGCACCATTACGGCGCTCACCTGAGCTTTGCAGGTGCAATGGCATCAGCCCCCTGCTCCCGCTGCTTCCCCCTGCTTTCCACGTTTTTGGACGCCCTAAATTGCTGTGGCTGCGAGATAGCAAGCTGTGCCGGATCAACACTGTTCTCCAGGGTTGGTTACTTTGAACATAAGCTACCAAAACCTGCCTGAATGTGACTCCAGGCAAGTAACTCAGAACAATGCTTTTTTAAAAAATTGGGTTTTGTTTGTTTGTTTTTACTTAGCAACGGTAGGGGTACTTGTGAAACAACTGTGAATATTCAAATACTGTAACTGGAGATGATTTACATTGTTTTGAATTAACTAAAATTCCATTGTTAAGCACAAATACAGCTCCACTAAATCACCACGCTTTTAATAGGTCCACGTGAGCAGGTTACCGAGCGCATTAGGATTTATAACGCTCCTGGGGAGCTGACCACTGTATTATGCTTCCTGCTGCTAGGTAATATGCATGACACATTTCTGGACACTAATTCATTTATTTAATAGTAACAGTATGCAAAAACAGAGTTCAAAATGAGGCTGACAAAGGAGGTATAAAAGTTTTATTAATCCATAGCTAATCAAAGGCCAGTGGAAGGCATATAATGGTGGCATTTACAGACCATATCGAATGTGAATAAATTAACTTTTTGTTTCCTAAAATCTTACTAATAGGATGAATTCGACTTGAAACATTTATACTTTTAATTACTGAGGCAGGCAATTTGGAGCAGGTTTCCAGCTGCACTTTCTTTAAAAGCTACAACTTTGCATCAAGGATCAACACAAATCCTGGCATCAGCTGCTGTCTCAAATATGAGCAATTACAATACAAGCCGCTTCACACTAAAAACTGCAATGTTGTTTATTTTATTGCTAGTTTAATTGCATGCTGTTAATCATTAGAAAATTATTTTCTCTGAAGGATGTAGAGTATATATTTTTCTCCCATTGCCCTGATCACTACACAAAGCACATAAGCAGGTGGCAGAGTGCCTCTAGCAGAAAACCTTCTTTTACAGTTTGATGGCTTAGTGCTACAACAAATCAGAGCAAAACAAAACAGAGAGTTTGAAGTACAAGCAAAGGAGAACATCAGGAAAGACCAAGAAACACAGAAGTGTGGGAGAGAATCATTCTCTGGGCTCAATTCAACAGCAAGTGTTGGGAGAATATCTGCTCATCATTTCTGAGTCGAAACAGAAGGAAATAAAGACACTGAAAACATAAACCTCTCTCCATTGTAGAATTCTAAGCACATCCTATTGCACAGAGCATTTTGTAGCAATCAGGTACTTCTTACATAATAACCTTATGTGAATATTATTCTCATATTGAAGGTGAGAAAGAGATCATAGAATTATTCACGGCAGGGCTTCCCTGGTGGTGCAGTGGTTGAGAGTCGGCCTGTCGATGCAGGGGATACCGGTTCGCGCCCCGGTCCAGGAGGATCCCACGTGCCGCGGAGCGGCTGGGCCCGTAAGCCGTGGCCACTGAGCCTGCGCGTCCGGAGCCTGTGCTCCGCAACGGGAGAAGCCACAACAGTGAGAGGCCCGCGTACCGCAAAAAAAAAAAAAAAAAAAAAAAAGAATTATTCACGGCAGCATTTTCCTGAGTGTATTTTGCAGAGCATGAGCTAAAGAGCTTTTGGATAATAGGAGGGTTTATACTAAAGAAGGGTTCCATGGTCAAATGAGTTTGGGGAATGTTGGATTAAACAAAGCTGTGTAAACATGGATCTTAGGTTTTCTCACAGCCTTTAATACACTAATGGACACTGTAAAATTCCAAGAGGAGTACACATGAAGTGTTTCCTAAATTTATTTGATCGTGGAAATTTTACTGAGAAGGAAACACAATGGGACCATCCCAGAACTCAATTAAGAAAACGCCAGTATAAGGAATATGGTCCCACACTGACAATCAGGACATACCAGTGGGTCTTAAATCTTTCCTGGAAGCTCTCCAAATTCCGCTCCTGCCATCCCTCTCTGCGACCTATTGACTGAGGCCCACTCCACATCTTGACCTCAGGAACTTTATAGTCCACTTCAAAATCCATACACATAAACCATAACACACACGCATACAATCTTCTATCACTAATATCTTAGATCCTAATCCAGAAGGTTCTGGAAATACCTGTTAGTCAATTTGGGAGACGTAACAATTTCTAATAAAGTACAGACAATGGACATTATAATTCATTTTATACGCAGGGGATGTAGTCAGAGCAATAGGCCTGAGAGGGTGGTAAATATTTTGTGATCATTGTAGGGCTTACAAAAATCTCTATCACTCTTAAATCAGGTACCCACAGGTATCAGACAAAAAATAAATAGCTCCCACTTCCAAGATCACAGTTGTATTTTGACATAAACTTGTTTAAAAAAGCAAGTTTGGGATGCTACTAAAAAACTACTAGAACTAATAAGTAAGTTTAGTAAGGTCACAGGAGACAAGTCAATATTCAAAAATAAACTGTATTTCTGTATAATAACAATGAACAATTGGATATTAAAATTTTTTTAAATACTATTTACAGTAGCATTAAAAATAAAACGGATAAATCTCGCAATATACGTGCAAGAGCTGCATGTTGGAAACTACCAAACATCAATAAGAGAAGTGAAAAAAGGCTTAAATAAATAGAGCTATAGTTGTGTTCATAGATTGGCCGACTCGATATTGTTAAGCTCTTAATTCTCTCCAAATTGATCTTTATAATCCATAAAATCCCAGTCAAAGCATCAGCAAGCTTCTTGGTAGAAACTGACAAGCTGATTCTAAACTTTATATGGAAAAACAGAGGATCTAGAATACCCAAAACAATTTTGAAAAAAAGAATAAAATTGGAAGACTTGCACTAATTGATCTCAAGACTTACTCTAAAGCTACAGTAATCAAGGCGATGTAGTATTGATATAGGTATAGACACGTAGATGAATGGAATAGAATAGAAACTCTAGAAACAGACGCACAGAAATATGGTCAACTGATAATCAACAAAGATGCCAAGGTAATTTCCAACAATGGTGCTAGAACAATTAGATGCAATTGAATACCACAACATGAATTTTGATCTTTTCTTCATACTATATATAAAATTAACTTGAGATGAATCATAGACATATATGTAAAACCTGAAACTATAAAACTTCTAGAAGAACCGTATGACCTTAGGTTAGGTAAAGATTTCTTAGTTAGTACACAAAAGCACAAACTACAGGTTAAAAGATTGGTAAATTACACTTTATCAGGACTTCCCTGGTGGCACAGTGGTTAAGAATCCGCCTGCCAATGCAGGGGACACAGGTTCGATCCCTGGTCCAGGAAGATCCCACATGCCACAGAGCAACTAAGCCCGTGCCCTAGAGCCCGCGAGCCACAACTACTGAGCCCATGTGCCACAACTACTGAAGCCCACGCACCTAGAGCCTGTGCTCCACAACAAGAGAAGTCACCACAATGAGAAGCCTGCGCACTGCAGTGAAGAGTACCCCTGCTTGCTGCAACTAGAGAAAGCCCACAGGCAGCAACAAAGAGCCAACACAGCCAAAAATAAAAAATTAAATTAAAAAAATTATACTTTATCAAAATTTAAAACTTTTATTCTTCTAAAGACTCAGTTATGAAGATGAAATGACAAGCTCCAGACTGGGAAAAATATTTGCAAAACAAATATCTGATAAGGGATTTGTACCCCGAATATATAAAGAACACTTGTAACTCAATAATAAGAAAACAAATGAGTCAGTTTTTTAATGGGCAAAAATTTGAACAGATACTTCAAAAGAGACAAGATGTGATGGCAAATAAACATATAAATCATTAGAAAATAGAAATTAAACACCTAATGAGAAAAAAAATCAAAAAAACACAATGAAATACCCCTACATACATACCAGAATGGCCAAGCATTAGCAAGCCTGAAAATATGAGGGGTTGGGGAGGAGATGGAGAAACTCCAGCTCTCTTACAGTACAGGTGGAAATGCAAAATGGTGAGTCAGTCACTTTGAAACACTGGTTGGCAGTTTCTTATAAAGTTAAACACACATTTACCATACAACCCAGCAATCCCACTCCTAGGTATTTACCCAAGAGAAATGCAAACATATATCCACACAAAACCCTGTATGTTAAAGTTTAAAGCAGCTTTATACATAGTTGCCACAAATTGGAAACACCTCAAGTATCTTTTAAAGAGTGAATGGATAAGAAAATGTGGTACATCCATATAATAGAATAGTATTCAGCAATGAAAAGGAATGAACTGATGCATGCAACAACATAAACGAATCTCAGAAATACTGCTAAGTGATGCCAGACACAAAAGATATTATACTGTATGGTTCTATTTATTTTTTTGTCAAAATCTTTTATTTTCTTTCCAAAGTTGTTTTTCTAAATAAGATAAAAACATTCCATCAAGATTTTCTTTTGGATTGACCCACAGGATTTTTTTTCTTGAGTATTTCAACCATACTGATTTTCTAAGATTATTCTCTCTAAATCCTATCTGTGTCAGATAATGTGGCTGAACAGATGAGATAACTATAAGAATAAATTTTTTAAAACCAATAATTTAGAAGACATTCTTATTTTCTTAGAAACTACATTGATAATTCAATGCCTCCTATTCTAATTCTTTAATGTTTAGGGTATTTAAAGAGGCTTCAAATTCCAAATGAAAACCTAGATTGTTTAAATCTGCATTTTAATAATGTATGATCCTATTTACACAGTAATCTTGAAAAGGCAAAATTCTAGAGACAGAAATCAGATCAGTGATTGCCAGGGACTGGGAGCTGGGAAAGAGGAAGGACTAGAAAGGGGTAAGAGGGAGAATTTGGAGATGACAGAAATATTCTATATCTTGATTGTGTGGGTGGTAACAGAACTATACACATTTATGCAAACTCATTGAACTGTATAACTCGAAAGGATGAATTTTACTCTATGTAAATTACATGTCAATAAAATAGATTTTTAAAATAGGGCATAAAATCATACTTTGGTTCATCCTACATTGTATCTAACATATCCACGTGAATGATCATTCTACAATTTAGTGGTATTCGACGTTTTATATACAAGCTTGACTTTAAGGTGGAAGGTTCAACTTAGTGGATTCTTGGTGTTAAAAACTGTTTGACATATGGTTACACCCATGGTGAAATTTCCCCATATAAAGTGGCAAAACACACTGGTGTTATTTATGAAAATTTTTAATTGAAGCAAGTGGCCAACTAAAACACCACTAAGAAACAGAACGTGCCAGATGATGTGGCTTTGGCTTCCTGGTCTGAAACTTCTCACTCCCAGTTCTGATCCCAGGAACTTGAGCACCTAAGCTAGACTACCAGCCAGAAAGCCCTTCCAATCAGGGACATAAAAAAAAAATTGCACTTTGTAGGTCCTGACTTACAGACTGCTCGGCCATTTTAATAAATGTGCTCCCAGCAGTCCACTGACTGCCTCAGGATTTATCTCCATTTCCTTCTCTTTTTCTCCCACCTTGGTATGTTTTCTTGAAAAGCCAACATTTCCATAGGTGTATAATTAAAAGAAAATATTATGAGCAATTCTCTGGAAGCAGTTAAAAACCTGGAGGAAATGGATATTTTCTAGAAAAATGTAAGTGATTTAAGTTGATCTCTATTACTAAGCATTATAGAATTGTACACTTAAAAATTGCACATTACTGGGCTTCCCTGGTGGCACAGTGGTTGAGAGTCCGCCTGCCAATGCAGGGGACACGGGTTCGTGGCCCGGTCCAGGAGGATCCCACATGCCGTGAAGCGGCTGGGCCCGTGAGCCATGGCTGCTGAGCCTGCGCGTCTGGAGCCTGTGCTCCGCAATGGGAGCGGCCACAGCAGTGAGAGGCCTGCGTACCGCAAAAAAAAAAAAAAATTGCACATTACTAAAAGTAATTGAATTTTGTGACATGTAAATTATGCTTCAAAAAAGCTATTTTTTTTAATTTGTAAAAGAAATTACAAAACAGGACAAAACTTGAATAGACCAGTTATCATAGAAGACATAAAAATGATTGCAGATCTGTCAGATTTAAAAGAACCAGAACTAAAGAGTTTTCACAGCTGAGTTCTATCTCATTTTGAAGGAATAGATAATTCCTTTATAATTCGAAATAACTCAGCCCATAACAAAAAGTTGGAAAGTGCCCTAATTCATTTTATGATTCCAACACAACTTTAATTCCCAAACCTGATAAAAATGGTATAAAAATAGGAAACTATAGCCCGATCTCACTTAGGAATTCAAATGCAAAAATTTAAATCAAGTACAGGCCAAGAGAATTCAGCAGTGTATCGAAACAGTGCTCTATGACCAAACAGGGTTTACTCCAGAATTGCAAGGATAATTTAGAATTAGAAAGTCTTTCAATGTATAGTAAGTCATGACATCAACAAGTTAAAGAAGAAAAGTAATATGATCATATCACTAGATACTAAAAAGGCTTTTGTTCTTCTCTGAAATAGTTGCACTCCTCAGATGTGGGTGATTTGGGCCCATGAACTCATCCCCTGGGCATCAGCCACTCTATCAGGTGATACCAAACTGGGAAAGTCCAAAAGTCCCATCACAGATTAGACCACTTCAGGAGGTGGGAAATTGGTTTTTCCTCACTTTTCAGGAAAAACTTCTCCAACATTGTTGTGAATGGATGTGGCCTGATAACTGCAGAAAACTCTAGTCTGAGAATTAAGCTGTCATAAAGAGAAGGACAAACCAGAGAGAAGTGCAGGAAAACTGACTCAGTGTCCAGATGTCCTCACAAATCCATCTGTAGCTTTTTGCCCACCCCCTCAGCATTTCTAGATCTCAGTCTGCTTGTCTGGGAAAGAAGGAGCTGTTCAGATGCCTTGGTCAGGTTCCCATCCGCTCCAGAGTTGTATGTTTCGTCTGCTTGACTAACTTCTTTGAAAGATACACAGGACAGCCTTAAATGCACATCAACACAGGTGAAACACTGAGCTTTAATGTGAAGACTGAAATTCTTCCCTGACATTTCTATTATGTCTCATGGTTGTTTTTTTTCTTCCATTAGAAGCCACCTCTTGGCTTATGATGGAGATTAATGGCAAAGAACATTCAACTGGCAAAGTTCTGTTTTACACACAATTTTAAAGCAATCCACCTAATAGGAGCCCTTACCAAATAAGAGAACAGATGTTACACGCTTTTAAAAAATATTTTGCAGGCTCAAATATGAATCGAGAATCCTGGGTTTTAAATTAAACACATTTCTTAACTGATGGAGCTGAACTTTAATTGCTGATGTGCACCGTGAGTCTCCAAAAAGGCGGTATCCTATGCCCCAAACACGACTAACCTCAGCTTGCTTAACATCTCCCCCTCCTTCCTTCTCTCCCTCCTTCCTTCCTAGCAGAGTCTCAATGGACTAGTATTTTTGAGAACAACTTTGGAAAATACTGACTGTACAAAGTGGAAACTTATGCCAAAATGAGAAATAAAAACAAAAGCAGTCTTGATCTAGAGTCATCTGGATGTTGTGTTTGCCTTTTGGAGGCTGTTTAAGGTCTTAAAAACGGAATCAAAACAAAGCATTTTTTTTCTCACTGTGATGGGAGAAGTCCTATTTTCCAAAGGCAGCTGTGTTCCTTTCACCTCAGGAGGTAAGTCTGAGATGAGAGATGGGCATGGACAGCTCAGAAAAGCACAGGCTGCAGCCACTGTGATAGATTTGTTCACCATGTCTGGGTAAGAGTAGCTAGCACTGGCGAGATCAAGTCATCACTGCCCTCCAGTCATGTCGGACTCCACTCCATAAAGCAGTGGGGCAGCCGGCCATGCGAGCGCCTAAAGGTTAAGCACATACTATTGACCTCGTAGAGAAACGAGTTCTCGTAGCATTAAATACGGCATGTTCTCCGCTTTGCCTGATCACACCGAAAAGTGCCCTGGGAGCAGTATTCAAGGCTTAGATGTTTCACCTACGACTGTGTGACACAAAATCAATATCTTTCCCCTGCCTTTGTTTGCTTGGATTACGTTTAACTACTAAATGGCTTTTTAAGACACCCATCAGATTTAACATCTTTCACATTTTACATAGGCAGTTGTGTGAACAAGAAAACTACAAATATCTCTGTTTTCTTTCCCTGTGGGTTGTCAGGGCAAGAAACATGAAGGAGCTTATTTGGAGTATGCTTCTATGTTGATATACAGATATACGATTTCTAACCTTGATAACAGAAACGTTTTTCCCTTGACCTAAAAGGCTTTCTTGACAATGGTGCTTTTAGAGAACAATAAAGAATTGATGATTCAATAAATAGCATTGACTGGCTATCCATTTGTGGGAAAATATTAAATCCCAAATTAAACATACATAAAAACAAATTTCCAGATGGATTTTTTCTTAAACACAAAAAGTAGAGGCATTTGACAAATACCAGAGGAAAAAAGTTTAATAAAGTCATAAAGGAAAGGATTGATATATGTGGCTATGTAAAATTTCTGAATGGCCAAAAACAATTCAAATAAAGTTAACTTTACATACTCTTTGTCTTAATACTCTGTGACAGACACTAAGCTAAGTCTTCACATATATTGACTCCTTTCTTCCCAATAGTACTGTAAGATAGATAATTGTATTAGTCAGGGTTCTCCAGAGAAACTAAAGCAATAGGGTGTGCGGGGAGGGGGCATATGTGTGGACAATTAAGGGATTTCTTGTAAGGAATTGGCTCAAGTGATTATGCAGGCTGAGAAGGCCCAAGATCCTCAGATGGCAAGCTAGAGACCCAGGAGGGCTGATGGGTACTTTGAGCCCTAGTCCAAAGGCCTGAGAACCAGGAGAGCCAATGGTGGAAGTTCCAGTCCCAAGGCCAGCATTGCAAGATCTAAGAAAAGCTGACGTCAAAGCCTGAAGGCCAGGAAAAAGCCAATGTCTCAGTTCATCAACCAGGCGGGAGAGTTCCCTCTTAACTCACCCTTTTTGTCCGATTCAAGTCTTCAATCAATTTGGATGAGGCCCACCTACATTAGGGAGGAAAATCTGCTTTACTGGTCTACCTATACAAATGTTAATCTTGTCCAAAAACACTCTCACAAACACACCCAGAATAATATTTGACCAAATGCCTGGGCTCTGTGGCCAGTCAAGTCGACAAATAAAACTAACCATCACATGACCCTTTTTGAATTATGGTTTGCTCAGGGTATATGCCCAGTAGTGGGATTGCTGGGTCTTATGGTAGTTCTATTTGTAGTTTTTAAGGAACCTCCATACTGTTCTCCATAGTGGCTGTATCAATTTACATTCCCACCAGCAGTGCAAGAGGGTTCCCTTTTCTCCACACCCTCTCCAGCATTTATTGTTTATAGATTTTTTGACGATGGCCATTCTGACTGGTGTGAGGTGATACCTCACTGTAGTTTTGATTTGCATTTCTCTAATGATTACTGATGTTGAGCATTCTTTCATGTGTTTGTTGGCAATCTGTATATCTTCTTTGGAGAAATGTCCATTTAGGTCTTCTGCCCATTTTTGGATTGGGTTGTTTGTTTTTTTGATATTGAGCTGCATGAGCTGCTTGTAAATTCTGGAGATTAATCCTTTGTCAGTTGCTTCATTTGCAAATGTTTTCTCCCATTCTGAGGGTTGTCTTTTGGTCCTGTTTATGGTTTCCTTTGCTGTGCAGAAGCTTTTAAGTTTCATTAAGTCCCATTTGTTTATTTTTGTTTTTATTTCCATTTCTCTAGGAGGTGGGTCAAAAAGGATCCTGCTGTGATTTATGTCATAGAGTGTTCTGCCTATGTTTTCCTCTAAGAGTTTGATACTTCCTAGCCTTACATTTAGGTCTTTAATCCCTTTTGAGCTTATTTTTGTGTATGGTGTTAGGGAGTGTTCTAATCTCATACTTTTTTTTTTTTTTTTTTTTTTCTTTTTGCGGTACGCAGGCCTCTCACTGTTGTGCCCTCTCCCGTTGCGGAGCACAGGCTCCGGACGCGCAGGCTCAGCGGCCATGGCTCACGGGCCTAGCCACTCCGCGGCATGTGGGATCTTCCTGGACTGGGGCACAAACCTGTGTCCCCTGCATCGGCAGGCGGACTCTCAACCACTGCGCCACCAGGGAAGCCCTAATCTTATACTTTTACATGTACCTGTCCAGTTTTCCCAGCACCACTTATTGACTAGGCTGTCTTTTCTCCACTGTATATTCTTGCCTCCTTTATCAAAGATAAGGTGACCATATGTGCGTGGGTTTATCTCTGGGCTTTCTATCCTTTTCCATTGATCTATATTTCTGGTTTTGTGCCAGTACCATACTGTCTTGATTACTGTAGCTTTCCAATATGTTCACTGCAGCTCTGTATACAATAGCCAGGACATGGAAGCAACGTAAGTGTCCATCAACAGATGAATGGATAAAGAAGATGTGGCACATATATACAATGGAATATTACTCAGCCATAAAAAGAAACAAAATTGAGTTATTTGTAGTGAGGTAGATGGACCTAGAGTCCGTCATACAGAATGAAGTAAGTCAGAAAGAGAAAAACAAATACCGTATGCTAACACATATATATGGAATCTAAGGGGAAAAAAAAAAGGTCATGAAGAACCTAGGGGTAAGACGGGAATAAAGACACAGACCTACTAGAGAATGGACTTGAGGATATGGGGAGGGGGAAGGGTAAGCTGTAACAAAGTGAGAGAGTGGCATGGACATATATACACTACCAAACGTAAAATAGATAGCTAGTGGGAAGCAGCCGCAGAGCACAGGGAGATCAGCTCGTTGCTTTCTGACCACCTAGAGGGGTGGGATAGGGAGGGTGGGAGGGAGGGAGACACCAGAGGGAAGAGATATGGGAACATAGGTATATGTATAACTGATTCACTTTGTTATAAAGCAGAAACTAACACACCATTGTAAAGCAATTATACTCCAATAAAGATGTTAAAATAAAAAAAACAACTAACCATCACACTGATATTGTCCCTTTTTAGCATGTGAGGAAACAAAGGCTTAAATTGTTTCACCAGAATCACACAGTTAGCATGGTAACCGGCTCTATCTGACACCAGAAGGGAACTGACAAACTGAAGGAAATGTTGCAAAATATAAGACCAAGAAAAACACTAATAGCAATAACAAGGTCTTTTACAAGTTAATAATAATGATGAGTGCCCCTATATCAGACTTAGCAAACAAACAAAATGAAACATACAGAAAAAACAGACAATGACAGAGGAAAAGACTATTAGTAAAAATAGATATGCTCAATCTCATTAATGATAAATGCAAATCAAAACAATGATACTTCATTACAGATATCATATCTGATACCTGATATCATACCATATTTGAAGATTATGTAGAATGATCATACCCAGTGTGGGCCTGGAGTAAAGGAAATGACACATTCATATACTCTTTTTATTTTATTTTATTTTTTTTACATCTTTATTGGAGTATAATTGCTTTATAATGGTGTGTTAGTTTCTGCTTTATAACAAAGTGAATCAGTTATACATATAAATATGTTCCCATATCTCTTCCCTCTCGTGTCTCCCTCCCTCCCACCCTCCCTATCCCACCCCTCCAGGTGGTCACAAAGCAGCGAGCTGATCTCCCTGTGCTATGCGGCTGCTTCCCGCTAGCTATCTACCTTACCTTTGGTAGTGTAGGGAGTTAATCTATACAAATTTTTAGGATGGTTGATTTGGAGGAATCTATCAAAATTTTAACCATACGCTCTTTTTGACACGCAATCTCTTCTAGGTATTTCTCTTACAGAAATACATTACATGTGCAGATATATTTACAAAAATGTTTACTGCAGTAAGAATAAAGTATCACAAACAAGTTAGGTTAAATTATGAATATATTTCATATGATGAAATTCTGTGCAGCCGTTAAAAGAGTAAAATGGAGGGAAAATGTGCTCAGTACAGTTTGAATGGAGAAAAGCAGGTGCACAACCACATGCAGAGTATGGTGTGATTTTTATATAAATAAAGTTCACAGGGCAGTTTTTACTGAAGGATACAGGCAATTGTTGACAGAGGAGACAGAGTCAGGCTCTGAGCTGTTACTTTAACAATGCTGTTTCCTTATACACAGAGTCAGATTTACCATGAAGAAGTTCATGAAGTCTAAGCACCAGGGCCTCTCACTTATACAAACCTTTCCCCAGGGCTTTGGGAGAGGCCTTAGCAATGTGTTCATAGAGTCATATGTTTTTGAAAATTTGAAAAATTAAAATAATGCAACTTCAATCAATTAAGACAACTGTCTATTTCAACTGAGACTTCTCTGTCACTCTGCCTCTCATGTTGGGTGCTTTAGAATTACTTTTCTACCAAAGTCTTCTCCTTAAGGCAAGCCTTTTAGCATGCTTTGACTTCCATTCAGACTTTCCCTCTCATATCTATTTATTATTACCATCTATTACATGTCCTCAATATCTTTTCTGAAATTCTAAAACTCCAAGGAAAAGAGCTATGAACAGTATTATCAGTACTCCTTTGCTAGCAAAACTTGATGGGATTAGAGCTCATTTAATGAGAAAACCTGACTTGAACTGACATGAGACTATTAAAGATTCTGTTTATCCCACATAGAATGAACATTCATGTTTTACTGCAGAAATAATTATGCCTTTGATTATGAGGTATTGCTCAGTCCCCAAGGAGTTTTTAAGTAATAAATAGTACATGAACTAAATTATCATTCTAAACTCTGAAAATTCTTAATTCCTAAACATAACAGACCTTATAGGTTTAAGGAAAAAAAGACTGAGTTTTTATTTAGTTTCATATAAAAGATGCCTTTAAAAAAATTTACTCTTAGTACTTAGCTTTCTCACATGTTTAATCAAACCTTAAGCTGATAAAGGGGATCTTCAAAAAATCCTACTGCTAATGTTATACTTAACGGTGACAGGCTGAATTCTTTCCCCCTAAGATCAGCAAGAACTCAAGGCTGTCTATTCTCACCACTTCTGTTCAACGTTGTACTCACAGTTTCTTTCTCCATTTGAGCCTTGAGATGATGGCAGCCATGGCCAACATCTTGATGTTAGGCTTGTGAGAGACCAGACCCAGAGGGTGCAGCTAAGCCACATCCAGACTCTTGGCTCATAAAAACTTCAAGAGGATAAATGTTGTTTCAAGCCATTTAAGTTTGGGGCTAATTTGTTATGCAACACTAGACACATAATACTAGAACTACAAAGTGCTAATAGAGCTAACAATTGAGTTCATCAAGGTTACAGGATACATGGTCAATATAAAAAAATTACTTGTATTTCTATATACTAGGTATAAGCAATTGGAAATTGACTTTTTTAAAAATATGCCATTTACTTTGGTACCAAAAAAATCATTAAACACTTAAGAAATAAATTTAGCAAATATGTGCAAGATCTGTTTGTTAAAAACCACAAAACATTGCTGACAGAAATTAACGAAGACCTAAATAATAGAAGAGATAAACTATGTTCATGGATGGAAAGGCTCAGTATTGTTAAGATATCAATTACTCCCCAACTTGGTCTATAGATACAGTGCAGTTTCAATCTAAATTTGAGAAGGCAATTTCGTAGAAATTGACAAGCTAATTATAAAACATATATGGAAATTCAAATGACCTAGAATAGCCAAAACAATTTTGACAAAGAAGATCAAAGTTAAGGATTTACATCATATGGTTTCAAAACTTACTATGAAGATACATTAATTAAGATAGTGTGGCACTGCCATAAGGATGGTTACAGAGCTTAATGGAACTGAATAGAGCTCATAGGTAGATCTAGATATATGAGGTAAACTGATTTTCAACAAAGATGCCAAGGTTATTCAATGCGTAAAAGACAGTTCTCATAAAAAAATAGTGCTGGAACAATTGGATATCTACATAAAAAAAAAAAATCCTGAACCTCAATCCTAATCTAAAACCATATACCATACATATATCTGATAAAGGACTACTCTCCAGAATATATAAAAACACTCTTACAATTCATCAGTAAGAATATAAATAACCCAGTTTTTTAAATGGTCAAAAAATTTGAACAGATGTTTCACCAAAGAAAATATATGAATAGCCATTTAACATAGGAAAATATTCTTAACATTATTAGTCATTAGGGAAATGCAAATTAAAATCACAAGATACCATCACACGTTTTTTAGAATGGTTAAAACTTAAAAGACTAACCATACCAAGTGCTGGTGAGTATATGGAGCAACTAGAATTCTTATACATTGCTGATGGGAATGAATACTGTTATGTACAGCTACATGAGAAAAGTGTTTGGCATTTTCTTTTAAAGTTAAACATACATGTATCATAAAACCCAGCAATCTTACTTCTAGGTAGATACCCAAGAGAAACAAAAACATATGTCCACACAGAGATTTGTACACAAATGTTCATAACTACTTCATTCATAAAAGCCAAAAATGTGTAAGCATCCCAAATGTCCATCAATAGGAAAATGGACTACCAACTCATGGTATATCCATTGAATGGAATACTACTCAGAAATAAAATGGTTAGAACTACTGATACACACAACAACATGCACGAATCTCAAAAGCACTGTACTGAGTGAAAGAATCAAACACCAGAGTACAAACCATATGATTCCATTCACATAAAATCCTCAAATAGAAAAGCTAACCTACAGTTACAGAAAATGGATTAGTAGTTGCTAGGGGTCAAGGTTGGGGAAAGAAGAGAATAGATCAAATGAGAAAGAGGGACATTTTTGTGATTATGGGTGACGACTGAACAAATAAGTGTACCTGTTAAAAACCAAACTGTATACTTACTAGGAGTATATTCTCTTTCATGTAAATTATACCTCAATAAGTTGATTTTCAAACTAAATATCTGAAGAAAAAATAATTCAGGATTAAACAACATTTATCACAGCTAAGGAGAGCACTAGTGTATTGAAATATAGTCCAGTGGGAATTACTCGGAATGCAACACAGAAACAAGGAGATGGAAAATATTAAGAGAACTTAATGAGGAATGAAAGATGAAAAGAAAAGATCTGACATATGTCTAATCAAAGTTGTAGAAGGATAGAATTAGGGGGAATGAAAAGCTGCAATAGAGATAATGGCTAAGAATTTTGTGGAATGGCTTAAAGACATAAACCCATAGATAAAAGAAGCACAGCTACTACCAAACACATCAATAAGATTAAATAAATCCTAGACATATTGTGGTGAAACTGCTGAGCACTGAAGACAAAACAAAAAAGACCTTACAAGCAGCATGACAGAAAAAACAGAGCAAAAAAACCCCACAAAAACCCCCACAGAATATCAACTAGATGAATAGCAACAAAGGAAGCCAGGAAATGATGAATTATCTCTTCAAAAAATTGAGCAAAAAATAAATGTCAGCTTAGGCATGTACCCAGCAAAGTTATCTAAGTTTTAAAACTATGCTCGTCTTTTAAAAATGAGGGCAGGGCTTCCCTGGTGGCGCAGTGGTTGAGAGTCCACCTGCCGATGCAGGAGACACGGGTTTATGCCCCGGTCCGGGAAGATCCCACATGCCGCGGAGCGGCTGGGCCCGTGAGCCACGGCCGCTGAGCCTGCGCGTCCGGAGCCTGTGCTCCGCAACGGGAGTGAGAGGCCCGCGTACCGCAAAAAGAAAAAAAAAAAAAAAAAAAAAATGAGGGCAAATTAAACATATTCTCTGATTCTAAAAGCAAACAAAACTGGAGAGAATTTATCAACAAAGTTTCATTAAAGGAATTTCTAAAAGATTTTCTTTAGAAAGAAGGAAAATAATCTCAGAAGAAAGGTCTGATGCAAGAAGGAATGATGATCAAAGAAGTTGTTAAACTGTATAATTATTTACCTGTATAAATAATTATAAAAATAATAATGTTAATAATAATGTATAAAAATAAAAATAATAATGTTAATGGTCTTAAATGAGCATCTAAACTTCTGAGCAACAATATTACATCAGTTGAAAGGTAGTAAACTGAACAAAGTATTATTGTATTTTTCTGGAAAATGGTTAATATACTAATTAATTTTAGACTTCAAAATGCATGATAAGATTTTGAGGACAACCAATACAAGAACAGAAGTAGCATGTGTAACTTCCAAATTTGAGAGAGAAAACAATGAGACAATAACACAAACCAACTCAATCAACCCCCAAATCTGTGATAACTAGAGGCCAGCTTATTCAGGGCCTTACAGGCCATGGTAAGGCTAGGGATTTGGGTCCAAATGAAGAATTGTGCTGAAATTATGGGAGATCCAAGATAAGTGTGAGATATGTTTATTCCCAGTACCCAAGATGCTTCTTCTCTGATGGAAGGCCCCTTCTATTTAGCTTGGTGTTTCACAGTGGTTGACTGTAGCTCAATGGGGCAATGGTTTAAGCCCAATATCCAGTCTGCCCACTGATGCTCTGGAAATCCAGTGACTCAGCTCCTCACTGCCACTCTGTAATCTTCAAAACTACAGCAGCATATGCAGCATGCAGGACGATATGTGTAGAAATACACTTTAAAACTAGACAACCAACTCCTTATCAGGGCAATTAAGATACTCCAAAATCTCAAAAAAGTGGTCCAAACACATTTAAAATTATCCTTTCTCATCCACCACATGCACATAGGGACCAGGCAGTTTACATAGATGTGTGAAGTGTACAGTGTAGGAGGAACTGCAACAAACTTGAGAGTCAGTGCCCCAAAGAATCCATCAACTCCTTGGCTCCAGCCCATTGCTGTTATACAGAAACTTAGTTATTGTCAGAGCTCCAGACTACCTGTGCTAAGAAACTAGCCAAATCCTTAGTTCCACGAAAATGCTCGTTTTCTTTGCTCACATGATTGCTTCTCTTAAAATATTTTTATTGAAGATAATTTTTTAGAGCAGCTTAAGTTTCACAGCAAAGTTAGGATGAAGGTACAGAGAAGTTCCATATATCCTCTGCCCCCCATACATGCATAGCTTCCCCCACCAATCCCCACCAGAGTGGTACATTTGCTACAATTGATGAACTTACATTGACACATCGTAATCACCCAAAGTCCATAGTTTACATTACAGTTCACTCTAGGTGTTGTAAATTCTATAGTTTGGACAAATGTATCCATCATTATAGTATCATACAGTATCATACTGCCCTAAAAATCCTCTGGGCTCCATCTATTCATCCCTTCCTCCCCAAATCCCCAGCAACCACTGATATTTTTACTGTCTCCATAGTTTTGCCTTTTCCAGAATGATATGTAGTTGCAATTGTATAGTATGCAACCTTTTCAGTTTGGCTTCTTTCACGTAGTCGTATGCATTTAAGGTTCCTCCATGTCTTTTAATGACTTGATAGCTCATTTCTTCTTAGCAGCGAATAACATTCCATTGTCTGGACGTACCACAATTTATTTATCCATTCACTTACTGAAGGACATCTTAGTTGCTTCCAAGTTTTGGCAATTATGAGTAAAGTTACTATAAACATCTGTGTGCAGGTTTTTGTGTGCGCATGTTTTCAACTCCTTTGGGTAAATACCAAAGAGTATGATTGCTAGACTGTATGGTAAGAATATATGCAGTTTTTAAAGAAAATGCCAAAGTGTCTTCCAAAGGGGCTGTGCCATTTTGCAGTCCCATCAGAAATGAATGAGAGTTCCTGTTGCTCCACATCCTTTCCAGCATTTGATGTTGTCAGTGTTCTGTATTTTGGCCATTCTAATACATGTGTATCTTCTTTGATGAGGTGTATTTTAAGGTCTTGGTTCATTTTTTAACTGGGCTGTTTGTTTTCTTATGGTTGAGTTTCAAGTGTTCTTTGTATATTTTGAATAATAGCCCTTCATCAGATATGTCTTTTGCAAATATTTGCTCCCGATATGTGGCTTATATTTTCATTCTCTTGAAAGTGTCTTTCACAAAGCAGAAATTTTTAATTTTAATGAATTCCAGTTTATCAATTCTTTCTTTCATGAATCATGCCTTTGGTATTTAATCTAAAAAATCATCACCAACCCCAAGGTCATCTAGATTTTCTCCCATGTTATCTTCTAGGTGCTTTATAATTTTGCATTTACATTTAGGTCTGTGATCCATTTTGATTTAATTTTTTGAATGATGTGAGGTGTGTGTCTAGATTCTCTTTTTTTGTGTGTTGATGTCTAATTGTTCCAGCACCATTTGTTGAAAAACTATCTTTTCTTCATTTTATTGCCTTTGCTCCTTTGTCAAAGATCAGCTGACTACATTCATGTGGGTCTGTCTGTGGGCTCTCTATTCCATTCCATTGATCTCCTTGTCACTTCTTTCACCAGTACAACACTGCCTTAATAACTATAGCTTTATATTAAGTCTTCAAGTTGGGTGTATTGGTCCTCCAACTGCTCTTCTTCTTTAATACTCTGTCGCCTATTCTGGGTTTTTTGCCTGTCCATATGAGCTTTATAATCTGTTTGTCAATATCCACAAAATAACTTGCTGGGATTTTTATTTGAATTATACTGAATCTATAGATCAAGTTGTGTAGAACTGCCATCTTGACACTGTAGAGTCTCCCTATCCATGTATCTTTCCCTATCCTTTTACTTTTAGTCTATAAGTGTCTTCTATTAAAGTGGGTTTCTTATAGACAACATAGAGTAGGGTCTTGTTTTTTGATCTACTCTGACAATTCCTGTCTTTTAATTGGTGCATTTAGACCATTTATGTTCAAAGTGATATACTTGGATTAATAGTTACCATATTTGTTACCCTTGTTATTAGTTCTTATTATTGTCTTTCACTCTTTTTCTGCCTTTTGTGGTTTTGATTGAGCATTTTATACATGATTTTTTCCTCCTGTCTTCTCTTTTCCTCCCCGGTCCTCTATTACCTTCTGATAAAAACCTGTTCAACTTCCAAGGCCACTGACAAAGCCACACACCTTCTGAAGCTACACCAGGTAGATATCATTTCTCCTCACCCTGAACTTCCCACGTACATTGTTCCACTAGTCCCCTGTTTCTTGTTCTGCTGAGTTTTATTATAGCTACTTATTATATACCAAATTCCCTACCAGGCTGAAGGTTCTTTGAAAGCAGGACTATGAGTTTTTTCATCTTTGTATCACCTTTGGAACCTAGCTCAGAGCCAAGTACAGAGAAAATAAATATTTGTTCAATAAAACTGAAGTACCAAATAGTGTGATGCACATAAAAAGTCCCATAGTAGCACAAAAGGGAGAAATCAGTGTGGTTTGATGTAGT
This sequence comes from Aethalodelphis obliquidens, assembly GCF_003676395.1. Lineage (NCBI taxonomy): Eukaryota > Metazoa > Chordata > Mammalia > Artiodactyla > Delphinidae > Aethalodelphis > Aethalodelphis obliquidens. The sequence continues at coordinate 7,255,705 of NW_020837970.1, forward strand.
CAGAGAAGACTGGATAGGGCAGGGGAAAGGGTCCTTGTGGAAGAAGGAGAAGCTCCAACAAAGGAATGGAAACGTGAGGGGCATTCAAGTAGCCTGTCCTCCCCCTTATCTCTAAGAGAATGGATAGGCAGAGAAAGTACTCTTTATTGATTTTGGCCATTCTCAAGTGTCCAGGAAACCCTCTGTAAGATGGGTTCTGGCTATATTTTTACTTCAGTGCAGCTAAACGTGAGGCAATAAATGATGATGGATGGAATAAAATGTAATCCCCAAAGACCTCGTTTTCCTTAAATTCTGCCTTCAATACAAATCAAGTGATAATCAATGCCAAACTTGGAACATCATATATTTGTTCACTCTTTTATTTAATAAATATTGATTAAGCAACAATTATGGGCCAGAACTGGGCTAAGTGCTGCAGATACAGCACTGGATAAAATGTGATCATCAGCTTTCAAAAGGCTCACAACCTAATGGGGAAGATTAGCTCTCAGTAAGTCGGAAATTGCCCATTTCAATGCACTCTTTCTGTGAATGATCTTAGACTCATACTACTTTGGAGAAGTTGAACAACTGTATTCACCTGAGGCCGAACATGTCCCCCAGGAGGGCTGAGCTTGGTGTAGTTAAGTGTGGGAGTCACAGAGAGGTTCTTCTCACATGGCTTTACAATAGTGTAGAATGAACACAACCTAGCTTTGTATAATACTTCAATGAGAGAAAACAGACTAATTCAGGAAAAAGAAGAGAACTTTTAAAAGCATAGTTAAAATCTTCAGAGAGACTCAAGACATCAGAGCCATAAAACTACAACAGGCTACTATTTTTAAAAAGTATTCAGAGTTCCTAGCAATTAAAAATACAAGAACCAAAATGAAAAGTAATTCAAACAGAAACGATGAATATCAGAAATGACATGACTAAGGTTCAATACACAAAACTAGAAGATTGATTTGAGGGATTTTTGCAAAATACAAAGCAAAAATAAAGGGATAAAAAGTTCAAAGGAGTATAGCACAGGGAACTCTACTCAACACTCTGTAATGTGTAAATCAACTATACTCCAATAAAAAAAAAAAAGAAAAAAATATTCTGTAATGGCCTATATGGGAAAAGAATCTAAAAAAAGAGTGGATAGGGCTTCCCTGGTGGCGCAGTGGTTGAGAATCTGCCTGCCAATGCAGGGGACATGGGTTCGATCACTGGTCCGGGAAGATCCCACATGCCGCGGAGCAACTAAGCCCGTGCGTCACAACTACTGAGCCTGCACTCTAGAGCCCGTGAGCCACAACTACTGAGCCTGTGTGCCACAGCTACTGAAGCCTGCACACCTAGAGCCCGTGCTCTGCAACAAGAGAAGCGACCGCAATGAGAAGCCCGTGCACCACAACGAAGAGTAGTAGCCCCTGCTCGCCGCAACCAGAGAAAGTCTGCACGCAGCAACGAAGACCCAATGCAGCCAAAAATGAATAAAATTAATTAATTTTTAAAAAGAGTGTATATATGTTTATGTATAACTGATTCACTTTGCTGTACACCTCAAACTAACACAACACTGTAAATCAACTATACTCCAATAAAAAATTTTTTTAAATGTTGAAAGGAAAATTAAGAGTCCTGGATGATGGTTCAAGATCTAAAATCTATCTAATAAGAGTCCTAAAAAGAGATAACAGAGAAGATGGAGGGAAACAAAGAAATACGAAAGAGAATATTTACCTGAAGTGAAGAAAGATTTAAATGGTTAGATAGAGAAGACATGCTAGATATTTTCTAGAAACGTGGGAAGGACTCATAATATAGTACAGATAAATCCTGGAGAAATTTGTGACATTTGACAATAAAAGGAGAACGTTTTAAGCTTCTATTACGTACAAGTGTGTTTGGGGGCAGGGAGTACAAGACGAATACGTACTAAAGAATGGTAATTAAACTGGCATTGGACTTCTTATATGTAGCACAGAATGCTAGACAACAATGGGAGATCATCCTGGGTTATACAGGTGGGCTCTAAATGCAATTACATGTATCCCTAAGAGGGAGGCAGAGGGAGATTTGGCAGACAGAAGAGGAGAAGGCAGTGGTGACCACGGGGGCAGAACAGAGTGATGCGTCACGAGCCAAGGAATGGTCAGCCGCCAGAAGCTGGTAGAGGCAGGGGAAAGTTTCTGCTCCGGAGCCTCTGGAGGGAGTGCTGCCCCACTGATGCCTTGACTTCAGCCCAGTGATACAGACTTCAGACTTCCGGCCTCCAGAACTGTGAGGGAACACATTTCTGTTTAAGCGACCAGGTTAGTGAAAACTTTTTAGAGCAGCCACTAGAGACGGATACAGTGAGTTATTACCCAAGCAGTACACTGGAAATTTCAAGAACAGTACACACAAATGAGCACCTTGACAGCTCAGAGGTACCGGAAAGACTAAAACAGTATTTCAAAGCCAAGCAAAGACATAACCACCCCAAGATTTAAAGCAAGTCCAATATTACATTACTAACCTACATTAATAACCAGCAAACTCAGGGATAAATATAGATTTTAACCAAGAGTTGTTTATTCTTTATTTGGGAATTTCCTATTGAAATTAGACTTCTCTGCCCCCATAGTTTAAAGCCATGGGATATCCATGATAGCATCTAGGACAGAATTATTCAAAAGAAACCTTTATGCAGAGCTCTTCGCTGTTTCAGTTTCTGTGTTTAGTGAAGTAGTGTACCAGCCAAATATCACAATAGGAGTTCAGATCATAAAACGTATTACCCATCTATTCAACTACCCTCCCTCCTGATACGCTTAGAATTTTCCTTCCTTTATGTAAATCCAATACAGCAGTAGCTTCTACCACTGCCCTTTAAGGCACACACATAGATTGGAACTCACAGTAAACCCTCCTTTAGAAATAGGCATCATAGCTTACACAGTAATGGGGATTTACCACAGGTAGCCCCACTGTATACAATGCCGTAAGTCACCCAGTTCATTATTCCATAGCACTTCACTGTGCGGGTACCAGACTGTTCTCCATCTTTACCAAACACCTCTTTACTTTAGTTAATTAATTCCATATAGTATTAGGGGAGCCAGAAAACAAGCAATAAGTTTTAAGTGAAGGTTAGGCATGCCTCCAGCAGTGTACTATGTATTATAGTATATATAAAGATAGTAGGGGAAAAAATGGTTACTGCCCAGAGGAAACTTGGCATCTGCTTTGGGAGAAAAAACTCCGCACAACTAGAAAACCATGTAAAAGGATGCCTGGTCACCTAGAGGGGTGGGATAGGGAGGGTGGGAGGGAGGGAGATGCAAGAGGGAAGAGATATGGGAACATATGTATATGTATAACTGATTCACTTTGTTATAAAGCAGAAACTAACACACCATTGTAAAGCAATTATACTCCAATAAAGATGTTAAAAAAAAAAAAAAAGGATGCCTGGTGAAATGCTAAAACCACTCTGGGGCTTCATTTTACTTCTTCTTATACAAAGACTACATCCAACCTCTGTATGGATGTGGAAGCTCCTTCACTGATTTTATTCATTTTTCAACTGGATGCCAATTTATTAATTCGTATATTGAAAAATATGCTTGACATATATATTGACTAGGACACTCCCATTGGTTTGTCTGCCCTATACTCTCCTTGGAGATAGGGCTACTTGGAAAACCAGGTTGTGATTGGAAGGTTGCTTGAGAAGTAGGAGCTTAGTGCCAAGGGAATTAGGTGGATGACATAAAAGTTTAGTGGCGTCAACCATGAAAGTCCTTCCAGACAACTCTCTGTGGATGGCTCACAGGACCTTACACAATCAAAGAAAACCACCTCCTGTGAAGTTGCACCCACTACCCCACCCTGGGTAGGTATACCTAAATCAGTAAAGCTTTGTCCTCTCAAGCTTGACTAGCCATAGGAGAGCATTCTAGGTAATGCAGGCGCTCTCAGGAGCTGACCTAGGAACCAAGCAAGTCAGATAAAGCAATAAGACACAGACCTGGAGAGAAGCATGTTTGCTTATAACGATACCAGCCAGAAACCATTTTTTTCTAGAAGCCTTTCCAATCCAGGTCTAAGTTACCTTCACACCTGCTTGTTCACAGGACAATTTAGGCCACATGCCATGTTCTTCTAGACCATGGCATGATCTATTGACTCTCTGCCTCACTCTCATCTGTGAAACGTGGAAACTCACCAACGGTTTACAAGACCATCAGTTTTAAATAACACCATCCATCACAAAATGGAAAGGAGTGATCAACATTCCTTCAACTGCAAGGCACTATACAAGGGTCAGCAAGGGGGAGTCATGGTTGGCAACACAATTGATGGCCTCAGGTAGCAAATCCATCCTTCCAGCTGTTCTGATCCATATGGGTTCAATGAACCACAGAGAGACAGCGCAACCTCTTCTTACTGGGAGTATCTGCTGTAACTCTTCTATCCAAACCCCATCATAAAACAACTGTAAGGTAAGCTGGTGACCATTTATCTAAACTTCATCTGGTGGCCAACTGCTGATAAAGGGGAAAACATGCACATTAATGAGCAGACAGATGTGATGAAGGAAATTAAGGTGTTCTTATCTTGAAGAAAGCGAAGATTTTAAACGTAGGAAAAAATTAAAATAATTTAGTCATTAAGTCAAAGTCAGATGGGAAGCCACTAGTGCAATTTTTCCTGGTAAGCAAATTCCAGGGCTATCCCCAACAGTCCTGACACTCAATTTCTTACAACATATAGCTATTATGATAATATCCCACAACCTTTCAGTTATCAAAAATCAAGATTCTCACTTCAGTTTCTAGGGCCTGGATATGGATTTCAATACAGCATACTTAGTGCTTTTTCTTCTTGCATTTTGGGTCCCAATTTTAATTTTGCCCCAGACAAGCAAATGTTTTATCCCCCAAATTTCCAATTGATATTTTACTTATAGCCTATATAAAAATTTAAAATATAAGATGGTGTATAAGAAGACCTGGAATGCTCCCTTAACATCTGTGACTTTCATTTTTTTCACCTGTAAAATGGGATCACGATAATTGTATGCCCCTTACCACAGCGGTTCTCAAATAGGGATGATTTCCACCTCCCAGGGGACATGTGACAATATCTGGAGACATTTTCAGTTGTCACACCTTGAGAGAAAGGAGTGCTAAGTGTTTCTAGTGGATAGAGGTAAGGGATGCTACCAAGAGTTCTACAGTGTACAAGACAGCCCCCAACAACAAAGAATTGTCCAGCCCCAAATGTCAGTAATGCTGAAGGTGAGAAATTCTGCTTTAACGTCATGGAGTTATCATAGACACCAAAGCAGATGCTTAGTGAGAGATTTTATAAATAATGATAATAATAATAAATCTTAATGTTAGCTTGTCCTTATTTTACAACAAAAATTAAATTCTCACCTATGAATCAAAATAAGTGTGAAGGACCAATGAGTGCCACAGGAAAAAAATCATCATTGAAAAGTATAAGCCTAGAATTGTGGTGATAAAGAGACTGTCCTAATCACATCACTGAAAGCTTGGACATTGGCCTGGGTCACCAAGATCACGCTGCTCTCTCCACCCTGAACTTGGGTGGAGTATCCTCCGGCTCTTGACGTGAGATCATCTGGGAGGCTGGTGGATGTGTTCTGAAGCAAGGTCAGCTGGGCTGGAGTTATCTCTACTGGGCTGCGCAAGCAGAGTATAAAACATAGGCCAGCTGCTCAATCTTGAGTTGTCAGGTTCTCCAAAAAGGGGTCTCTTAGGATGAAAGGATGTTGGTCAAGTCATTCTCGGCTAGAAGTTAACTAGACAGAGTACCTAGTAGAGAGGGACATGTAAGTGGGAGATAGAATGCACAAAACTGGCATTATCCCTAAAGCATCTCCCTTTGGTAGTGGATCAAACCATGGCCTGTTTGTTTTCAGATTCATTCCTCACCCTTCCCTGCTGTGCTTTGGGAGGCATGGGGGTGAAGGTAGTACGGGCAGCCTGTGCTCCATGTCAGCTGGTGTTCTGCAGGGTTTTCCACCGAGAAATGAGAGGCCCGGAAGAAGGCAGAAGCAAGAATATTTCTCCCTTCCTTCTCTGCCTCTGGTGTCTCCCCAGCAGTGGCTGCACCACCCCCTTGGTGTCAGTATCCTTTGTGGTTTCAGGATCCATCAGGCATCCCCAGGCCCTGAGCTGGGGTACTACCACTTCCTCCTTTCATCCCTCCAGTCTAGGGGTGTGGCTTCCTGTTGCTACTAACTTTTGGGTTGCCTTCCCCATCCTCCTTTTAAGCTTCTTCTGGCACCTGTGAAACCAAATTCTTGCACTAAATTCCCTCCGATTTAAATAGAGTGGCTCCTCTTTCCCGGCTGGACTTTAAATGATACTTTCAGGGTAGAATGTTGGGCACAATAGTGTGACACCTGGAGCTCACGCAGTTACACAGGTATAACAAGGGCATGGCATCAACAGGAGGCAGAGGAAGCTGAGTTTACCTGCCCAACAAAGACCTGTTAAGCACCCACTATGCGCTGGAAATTGTGCTGGGTATAGGAATTTGGTGTGAACAAAAACATATATCACTTCCATTCCCCAGTGAATAATAATGTAAGTAACTATAAAATTATTATATAACAGTGAGTTGCTCTATGATTTTTTTAAGTTCAAGAATTCTGGTAACTGAAATAACACAAGAAAACAACACAAATTCTTCCATGAAAATAAGGGGTGAGTTGAAGTAGGTTCAGGCTAATAACGTATTGGAGAGAGAATTTATAACTCTCCAGGTTTATCATTTCTAATATGAGTATCATTAAGCTGCTTTTCCAAACCCCAAAATAATAGCCAACCCAGCTACTTTCTGTTCTTTAGAGTGATGCTTGGGGAGCAATGCATTTTTTTAAAGATTCGTTTCCAGTATGAAGTCATATATCAGAGCTAAGAAAAATTAATAAACCTCGGATTAGAGGTTTCCTGGATGACCAAGTGATCTTGTTAGCCAACCAGTTACACAAGAATATTTATGTGAAGAAAGAGAATGCAGTTTTAAGACTGGTCTAATGATTCAAGACATGAAATACATTCATTCTGGGAGCTGTTTGAAGGATACAGTGAAACATAAATATAACTAAAAAACTACATGGTTGAGCCAACTGAAGAGACTCAAAATGAAAGTCCACTCATATACATTTGCATGACCCCCCCCCCTTGAAATCAACAGGCACCAAATGAACATCTAAGCACATTATATTTACATGTTTTGCCCATTTCTGATTTGGAGTAATTTTTTCTATAACAAGAAGAGAATAGGATAGAATTTTGTAGATTAGTCACGATTTTTTTTTTTTTTTTTAGAGTCACAATTTTTATCTAAGTTTGTTCCAATCTATTTACTAAATCCACAGTGGTCCCATTAAGGATTAATTGCTTCTTCAGAAGGGATACTGAGGCACTCATAAAGTGAACTATTCCCAACTTGTCTTATAAACCAATGGCTGATTAAGAAATCCACCTTTTCTAGTTCTACACAATGTTACCCTTTCTGAAGATGCAAGAATGATCAAATTTCCTCTGTGTAATAACACCTATGGGCTTAATCAGCACAAAACCTCTCCATTAAGACTCCCTTTCTAGATATACACACAAAATACAGTTCTTAGGAAAATGAAAATAAAACCTTTGGGTGTGGTACGGGTTTTGTGAAAAATGCAACTTCTTTAAACAGAAATAGTTAACACCAGGAGCTGGTTAGCAGTTGAATAATTACATTAAATATATTCACCTAAGTGAAGACTGTAAACAAAGAGATATTAAGTAATTTTTTCACAAGTGCCCTGCTGTGATACCAGCTGATCAGGTTTAATAACAACCAGCGTTTCTACTAATTTTGCAAGAAAGATATGTTGAGGATAATTTCATCTTCTCGAGTTGAGTATAAATCATCTATTCAACAGCGAGCTTAACAATGATACCATGTAGCATAACCACCAGCGATCAACTCAGAAATGTAATGTTTAGAACTGTACTATTTGCAAATTAAAGGATTAATGTTAACTTCAGTTAATACAGAAAATAAACTTGATTAGCAGAATGCATTAATATCAAATCAGCTTTGCAGATAATATGTTTTCTGCTATATCCCAAGGTGTGTGTCTGTCTCACTCTCTTTCTCAAGAGAACCCCAAAGGAAAACACTTTTCATTCTAATTGTATTATTTTAATATTCATCTTGTAAACAATGCAATGTTTTTGCATGAAGGTAAAAATTCAGGTTGCTTTTTAAATAAATCCCCAAGGAACTGGGGAATTAGAAAATCTAGTTTATTTTCTAATTGATAATGGAGAACATCAGAGGAATCACAGGCATTATGACATTATGATTTTCTTTTTATTGTTAAATATACAATTATGTAAAAGGGGAAGACTCTGTGGTTATTCCTCTAATTAATGTACAAATGCTGAAATGCATTTTTACATAGCATAAATACACTGTAAACAAAATGAAAAAGAAAGTATGAATTTTTTAAAAGTTCAGCCCTTGGTATAGATATTTAATTATATTATTTTGATGGTTTAGAAGCAAAATTGGGGCCAGAAAGGCATAATTAGTTTAATAACCCCAAATATGGTAGCAACCAGCAAAATTCAAATGAGAATAAAGAACCAATACAGTATTATAAGGAATCTAACCTTCCTTTCCTATAGCTGCTTTGCAGTTTCATAATCATGGTCATTATCCCTACTGATGATACCAATGCTTAATTATCGGGATATAATAAATGCAACATAATAGAGGAATTACCAAATTATGATGTATACAAATGTATCTAAAGGTACAGATAATACAACAATAAGACATAACAGGTATTTTAGGAAAGCTTATTCCCATTCAGGGATAATGAAATATTAAGGAAAACTTTTTCTCTCTGGCAAATGAGAAGTAATTATTTCCACAAAGTACTTAACACATAAGAGGAAGGAAATACTTGAACACATTTAATTTAATATGTTTCTAATTCCTCAAAAACTCCTGGCTCTTAAATTAGTCTTCAAAAGCTCTGCAAAACATAGAAACTCAATTTATCACAAAGGATTAGGCTAATTCAAGAAAAGAAAATTACAGATGTTTACAGCCTATTTAGAGAGAGTTTACAAGAATAGAATTTTATTCCTAAGAGGTACTGAATGTTCTCTATTGAAGTGGGAAGTACACATTCTGATACCAGCCATACACACATAACTCTTATTCTCACTGTGCACTCAATTTTGATATTGATAAAGGACTCATCCACATTTTATATGAAGTCACTGATGGTTTATCATTTAAAATTTTTTAAGTGATCAAATACTGAGAAAGCCTTATAAGTAGTCACTTGTGTAATTCTTAAAGTCCAACTGATAACTAGAGAGAAAAAAATGGTAAGAGCTTAAGTGAGCCGGAAGGTAGTGCATTTTCTAGGAAAGATAATCTCAAGCTTCCCGATACTACATTATTTCCTTACAAACATGATTTGTATTGCAAAAAAATGAGATTCTTTAAGAGAAATAAAGGACTGATATTCTTCCTGCTCCAAGAATGCTGAAAATTGGAGACTCTCAGTTGGTCTTAAACTTAAGGAGACTTTGTGACCTTTCAAAATGGAAAGACAAAACATTTAAATAAGCTTCCTAGTAAAGGGGGATATTCTACTCAATAAAACTCTTTCTTTCACAATAAATTTTATTTGTAGACAGGCTTCAATTTTACCCATGAAAAAGTAACTGCTGTGGGAATTGCCTTCCTACTCTAAACAACTAGATATCCTTGCAAAATACATTTAAATACTGTTTCAGGCAGAGGATGAGTATGGTACTTGAGCAACAGAAAGCAAATGGGGAACATACTACTATTATTCCAGCTTACTGCCTAGAGGTACTTTGTAGCCCACAACACAAGGAAAAAGAATCTAAACAAAGTCCAGCAGTGTCCTTGGACTAAGGTGACAGAAACTGGAGTTTGGGAAGATATCTAGGTTATTTTCAGTATCTAGATTTTACAGGCTAGATTACTGGAGATTTGCGGACGAAACTCCTGGAGTCTTTGGCTGAGTAGAGATCTATCCAGGAGGTCTGGAAAAGAACTTCTGGAAAGCATTAAGCAGAAAAATGACTGGGGCTCACACAGTTAGGAATCATTACCTTTTCCACTAAGTAAAATAAAGGGACCTTGTAGTACATAGAGCATCAGGTAGAGTTCTCTGAAGTGTCACACCTTAATAGTGGGACTAAAATAGCCCTAGAGTAAAGGCTGCTCTGAACCAGTCATAATAAAGCTCAAAATCAAGACTCAGAAAGATCAAACTGATTCAAATAACTTCATTCTGGCCAATGCTCTTTCAAATGTCTTTCAGCACTCAATGACTTAAAATTTGCAATGATTGGCATCCTATCAAAAATTACCTGGCATTCGAAGATTAGAGACCTAAATGTAAGACCAGACACTATAAAACTCTTAGAGGAAAACATAGGAAGAACACTCTTTGACATAAATCACAGCAAGATCTTTTTTGATCCACCTCCTAGAGTAATGGAAATAAAAACAAAAATAAATAAATGGGACCTAATGAAACTTAAAAGCTTTTGCAAAGCAAAGGAAACTACAAACAAGATGAAAAGACAACCCTCAGAATGGGAGAAAATATTTGCAAACGAATCAATGGACAAAGGATTCATCTCCAAAATATATAAATAGCACATGCAGCTCAATATTAAAGAAACAAACAACCCAATCAAAAAATGGGCAGAAGACCTAAATAGACATTTCTCCAAAGAAGACATACAGATGGCCAAGAAGCACATGAAAAGCTGCTCAACATCACTAACTATTAGAGAAATGAAAATCAAAACTACACCAGTTAGAATGGGCATCATCAGAAAATCTACAGACAATAAATGTTTGAAAGGGTCTGGAGAAAAGGGAACCCTCTTGCATTGTTGGTGGGAATGTAGATTGATACAGCCACTATGGAGAACAGTATGGAGGTTCCTTAAAAAACTAAAAATAGAGTCACCATATGACCCAGCAATCCCACTACTGGGCATATACCCAGAGAAAACCATAATTCAAAAATACACATGCACCCCAATGTTCATTGCAGCACTATTTACAATAGCCAGGTCATGGAAGCAACCTAAATGCCCATCAACAGACAAATGGATAAGGAAGATGGGGTACATATATATAATGGAATATTACTCAGCCATAAAAAGAATGAAATTGGGTCATTTCTAGAAACTGTCATACAGAGTGAAATAAGTCAGGAAGAGAAAAACAAATATTGTATATTAACGTATATATGTGGAACTTAGAAAAATGGTAAAGATGAACCGGTTTGCAGGGCAGAAACAGAGACACAGATGTAGAGAACAAACGTATGGACACCAAGCGGGGAGAGTGGTTGGGGGGTGGGGGGTGGGATGAACTGGGAGACTGGGATTGACATGTATACACTAATACGTATAAAATAGATAACTAATAAGAACCTGCTGTATAAAAAAATAAAATAAAATTCAAAAATTCAAAAAAAAAAGGTACTGAATACTATTAACAGTAGACTAGACACTGCAGAAGAAGAAATAATCAGGAACTTGAAGATATTTATCCAAAGTGAGGCAAAGGGGGAAAAATGACTAATAAAAATCAGTGATCTGTGAGACAACATCAAGCAATCTAGCAAATATAAAATTAGAGTTCCAGAAGGAAGCAGGGGCAGGACCAAAAAAATATTTGCAGAATAATTGTGAAAATTTTTCCAAATGTGAGGAAAATATAAATTCATAAATCCAAAGAGCTCAATGAACTCCAACCAGAATAAGCACACACACAAAAGCATAACACAGCACACAAGAATCCAATTACTGAAACCAGTGGTGAAATCTTAAAAGCAACCAGAGAGAAAATAATGCAATCCATACAGAGGAACAAAAGAACTATCAGAGACTCTTCATAAGAAACCATGCAGGGCTTCCCTGATGGCGCAGTGGTTAAGAATCTGCCTGCCAGTTCAGGGGACATGGGTTCAAGCCCTGGTCTGGGAAGATTCCACATGCCACTAAGCAACTGAGCCCGTGCGCCACAACTACTGAGCCTGCGCTCTAGAGCCCCTGAGCCACAACTACTGAAGCCCATGTACCTAGAGCCCATGCTCTGCAACAAGAGAAGCCACCACAATGAGAAGCCTGCACACTGCAATGAAGAGTAGCCCCCGCTCGCCGCAACTAAAGAAAGCCCACGCGCAGCAACAAAGACCCAACGCAGCCATAAATAAATAAATAAATCTTAAAAAAAAACCCCACACATATCAGAAGACAATAGAACAAAAATTTTAAAGTACTGAAAGAAAAAAACTTGATAATCTAGAATTCTGTACCCACTGAAAATATCATTCAAAATTTAAGTTAAAATAAATATGTTCTCAGACAAACAATAGTTGAGAGAATTTGTCACCAGCAGATCCGCACCGTAACAAACATTAACAGAAGTTGTTCAAGAAGAAGGGAAATTATTCCAGGTAGACATGTGGATCTACACAAAGGAATGAAGAGTAACAAGGCATATATTCAGGTAAATACAGGATATTTGTTCTCATTTTTAAAAATCCTTAAAGATAATTGGCTGTTTTAAGCAAAAATAATAGTGCATTGCAGGATTCAGAGCATATGTAGAAGTAAAATGTATTAAACATTTTAATAGGAAAACAGAAGTATATTGTTCATTTTACACGTGAAGTAGTATGTTTGCCAGTAGACTTTGATAAATTAAAATCATATATTTCAAATGCAAACACAAAGGAAAAAACCAAAAGATGGAAACAAAGAAACAGTACAGATAGTAAGCTAATAACAGAGAAAAACGGAGTCATAAAAATGCTCAAAAAGAAGACAATAAAAAGGGAGAAAGAGAATAATGACACATGGAACAAAGAAAAACAGAATGAAAACAAAAAACAGCAAGACAGTAACTTTCTGCCCAACCACATAAATATAAATGTAAATGGTCTAAATGCTCCAATTAAAAGGCAGTGATCGTGAAATTAGATAAAAATGTAAGACCCAATTATATCCTGTCTATAAGAAATCCTCTTTAAATATAAAAAGACAAATAGCTTAAAAAGTAAAAGGATGGGGAATTCCCCAGCGGTCCAGTGGTTGGGACTCTGCGCTCTCACTGCCAAAGGCCTGGGTTCAATCCCTGGTTGGGGAACTAAGATCCCACAAGGTGCCACGTGTGGCCAAAAAAAAAAAAAAGTAAAAGGATGGAAAAAGATACCACACAAACCCTAATCAGAATAAAGCTAAAGTGGCTATATTAACATCAGATAACACAGATTTCAAACAAGGAATAAACAAGGGATAAAGATGGACATTTCATAGATAAAGGGATTAACTGATCAAGAAAGCATAACAATATTAAATATATTGGGTTAGCCAAAAGCTTCATTCGGTGTTTTCCATAAGATGGCTCTAGTAGCACTTAATTGTCTTTAACTTCATTTGAAACAATTTTGTTAGACTGTACGTGACAGCTGTTATAGCAGCATGCATTTTAAGAAAGCCTTCTCAATTGATACAGCTACTATGGAGAACAGTACCGAGGTTCCTTAAAAAACTAAAAGCAGGACTAACATGTGACCCGGCAACTCCACTACTGGGCATATACCCAGAGAAACCATAATTCAAAAAGACACATGCACCCCAATGTTCATTGCAGCACTATTTACAATAGCCAGGTCATGGAAGCAACCTAAATGTCCATCAACGGAGGATGGATAAAGAAGATGTGGTACATATATACAATGGAATATTACTCAGCCATAAAAAGGAATGAAATAGGGTCATTTGTAGAGACATGGATGGACCTAGAGACTGATACTATGCATGAAATAGATAACTAATGAAAACCTACAAAATGTATATATGTACCTAAAAAAAAGACATCAAAATTGGCAAATTTTTGTGTAGCCATTTTAATACTGAAGATGGAAGAAAAAAAGCAACATTTTTGGCATATTATGCTTTACTATTTCAAGAAAGGTTAAAAACTCAACTGAAATGCAAAAAAAGATTTGTGCAGTGTATGGAGAAGGTGCTGTGACTGATTAAACATGTCAAAAGTGGTTTGTGAAGTTTCGTCCTGGAGATTTCTCACTGGATGATGCTCCACGGTCAGGCAGACCAGTTGACGTTGACAGCAATCAAATCGAGACATTAATTGAGAATAATCAACGTTACACCATGTGGGAGATAGCGACATTCTCAAAATATCCAAATCAAGCGTTGAAAATCATTTGCACCAGCTTGGTTATGTTCATCGCTTTGATGTTTGGGTTCCACATAAGTTAAGTGAAAAAAACCTCCCTGACCGTATTTCTGCATAAGGTCCTCTACTCAAATGTAAGGAACGTTCCGTTTCTAAAACAAATTGTGATGGGCGATGAAAAGTAGATACTGTACAATAATGTGGAATGGAAGAGGTCATGGAGCAAGCAAAATGAACCACCAACAACCACACCAAAAGCCAGTCTTCATCCAAAGAAGGTGATGTTGTGTATATGGTGGGATTGGCAGGGAGTCTATTATAAGCTCCTTCCAGAAAACCAAACAATTAATTCCAGCTAGTACTGCTCCCAGCTACACCAACTGAAAGTGGCACTTGATGAAAAGCGTCCAGAATTAGTGAACAGAAAAGGCATAATCTTCCATCAGGATAACACAAGATTGCGTGTCTCTTTGATGACCAGGCAAAAACTGTTACAGCTTGGCTGGGAAGTTCTGATTCATCCACTGTATTCACCAGACACTGTACCTTCGGATTTCCATTTATTTAGGTCTTTACAAAATTCTCTTAATGGAAAAAAATTCAATTCCCTGGAAGACTGTAAAAGGCACCTGGAACAGTTCTTCACTCAAAAAGATAAAAAGTTTTGGGAAGATGAAATTATGAAGTTGCCTGAAAAATGGCAGAAGGTAGTGGAACAAAAGGGTGAATACACTGTTCAATAAAGTTCTCAGTAAAAATGAAAAATGTGCCTTTTATTTTTACTTAAAAACCAAAGGCACTTTTTGGCCAACCCAATATATGCAAATAAAACAGAAATTCAAATACTAAAAGAAGAAATAGATGAATCCACAATTTTAGTGAGAGACTTCACATTCCTCTCTCAGTAATTGATAGAACAAGTAAATGGAAAACCACAGTAAGGATATAGAAGACTTGAACTGCACTCTCTGTCAGCTTGACTTAATTGACACTAATGGAACACTCCATCCAACAACAGAATAAACATTTTTTTCAAGTGTACTTGGAACAGTCACCAGAATAAGACATATACTATGCCATTAAAACGTCTTGGGACTTCCCTGGTGGTCCAGTGGTTAGGACTTTGCCTTCCAGTGCAGGGGCTATGGGTTTGAATTCTGGTTGGTAAGCTAGGATCCCACGTGCCTTGCAGCCAAAAAACCAAAACATAAAACAGAAATAATATTGTAACAAATTCAATAAAGACTTTACAAATGGTCCACATCAAAAAAAAAAAAAAAAAAAAACCTAAACTAAAAAAAAAAGTCTCAGTAAATGTTGGGAATTCCCTGGCAATCCAATGGTTACGGTTCGGCACTTCCACTGCCTAGGTCCCCAGGTTCAATCAATCCCCAATTGGGGACTTAAGATCCCACAAGCCATGAGGTGTGGCCAAAAAAAAAAAAAAAGTCTCAGTAAATGTAATAGGATTAAAAGCATACAAAGTATGGTTTCTAACAACAATGAATGTGAACTAGAAATCAGCTTTTAAATCTGGAAATTACCCAAATAATTAAAAATTAAACAACACTCTTCTAAATAACACGTGAATCAAAGAAGAAATCACAAGGGAAGTTAAAAAAATATTTTAAACTGAATGAAAATGAAAATATAACATATCAAGGTTACAGATGAAGCTAAAGTAATCTTTAAGTTGATAGCATTAAATGCCTATACTAGGGAAAAACAATGGTGTCAATTCAATAATCTAAGCTTCCACCTTCAGTAAAAAAAAGAAAAAAAAATTTTAAACATCTTTATTGAGAAAATATTTTTAAAATGAATTAAACCTACTAGAAGCTGGAGAAAGGAAATAATGAGATCAGAGCAGAAATTAGTGAAATAGAAAACAGAAAAAACACAGCGATCAATGAAACCAGAAGCTGATTCTTTGAAAATATCAATAAAACTGATAAACCTCTAACCAGACTGATCAAGAAAAAAATGAGAGAAGACTAAAATAATAATAAGGAAATATTATGACCAATTTAAAGTAACAAATTAATCGACTTAAATGAAATAACAAATTCCTAAAAGACACAAACTACCATAGCTCCCTTATAGGTAACCTGAATAGTATGATATCCATTAAAGACACCTTAGTTTTAGATAGCAACCTTCCCACATACAAAAAAAACCCCTCCAGGCCCAGATGCTTTCACTGGTGAATTCTACCAAGCATTTAAGCAAGAAATAATATTAATTCTACACAGACTCTTCCATAAAATAGAAGAGAAGGGATTATACCCCAAATCATTTTATGAGACCATCATTACTCTGATCCCCAAACCAAAAAAGACAAGAAAAGAAAACTACAAATTCCTTCATTAAATTGAATCTAGTAATATAAAAGGAGTAATATATCATGACAAAGTGGGTTAATTTAATATTCAAATATCAACCAGTATATTCACCATATTAACAGATGGAGGAAAATCATGTGATCATCTCATAGATACAAAGTATTTGATACAGTTTGCTATCCATTCATGATTTTTTTTAAATCTCAGAAAAGTAGAAATGGAAGGGAACTTCCTCAACCTCATAAAGAGCATCTATGAAAAACCTACAAGTATCATACCTAATGGTGGAAAACTGAATGTTTTCCCCATAAGATTAGGAACAAAGTGAGGATGTTCACTCTCACATTTCTATTCAGCATTTTACTGGCGGTCCTAGACAGTGCAATAAGGAAAGAAAATGAAATAAAAAGCATAGTGACTGGAAAAGAGGAAGTAAAACTGTCTTCATTCATAGATGGCATGATAGTATACATAGAAAAATCTAAGAAATCTATATAAAAGCATCCAGAAATAATGTATGAATTTAGCAAGGTTGCAGAATACATGGTAAATACAGATCTATTGTTGTCTTTCTATATACTAGCAACAAACAATTGGAAATTAAAAAATTTAAATACCATCTATAATAGAATAAAAAACAAGAATTTCTTAGGGATAAATTTAGTAAAATATGTAAGACACTGTTCACTAAAAGCTACCAAATATTGTTGAGTAAAATTAAAGAAGATGTAAAAAATACAGCAAGATACCATGTTTCTATATCAGAAAACTCAATATTGTTAAGATGTCAAGTCTCCCCCAAGTTGATATTTCAATACAATCTCATTCAAAATCCCAGGAGATTATTGTAGATATTGACCGGCTGACTCTACAATTTATATGGACAGGTAAAAAATCTAGAAGAGCCAAAACAATTTTGAAAAAGAAAAATGATGTTTGAAGACTTGACGCTTACCAAGACTGATTATAAAACTACGGTAATCAAAACAATGTGCGAGTGCTGTGACTCTAAATACGTGGAATGGAAAAGGAAGGCCAGAAATAATCACTGACAAAGGAGCAAAGGCAATTTAATGGAGAAAGGATAGTCTTGTCAACAAACGATGCTGGAACAACTGGACATGCAAGTGCAAAAAAATCAATCTAGAGACAGACATTACACCCTTCACAAAAATTACTTCAAAATGGATCATGGACCTAAATGTAAAATGCAAAGCTACAAAACTTCTTGAAGATAACATACGAGAAAATCTAGGTGACTTTATGTTTGGTGGATGACTTTTTAAGACACGACACCAAAAGCATGATCCATGAAAGAAAAAATTTGTCAGTTGGATTTTAAAATTAAAAACTGCTCTGTAAAAGATGCTGTTAAAATAAGGGCAAGAAAATGCAACCAACTCAAATACCCATTAACAGGAGAATTGATAACAAATTGTAGTATATCTGTACAATGAAATATTACTCAGCAATAAAAATGAATGAACTACATACACATGGAATAACGTACATGATCTCTAACCATTACACTAAGTAAATGAAGCCAGACACAAAAGACCCCACATTTTCTGATTTCACTTACATGAAATTCTAAAAAGGCAAAGCTATAGTAACAGAAAGCTGATTAATGATTGCCAAGGATGGGGAGAGAGGATTGACTGCAAAGAAGCACAAGGAAATTTGGGGGGTGTTGGAAACATTCTAGATGTTGATTGACTCATATTTGCTAAAGCTCACTGAACTGTATACTTAAAATGGGTGAATTTTATGATAATTATATTGTATAGAAGCTGATTATTATTGAATACATCTGCAAATGGTGTTTCCCCTCAACCACCACCACCATTAATAGATAATGCTCTGTTGCCATTGTCTACAATGTCCAGAATTTCATTTGAGGTTTTGATGCCATATAGAGTAAGTGGGAGAAGCCTGTTATCAGTCAGCCAATACAGACAGCCTACCACATGTCAACCACACTTTTAGGTTCTGGAAAATGAGAATATGAATAAAATGCAGTTTTATCTTTAGAAATCTTGCAGTCTAAAAATAAAACTATCATCACCTTTAATATTTATGGTGTGCATATTTTACACTAAGTGCTATTTGTACATATTAACTTATTTAATTCTTTCAACAACCCTCTGGTGTAGATTGCATTATTAATTCCATTTCACAAAAAGGAAGTTGAGGGGGCTTCCCTGGTAGTGCAGTGGTTAAGAATCCACCTGCCAATGCAGAGGACGTGGGTTCGAGCCCTGGTCCGGGAAGATCCCACATGCCGCGGAGCAACAAAGCCCACGCACCACAGCTACTGAGCCTGTGCTCTAGAGCTCGCGAGCCACAACTACTGAGCCCATGTGCTACAACTACTGAAGCCCACGCGCCTAGAGCCTGTGGTCCACAACAAGAGAAACCACCACAGTGAGAAGCCCACGCACCTCAATGAAGAGTAGCCCCCACTCGCGGCAACTAGAGAAAGTCTGCCCGCAGCAACAAAGACCCAACACAGCCAAAAATAAATAAATTAAATTAATTAGTTTTTTTAAAAAAAAGGAAGTTGAGGAAGAGAGGTCAAGTAAATTGCCCAGCTAGTAAATGCAAAGCTGGGATTTGAACCCAAGGGAGACTAACACTACAGCTATGCTGTCCCATATAGTAGTCACTAGCCACATGTGGTTATTGAGCACTTGAAATGTGGTTAGTCTGAATTGAGATACGTTTTAAGTGTAAAATACACCCAAGATTTCAAAGACTTAGTAAAAAAAATGTAAAATATTGTGTTAATAATTTTTAACATCGACTTCACATAGAAATGATCATACATGGTTATATTAGGTTAAGAAATATATTAGTGAATGAAGTTTACCTGTTTCTTTTTGTTTTTTAAAATGTGGCTTCCAGAACTTTCAAAATTACATATGTGGCTTACATTATATTTCTACTGACCAGCACTGCTCTAGATTCTGAGAATTTAACTATTATGTTCTACTGTTTTGGTGACAGGCAGACTTAAGAGCAATTTTGAACTGATACATGGGTCACGAAACAGAGGTATGGACAAAGTATTGTGGAAGTACAAGATGAAAACCATCAATTATGACCAGGGATAAACAACCTGGGGAAGATGTCTCAGAGGAGGAGTACAAACTGGGCACACCTAACAAGGAACAGATCAATTCAGTCACCATGTCTTACATTTATATGACATTTTACATTTCACAAAATCATTTCATATAAATGCATGCATTTCTTGCACACACACATATGCACGCATGCTTGCAAACACACACACACACACGCACACAGTGAAACAGGCAGGGCAGATATTATTGTCCCTGTTTTACATGCAGAAACTGAGTGTGGTAAGTAGCAGAGCTGGGAGTATAAGCCAAGTCTTTCGAGCCCAAGATCGGGGAATTATTTACCACATCGTGGTTGCCTTGAGGTGATCTGGAAACAATTTCAAAGATAAAGGGCAAGATTATAGAGAGACGGGATGGAGGCAGTGGTATACTCAAGCCAGCTTTTACCACTTCATGGCTTGAAACTGGTCATAATGGGAGTACATACACTACAGAAATTGGCAAATACTATGAAGGAAGACTTCTCCCTACCAAGAGTCAGCTTCCCAGCACACCACTGAATAGACAGTAGGGGGTATACTGGCCACTGGCTACAGTGGGAAGAAATTCTGTTAAAGCCCTAGCTCTGTCTCTGACTGTGTGAGCTTAGGCAAATCACATAACTCCTCTGGGTCCCAGCATTTTCAACAATGAACAGGAACGCTCCAATTTCAACTATAAAGTAGAAGTCAAATCTCAAACTCTGGAAGCTGAGCGCCTTGAGCTCCCGTTCCACCTCCTGTCGGTGGAACCTCCTGGTTTCTTAACCTCTCTCCCAACCTTTGTCTCCCTATCTCTACAACAAGGCGAAAGCAGAACCTACCCCTGAGGCATTTGTCTATCAGAGTTTATCTACAGATATTTACTTTATTCAAAATTAAAACTGGGAAAAAAATTAAACTATTAATTCACTTAAAAAAATAATAAAGCCATTACATGTTAACATAAATAATGCATTTTATGAAAAATAACCATATTTCCTAAACTGAAAAAAATAATGAGAACAGTATTAGTGTTTTACATGTTTGCAAATGTGCTTAATGTCTAGCTTAAAAGAAGAAAATAGGATTCTCATCTCTGTTTCTATATTCAATCTGTTTCAAAAATCATGTTATGATGCTTCTGGAAAACTCCATTGTACACTAGTAAAAGAACAAGAGTAGAAAAGGTAAATAACATATTGTGTTATTATGAAGATCGTTTGAACCTCATGAAACCCATGTATGGCTCTCAGAGAACTCCAGGGTCCCAGAACTGCTGGCCTAATACAAAGCACTCAATGGCTATTACCCACTTTCATACATAGATTCCATTCTCCTACGGGTTACTGTGAGGGTCAAATGAGAGGATGTATTTTTTAAAAGACTTTGAAATCATGAAGAACTTACAACATGAAAAATACTCCAGTATGAGAAGTGGTGCCTATTCTTAAATATGTATTTTCTTTGGCCAATTGAAATTTATAGTGAAATGAATTTATCAGAGCTGAAATTAGTCCTCAGACTATGGAAGGAAGGAAGGGAGGGAGGGAGGGAGGAAGGAAGGAAGGAAGGAAGGAAGGAAGGAAGGAAGGAAGGAGCTCTAATATTTCTTAAAGGCTTAGGGATATGCTGATGGAGACATTACTTTAGGTCCTCATCCTAAGACTGTCAGGCTCTAGGAGCCCTGAAAAATGTCCCCACAGATGTGCAATTACCAAAGCAATATATAGTGCCCACCAGGGAAGGAAATGAAATTCCTTGGAACCCAAAGCCCAAGAGCTACCCAAGCAATTTGAGTTGCTCCTCCTAGCGAGGAGAAATAGAAGGAATAAACAAGATTTTTGGCATGAAAACCATTCTGGGTCTCATGACAATAGGAAAAGTATATTCAGATTCTTTTCCATTATAGGTTATTACAAGATTGAATATACTTCAATTTTTAAAATCAAATGAATATGACTTCTTAAAAAAGTATATTAGTCGTGACCCCTTCAAAACTTTGCTCAAACAGGCCTAAGGTAGGGCTTCCCTGGTGGCGCAGTAGTTGAGAGTCTGCCTGCCGATGCAGGGGACACGGGTTCGTGCCCTGGTCCGGGAAGATCCCACATGCCGCGCAGCGGCTGGGCCCGTGAGCCATGGTCGCTGAGCCTGCGCGTCCGGAGCCTGTGCTCCGCAACGGGAGAGGCCACGACAGTGAGAGACCCACGTACCACAAAAAAACAAAACAAAACAAAACGAAAAAAAAACAGGCCTAAGGCAAAAGAAAAAGTATTGATTCACAAAAAGCCCAGGGCTCACTTGAAGAGAAAGGATTCCATCTCTGTCCCTGTTGTTCTTTTTCTTTTCCTCCTCCTTCGTGTCTTTTCTCTCTGTCTCTCTCTCTCTATCTCTATTTCTCGCCTCCCTCTATCCTTTCATGCCACAGACTCTGCTTTTGCTTTTGTCTCAGAAGCGCCTACAGACAGTTCTTAACTGCGAGAAGTCCCAAGAGAAAGCTGTCTCCCCGCAGCCCAAACAAAGTCCCACTTTGCACCTATTTACCTGCCTTGTGTTTCTGCATCCATCCTTACGGTAGGGCATCAGTACTGAATTTAATTGACCTGTTAGTAATCCAAACCAACTTCTAACTTCCTTAGGCTTATTGTTTTGAACTTCATTGGGCATTTTATTACAATACAAAGAATGCTCACTTATAGACTGCTATAAATCAATCCATCCAAGGTATCTATCCAAGGTCAATGATAAGTATGTCTGCAGTACTAATCTGCACGAACATGATTAGCAAACTTTCTTAGAAAGGTGTTGGCCTGGTCACCCTGTGGTCTAGCAGGCTAGAGGCCAGAAAAATACCTTGTATACACAACTCGAATTGTACCTTGAAAGAAAGACATATTTCCTGTTTCGTTAAAATTTATTATGTTGGGCAATCCTGAGATGTTTAACTAGAGTCTGGCCTCTGTGGTTTATTAGTGCCATGGGGAATAGAAATGCTCTCTTGCAAACCGAAGTATCACAATGGCATTTAACAGCCTTGTTTGACAACATCAGATTGGGTTTATCACGTCTGGCTCGCTTTCAAAATTATTTCACATTAAATGCATTACCTTTTAAAGGGAGAATAGAGAGGGGAAGAATAATCTTTTAATAAGAGAAATTTAAAACTCAGCTAATCGGGGGGAAAATGTTTCTAATCCAGCTCTATAAATTTGGCCAAAAAAATCCTTTTTTTAAAGCAGACCAGCTGGAAAGCAATAAAGCATATAACTATGTCTCATCTACACCACTGCCAGCTGCTGCTTCAAGGGTCTGGCAAAACCAGCTCTTGTACAAGAAGTCCACTTCTTTTATTTCATTTCTAGACACATACAGCCTTTTTTGGACTTGAATGGTGATTTTATAAAGAGTGCTGTTTTATTTACTCTCAATTAATCATGCTCGACTGTAAACAAAGTGTCTGTTTTAGTTCTGCTGACAATTATCCACTTGTCAACATCTCCCTCAAGTACCTTCAGCATCTGGCTACTGCAGAAAACCTCTACATCAAGACGAATGTCTGTCTCTGTAAACTCAGGAATTCGTTGGTTTCTTTAGCCCATCAGCAGTCAGGATTATATTCTAACAAACGTCACCCAGGCATCTTGATGAAGATATATATAATCAGACAATAAAGGGTTTCTCAGGATTTCCTTCCATTCTCTGTTTGCTTCGGCAGAAAGAAGAAAAAGATTACAACTTGGGGATCTTGGGGGCGTGCGGGGTCTGTGACTTCAGATACTGTCACAAACCACCAGGCACATGATGACAGCTCCAGAAGTTGCTGAGAAATCTGTCCCTCCATTAGTAACATTCCATTAGATCAACAGAACCAAATTGTGTTATAATTGGTGGTAATTTATGTAAGAAATTCATATGAGTTTTGTTGCAGTTTCACTGGGGTTTGGAAGGGGCATGACTTTATCCACTCCCCAAATAACCCTTTGACTTTAGGATGCCTTTTTCGTTTGCTTAAAATGTGTAGGGAACATAGGCGGAAGTCGCTACCAAGATCATTAATATTTTCCCAACAATAAACTGTTTTACAGGCAAATATTCTATTTGGTGGGTTTTGAGGGAGAATTACTAGTGTGTTCCCTGGAGCTCCCCTTGGAGAAAGGAGCCCCAGGAAAATTAGACTCAACACCCACTCTGTATCCATTTTGTTCTTTCATCCATAAGAAAGGAGAGATATTATATACACTATGGGGGGCGGGGAGCGGTAGGGAGAGGGGGGAAGCTGGGAACTCCGACAGACTAGTCCTCTGGGAGAATGAATGGGTTACCTTACCTAGATTTTACAATCCGGAGATAAATTTACACCCATTTCCAAACGGAAGAGATTCAAATCACTTAGCATCTTTCCTTGAAGTTGTATTCCTGGTTGAGGCGTGGTGGCGGGCCCGGGAGGATGTGGACCAGCAAGAGAAACCAGGCATCCAGTGCAGCCCGGTCAGAGTCGAGATCGATCAAAAGTGGCCCAGAGCCGGCGTCAATTCCAGAAAAGTTAACATCCTCAGCGAGGGAAACTGAGGACAAGGACGGCGGGACTCACTCGGCGAGGGCCCACTACAGGTGGATGGGGGAGAAAGGGGAGAGGGGGTAAGGACGGGGACTTGGGGGGAGGGGAGATTAGTACAGGGGTTTGCTTTGCTCCTTTCTGACAAAAGCTGATCAATCTAACTGCATGTAATTGATTTTAATGAGTGGGGGAGTTTCCATCACATTAACGATTGCCCCGAGTCATCAGCCCGTGCGGGCAGCGACTCCCGGTGCAGACCTCGGTCTCCCCTCCCGGGCCAGCCAGTCTCGACCTGGGCGCCCGCCACGCCGCCTAGCTTTGGGGTCCTAAGGAGCAGAGGTCAGAGAACCGGAATCCTGGCCGGACCGCCACCCGGTTTCACCTGGTAATTTATGCACAATTAATTGAGATATCTTTTATACTCGATGTGTTGCAAAATTAATGCCTAATTTATGTAATTAGTCAATTAACTCTAATTCCAGCATATGTTCCCAATGCCCAGAAGGTGTTCTGTTTCCCAGGTACTTATTTTGATGTCACGAAATGCAACTAATTAATTTTACATGCATATTAATTTGGGATCTCTTTAGCAGTTCCCTTTGTGCAAGTAATTTTAATATTTGTCTTTCTAACCTTTTGGGGCAGGGTGGGGGGGAGGTGCAGGTGGGCGTGAGCGGCACGGGGGCGCGAACCCAGATGATGCCTGAGGGGTGGCCCCGGTCGAGGACGGGGTGCTCAGGAAGAGGCCTCAAGCGGCCGGGTGTGTGGGTGCTGCGCTCAGCAGGCCCTTAGGGGGCGTTGCGGACGTTGACCTCACGAAGTGCATTTCGCGCACACCTTTGGGAAACAGCGCGCCTTAGGGCCCGGAGGCTGAGAAGCCTGGGAACGCTGACGGTGGCTCCCAGGGCACTTCTCGCGTCCCCGGACGATTGGCTCCGTGCCCAGTCACCCGCACTCCCCGGAGCCAGGGAAAGGCTTTCATTTTTTTGCTTGCGGAAGGAGGACTCAGATTTCCAAGCCAGTCCCAGACGCAAAAAGCCATTCGTGCCCTGGTCCGGGAGGATCCCACGTGCCGCGGAGCGGTTGGGCCCGTGAGCCGTGGCCGCTGAGCCTGTGCGTCCGGAGCCTGTGCTCCACAACGGGAGAGGCCACAACAGTGAAAGGCCCGCGTACCGCAAAAAAAAAAAAAAAAAAAAAAAAGCCAATGGGTTGCTCTGCGGTGGCGGCCCTTCCTCCGAGACATCCCGGCTGCTGCCGGAGTGCGGGGAGCCGGAGTGCCTGCTCTCCACGAAGCTGCTGGATGCAGGGAGAGGAGAACCGCGCCTCCATCTCGAGCCGTGCAAGCAGCCATCTGTCCTCTTCTGGCCCGGAGCGAAGACCAAGCAGGGCGAAAGTTTACTTTCCAAGTTATTGGGTGGCACATTAAAACTTTTATCCTTTTTGGACAAATTAATGAGCAATTTAATTAATAAAATCAGAGAGTAGTGTAAGTGCTATGATAATGAAGTTAAATGAGTGCACAGTAAAATATTCACTAATCCAGCGCATTGCCAAATACCCCCTTAATTCTGCTTAACACTAAAAGGGTTTTGAGCACCATAATGAGATTCTTCTGTCTGCTAATTAATTGACACGCTCCTGAATATTCATATGAGCTAGCACCAGTACGTTCCTAATTGCACCGTGGAATAGATCTCAGAGGAAAGTAAATCGCCATAGACTTAATTAAAATAATGTATTCCGGATCGAGGACGGGGAAAGATGAGACATTTGCCTTCGAGCGCGCTAAGAAAGTGGCACCTGGCTGGTGGAGGCGAGAGATATCAAACGTCGGCGCCCAGCCTGAAATAAGCGGCGTGGGACGCGCTGGGAGGGCGTTCGGCTTCTGAAAACAGCAGCTATGCTGGGTCCAAACCCCGCAGCTCGGAGGCTGTGGCTCCCAGGAGCGTCAGTGTTCCCGCCCTACCGGAGGAAGTGGCTGATGGGGCAGAGTCTAGGACCCCGACCCGGACCAGCGTCCTCTCTTTTCTCCCAGCTGTCTGTCCCCCAGACTTGTCCGAAATGCTGTCTACAGAGGCGCGTGGGAGAAGGTCGTCGGTCGGGAAATTTCCGGGAAACTTTTCCCAGAGGTTGTTGAAGCCGCACCAGACCCAACTCTCCCAACCCAAGTTGCGATCTAAGAGACGTCCTTGGCACTTCTCTTTGGGGGATGGTGATAGCTCGGGGGTAGAACACCCGAATCCTGTGGATGCTGTCCTCTCTCTCTCGGCTGCCATTCCCACAGAAAGCGCCGCCGTCCCCAAACCGCACGGCTAAGTTCCTGGACGCATTTTCCCTTTCTTGTCGAGTCCAGTACGGGGGCCCATCCCAGCCGAGCTTTCCTCGGCGGGTAAGAGGGACAGCCGGGCTGCGGACCCTAATCTGAGCTCGACGGCAGAGCCATTTTCACCAGAGCCACGCTCATTCCTTGGGAAGATGAAGATTCCCTCCACCCTCCTTCTTTTTGAAAAAAAAAAAAAAAAATCACCACAGGTTAGAAACTAAAAAGAGTTTATTTGAAGACATACAAATGCATATTTATTATACACATGTAGGCATTAACAATGTAAATTACACCGCCAGCAGTTGCTGGTTGTTTATTCATTAGATCTTTAGAAAATCTACATTGCCTCCAGACAGCGCGATGATAATGTGAAATACACAAGCAGTTTACATAACCAACTTTGACGCGGAGCTCCGCGCTCCACGACTCAGTCATCAACAGGTCGCAGGGATCCGGACGCAAAGGAAAACCTAAGTTACTAATAATTACCGAAGATCTGGGTAACCTAGGATAACCTAGGAAGCCCGCGGCTCCCTCTGTCCTTTTGGAAAAGAGCAACAGATGTGAAAAAGAAAGAGAACGATCTAATTCACCCTCTACGGTTCTCTATTTTACCCTGTTTATGTGTAGCTTTGGGGCGGGGGGCAATTAAAGAAAAATTGGTGAAAAGAGGATGAACGGACAGAACTGAAAGACCAAGAGCCTCCCCAAACTCCGGGTATTCAGGAGACCCAGTTAAAGACTTTGAACCCAAACCGCTTTGAGGAGGAGGGCCGGTGAAGTGAGAGGTGAGAGGTTTTCTTTACTGCCCGCCCGGGAAGAAAAGGCAGCCTACCTCAGTTAAGGAAAGCCATCCTCTCCACCAATGCAATCACTATGGCCACCATAAACAAATGGTTATCACTGTGAAGAAAATCACCTGCTGATTCAACCTTTTTGGAATTAAATCCTCCCGTGATTCTGGAGTCACCTAAAAGATGGAGGGGGGAAGCACCTCAAGGGAGAAATGGCAGTGCAGATTTCATGTCTATATAAAATATATATATCTAAAATTCTTTCCTAATAAAAATGTCAAATAAATAAATAAGGGGGAAGTGAGGGGTTGTTTACTAGGGTTGCTGCGGTGGGAGGGAGGGGGAGATCGGTGAAGATGTCAGCCGCCGTTGCAAGTGCCGAAGTCTCCTAAAAGCTACACCGATGCTATAATCGGTCACGTTAATGATTCATCCCACTCTCCAGAGTCAAACACTTAACGTGGCCTACCACTCACCACTGAGGTAGGCGGGTGAGGATGTTTTAATGTTCTGTTTCCTTTATCCCTTCCTTCCTTTCTTTTGGTTGGGCCGGCTGGGTACACAAGGAAATGCACTGCAGATCCCGGACACTGCATTGCTGGGAAGGCAACTAGTTTGTTTGCAGACCTAAAATCTGGTGTCCCCACCGCTGCGGAAATTGAAACCAGAGTCTGAGAAAGAAGGGATGAGGGGAGAGAGAGAGAGAGGAAATAAATAGGGAAGGAGAGAAAGAAACAGAGGAACATAGAGGGCGGTGGATCCATTTCTGCGGCGTCGGTAAGCCCTCGGGGCAACCTGGTCTCCCCTACAGCTAGTCTGTACACTGCGACCCACCAAGAGTGAGAGCCCGGAGCAGAGTCTGTGCTGCGGAGGAGGGCGCGCGGCAGAGGGTGGGCACTCCGCGCTGGGACTCGAGAAGCAAAGGCCTGGTCCTAGGTGGACCCGCCTGAGCGGAAGGACCCCGCGGCCCCGGGGAGGCGAGCGCCGGGCTGCGCTGCAGGCCCCGCCAGGCCCCGCCTCCCAGCCATTCTTAGCTGGGGGAGGCCAGTAAGATCAGCCGCTTTCTTTCTTTGCTTTCTTTCTTTTTCAGACCCGCTTTGTGGGTGGCAGCTCAGCGGGGGACGAATGGAGACCAAAAAAAAAAAAAAAAAAAAAGCCCAAACGGGGGGGGGGGGGGGGGAGAGAGAGAGAGAGAGAGAGAGAGAGAGAGAAGAGAGAAAAATCGAATAGTTTTAACCATCTCAGGAAAACAGCGAGTTATTATATTTAAAGGCTGCTGTGGGCGAAACCTGCTTCTGCCATTAAGAAAACACATACTGCATACGTCCACCGGGTTAAGCTCTCCTCATCTCTGAACAAACACAGCAGAAGCGCGGGTTTTAAGGCTGGAGACCTACAGGTTATCCGGTTTCAAAACAAATTAAAACGGGCGAATGCACCAACAAATATTACGGATGCAAGACAGTCTTCATTTCAGGGCTCTGCAGTTCCCCCTCCCCGAATTGATTTTATTCAAATTTCTGAGAGAAGGACATTTAGCCTACTGTACAGGATTTACCTTGATATTCTATTGCAATCAGTATTTTTTCCCTCAGATAATGCATTCAAAGGAAGCTAAACTGTTTTCCCACTTACTGGAAGCTTTGAAACACTTCATAAAACTAAAAACTGCCTTCCTGTTTCTGCTTTCCCTAAATTCCTTCCCCAAAATAACATTGTAAGAGTGGCTGCCTAACCAGAGATACTGATCCCCCTGCCCCAAATCTGAGCAAACAAGTAATTCCTGACAAAGAAAATTAATATGAAAAGTATAGGGTGATTTTCTCCCTTTCCCCCCTTAAAAAAAAAAAGACCCTTTGCTCCACCCCGCTATTAAACAAAACACAATACCTTTTTCTGGGTGGTACTGCACAGAGGTTGATTCAGTTTTGACAATGTTGTTTAGCTATCATTTGCTATTTTGAATGAATGGGAGCAATCCCCCCTTTTACAACATTTGTTTCCTATTATGGAGAGGTGCAGCAGTTGAGGGCAGACATGTGAAAGTGGCTGTTTGATTCTCTTTTTCATCCCCCTGACCCTGCTTTTGTCCCTCCTCACCCTGGGAATGTCACGCCTCGCTACTTCACTTTGAGATGCTCGAGAAAGTGGCTTTGTTATTCCCTTTTAGACATACACGAAATTGTTCTCATTCCCCCCGCTGTAAAAGATACTTCACATCGGGCCTCGGTTCACAAGTGCAATGCAATTTGGCTTAGTCCAACCTTTGTTCTGCTTGTACAAATGAGCGAACAGTGCACACATTATACAGTTGATCTACTGCTGTCTTAACCCCAGAGTTAGGGGCTGGGAGAAATGCAAGTTAATCCCTTCAATACCAAGGTGGCTTTAGCAATATTTCCTCCGATAATAATAATAATAGATTTGAATTGCTTCTTCCATTTCACACAGTGCAGGGCAAAACTTCTGGGGAGGGTTTACTAACAACAACCAAGATCCTTCCACCAACCTTTTGCAAATAACTTTGAGACAAGTACGTATGTAGGTTTGGTAATGCCCAGTTTAAAGCTATGCAATTGTTAGCACAAAGGAGGGACTGGATTTGGAAACTCAAGCTTTAAAGCCTTGAAATCTCAGAGCAAAGCACTGCCAGCAAAGACCAAATGGTATTTAGCAAACTGAATCCAAAGAGAGGGCATTATGGTGAGCCCAGCAAGAGCTGTTTTCACGGACACTGGAATTGCCTGCTCGCTATGGGTGGGGTTTGGCACTTCTTGGGGATGGATGTCAAGCAGACCAGCCCCTACCTCTGGCTACTGTTTTTTCCTGCTTGAGGTGGAGGGGAAACTGAGCCTTCCACACTCTCCAAACTGGAGCAGCTGCTTGAGAAATACTTCTAAAATGTGTGGGGCTGTTGCCACTCTCTTTCTCCCAACCCCAAGGAAAACACAGATTTTCACTTCAGGTGCCCCAGCCACGGCCAAAGGCCTTACCCGCTGCCAGGCAGCAGGGACTCAGGAGGACACGCCTCTGAATTTGAACCCCCTGGTTTAGATGGGAGTCGAGGCTCTTGCCTCTCTCTCAGCAAGATTGGACGGGGTGGCGGGGGGGGGGGTACTGATTTTAGGCAACATACTCCTCATCAAAAGTTTCTTTTCAACCTCCCTGGTGTGAGTTAAGATCCAAACCCCATGTAGCCCAGTCACCAACCAATGAAATACACGGCTCCAAAGTTCGCTGTGCGATGTTCTTTCCTACCAGCTGGAAAAAATAGGTGTGCTTCTCCGGCTGCCCGGTGCTGGCGGTGGCGTTGGGGAGCGCTGGCGAAGAGAGCGAGGAGAGGGCTCCAAGTACCTTCTCTGCCGCTTGGCCCTCGGCACCGCCGCGCGAAGTGTGTCCCCTCCCCCACCCCTCCTCCTTGAAGAGCTTGATTTCCCACCAGACTTGGTCGACGTGGCCCGGCGGCGGAAAGGGCTCAGACTCCCGGGGCAGGCACGGGAGAGCCATGGCCACCAATAGGTTTTGCTTACGCAGCGGTCAACCGGGTGCGGGTCTCTGGGACCCAAGGACCTGCAAGACCCTGCTGGCCGGTGGCCCCAGGTTGAGAGGACTTACTGAGCGGGGTCCCTCTGGTCCCCAGACCCAGAACGTTAGAGCCAGGCTGTGCCATGCCGGGGTGCCGGCACAGATTTCCGAGGACAATCAATCTCCAGGACACTCAGGAGGATGATTTTTTTTTTCTTTTCTTTTTTTTTTACAAAAACTGACCGCTGACAGGATGAGGGAGTTTGTTTTAGTGCTGAATACCCCCTGAACAAAATCCTTTTGAAAGGAAAGCTAAGTCGTTTCACGCCACCAAAGTGCAGATTTGGTGAAGACTAATGGGACAAAGCGGTGCGGTGCGTTAGCGCGGGTTCCCCGAGAGAGCGGAGGACTTGAGCACCTGAGGCAGTCGGCCTGGAAAGGTGGGGCAGGCCAGAGGAGGCCCCAAACCTAACGTCAACGCCGCACCAGCCCGCGACCTTCAACTCCCCCCCCCCACTCCCAGCACTTTTACCGCCAATTTCGCAGAGATGCTGGAAAAAGTGGAGAAGAGGGGGGGAAAAAGTGAAGCGAAGAGAACTGAGGGACAAGAGTGCATTAGGAAAGAGGAAAGGAGGAGAGGGAGAGAGGGGGGATGGAGAGGGAGGGGACGACTCCCAGAGTGAAAGGAGGAGAAGGGGGCCAAGGAAGGCTTAGCCGAAGCGCTCTGGGCAGCGCGGAGTTCACTTTCCATGTCTGGAAGGCGGGTATTGTTTTTGGCGCCTAGGAAACCTTCGGAAGCTGCCGGGTACTTTCCTCCACCTCCCGTCGGTGTTTGGTAAATATTAACAAACCAGGGCGCGTTACTTTGTGGAGTGTGGATGCAGGGGCTGGCTTGGGCTCCGGGCGGTTTTCCTCTCCTAGAGCCCCCGCCCCCAAACCCCAGCCCCACAGTTCACGCACACACACACCTGCTTGACAACAGAAGGAATCAAAATCAATATTGTATTTGTCACCCCTCTGTCTCCTTTTTACTCCATCAGCAGCCCGGGTGCCACTGAAGCGAATTGTGGATTTATGGAGGGAAATTAGCATAAATTATTACGAAATCTGTAGCCGTGTGTGGTCCAGCTTGTGGGAAAAGAGGCTATTGCGAACTCTCCAAGCAGAAAGGTGGTCGGTGGTGGGCTCCGCAAAGGCGATGAATGGCTATGGCACGAAAGAGATTTCCAGTTGGTTTGCACATGGGTATAATTGACTTATGTGTATTTTATACAGTTTTCCCAACAACTCCCTAAGCCTGCGGGTCGGATGTGCCCCCTCCCCAAAGCTTCTATTTGTTTTGGGTTCTGTACAATAGACTGGTGCACTTTTCAAGATTTCTGGAAAGTGCTCCTTCCTTCCTCCTCTTCATAATACTAGCCTTAAAACTCTGTAAATAGCATGCAAATCCCTTTCTTCCCTTGGGCTTTGTAGATCTTCAGTAGGAAGTAAGATACAATTTTACAGCAAAGTACACTTTTTAAATGTGCATCTCACAACTAACTCCTCGCCCCACCCAAGGCAAAGTTGTGCTATTAGGTTCAATTTTCTTAATGAGCCCCGGGCACAGGCAAAGTGCCTCACCTCCCATCTTCACCCGAGCCAAACTTTGAAGATTCCTACTTGTATCCTCCCATGTCCCAAACTTGGTGGTGACAACTTTCCCAGGGAGACGGACAGAGATTTATCCCAACTCGGATTTTTTTTTCCACCCAAACGTTTCTACTCTTAGAATTTAATCTTCTGTTTACTCGGAGCAATGATTTCGACAGCCATACAAAGGCCCTTTGCAAGGCAACAAAATGCCAATTGTTAAAACAAGAAAACATTTCTCTCTCCCCATCTCTCACCCCCAACACACGGGAGCGCGCGGGCGCACACACACGGGGTCGAAAAGAATCTTCCTGGCTATAGCAGGGGGAACAGAGATCTTTCACTCCTATCGTTGCATATCCCGAATCCAACCCTTCTCAAAACTCTGTTTCCATATGTATGTACATATTTTCTTAAAGGATCCTAAAAATCCTTGCGGGCTTCGATGCTCGTACCTCCCCTTCCCAGGTGGGCTCCTGCCTCGCCCACAGGAGCACCCTCTGTTTTTTTCCTCACAGGGCAGCTGCCTTCTAGAGCAGGAAAGCTGTGGACCAACGCCTTTCGGTCTGTGAAACACAGCCCTCACTACTAGTCATCTGGGGCCCCTCAAGCTCCCGAGCTTCCCCAGCTCCTCTCATCTCAGGACCCTCTAGGCTAACCCGACCACGCCATATAACCCCCAAACGTCGCACCTCCTTAGGAGCTGAAGCAGGCGCAGCTCCGTCGAGTACCGCTGCCTCCCCCCAAGCTCGGCAGAAGTTCCTCCCGGGTCCAACTGGTTTATCTGCAGGGGGTTTACCTGCCCTTCTCCAGCCGCGCCCCCAGAGACAGGTCAGCGTCCCTCCCCCCCCCCCCCCCCCCCCCCCCCCCCCCGCTTCACACCCACCTCCTCCTCCTGGTCATTTTTTCCGAGTTAAGAAGGTGACATTATTCTTTTCTTCAAGCACTTCTGTTAATATTGAAAAACGTGCGCTTGCATCTCAAGCGAGGCAACCCAGACGCGAGGGTCATTTCAATATTAATGAAATTGTTTAATCTCCTAAATTCATCGTGTTTAAGTTACGTTTTGGTGAGTTATTGACCACCTCAGAAACTGTGCTTAATGGGAGGGGTGCGCGCGTACGTGCGCGCGCGCGCGTACGCACACACGCGTTTAAAGATCTTTTTTATGCTAACCCCAAATAGCTCCACTAATAATGCTCTAATATCACTAGAAGTATCAAAACTTCACACCCAGAAATCTACCACCACCGCCTCCTCCTGAAAAAAAAAAAAAAGTTCTCACACATTTCGAGACTGAAGGTGATTTAGTGTGAGCTGTTGCTATTGAGTTTTTAACAACGCGGTAGAAGGAATTTCTTCTAAAAACCATAAAGGTCGGAGAATGTGCAGAAACCAGCGGGAACGCCTAGCGTCTATACTTGTAGACTGCGTGCAAGCAGGCGGGGTTGATTCACTATTTCATAGCAATTAGATGATGATGACAACGATAATAATAATAATAATTATTATTATTATTCACTGAATCTCCAGAGACTATTCCAAACCAGGGAACAAGCCGCCCACACTAGGCAAGGTGACCCCAGGCACATCCCCATCCTCTTTTCTCTCCAAAAAAGTAAAACCGCTGGTTCTTTGCAAATCTAGAAGGTACTTCTGTTTTAGTGGGGCCGCAGGCAGCTTTTGCTGGGCCTTCTAAACTCTAAATAACTTCTTTCTATGCAAAAAAAAGGGGGAAGGGAGAGAAAGTTCCGGCTGTAAAATGCAAACTTCCAGGCCACGCCTAACTCCTAAATTTCAAACCACCTGGGGAGTGAGAGACCTCGAGCTTGATAAAGTGTGTCAACCAAACTCAGGCCCTGCCCAGGTCCACAAGCCGTCTTCCCCAAACAGCCCAGAGCCTCCATCCTGTGTCTTGGTTACCAAATTCCTGGAGGACTTTTAAAGTGAAGACCTTGCTTATTTGCCCAGATACACTACTTTATTTTTTTTTTAATTTGGCCAATACACTTAGATACAAAATGGGCTCTTACAAGGGTCTGTCCGATTATATTTTTGTATTTTTAAACCCCATCACTTAAAGCTACACACCCACTGTGCCAGGCTAAGGCAGCAGCCTAGGAAGGTCAAATCAAACTTTGACCTGCCTCTTGGAGCAGTGGAGGAAGGGTGTATTTTCATTACAATAACCTATGCAACCAGCCCCGGGTAATGCCAAGAGCAGGAAAAGGGTCAGCTTCAGGGGAAAGCCGTGCCTGAAGTTAGCCAACAATACAAACCCGATACACTGCAGAGGAAACAAAATACCCCGGCCAAGCAATTTCCATGTCAAACATCATCTGCGCAGCGGCTCGGTCTGTGAATATGAGTGGTCGCCTGAATCCCTGCTCCGCGGCCGGCCGGCGCCTCCTCATACCTTCACACCGCGCACCCTGGCCCGCGCGTCCTGCTCCCGCCGGTGGCCGAGGCTCTTCCCCCTCGCCCAGTCTGGAGCTGGAAGTGATTCCTATTGGCCAAGGTGTCCATGTAAATAGGTGTGAAAGAAATCAGAGCTGGCCAGGCTCTCCCCTCTCGCTCAGTCCCCTCCCTCTGCATCCCCCGCTCCCCCTCCTCTTCCTCCTCCCCCAAGGCGATTGTCATATGATAGCTAAGAAGTGGCACATTAATGAAGCGCCGCTACAGGGGTCTTTTCTGCTCCTGTCACCGCTTAAAACTATCAGATGGTTCGAGGGAGGACATGGAGGCAGCCACCTAGCTCAGTGGAGCCGCGGAGCCCACAGCAGCGCCCTCCGGAACCCCGAGGCCGCCGCTGCCACTGTCCGCGCCGGGACTCCGCCGCCGAGCTCGGCCGCCCGCGGAGCTCACGGCCAGAAGCGCCACGGACCGGGCGGCGCGGGGCGCTGCGGGTCTGAGCTGCGGAGCTCAGGAACGAGTGGAGCCCAGCCGAGGCAGGA
This sequence comes from Aethalodelphis obliquidens, assembly GCF_003676395.1. Taxonomy (NCBI): domain Eukaryota; kingdom Metazoa; phylum Chordata; class Mammalia; order Artiodactyla; family Delphinidae; genus Aethalodelphis; species Aethalodelphis obliquidens. The sequence goes on from NW_020837970.1 coordinate 7,291,210, forward strand.
CACTGCGCCCCGGCTGCGCGCCGGGAGGGACTCGGCGAGCAGCAGCGCCATCCCGGATGCGGACGCGCAACTTGGGGCAACTTTAAGGTGAGCCGCTCTCCGTTGCATCCCCACCCCCAGTTCCCGCTCCTGGTCCGGGCTTCCTTCCAGGCTACCATCGCGCCGCTCGCGGGCTTCCCCTCCCGCGCCCCCTGGCCGCCCCCAACTCGACACGCAAAGTTGCTGGCTAAAGAGCTCAGGCACTGGCTGATCCGGCGCCGAAGCCCCCTACTCGCCACCCCCGAAGTCTGTTCTCGGCCTGGCTGACCTCGCGGTGTCTGTGCATCCACGTCCTTCCCCCCATTATCTTCCCCCCTTCCCAGATCCGAGCAGGCCCGCGCGGACCCAGAGCTAGAAAGGGGCAAAGAAGAAGATGCCTCGGCCCGGCCGCAACACGTACAGCGACCAGAAGCCGCCCTACTCGTATATCTCACTGACCGCCATGGCCATCCAGAGCTCGCCCGAAAAGATGCTGCCCTTGAGCGAGATCTACAAGTTCATCATGGACCGCTTCCCCTACTACCGGGAGAACACGCAGCGCTGGCAGAACAGCCTGCGCCACAACCTTTCCTTCAACGACTGCTTCATCAAGATACCGCGGCGGCCAGACCAGCCCGGCAAGGGCAGCTTCTGGGCGCTGCACCCCAGCTGCGGGGACATGTTCGAGAACGGCAGCTTCCTGAGGCGCCGCAAGCGCTTCAAGGTGCTCAAGTCGGACCACCTGGCGCCCAGCAAGCCCGCTGACGCGGCGCAGTACCTGCAGCAGCAGGCCAAGCTGCGCCTCAGCGCGCTGGCGGCCTCGGGCACGCACCTGCCGCAGATGCCCGCCGCCGCCTACAACCTGGGCGGCGTGGCGCAGCCCTCGGGCTTCAAGCATCCCTTCGCCATCGAGAATATCATCGCGCGCGAGTACAAGATGCCTGGGGGACTGGCCTTCTCCGCCATGCAGCCCGTGCCCGCCGCCTACCCGCTCCCCAACCAGTTGACTACCATGGGCAGCTCGCTGGGTACTGGCTGGCCACACGTGTACGGTTCGGCAGGCATGATCGATTCGGCCACCCCCATCTCCATGGCTAGTGGCGATTACAGCGCTTACGGCGTGCCGTTGAAGCCTCTGTGCCACGCAGCGGGCCAGACGCTGCCCGCCATCCCCGTGCCCATTAAGCCCACGCCGGCCGCAGTGCCCGCGCTGCCCGCACTGCCTGCGCCCATCCCCACCCTGCTCTCGAACTCGCCGCCCTCGCTCAGCCCCACGTCCTCTCAAACAGCCACCAGCCAAAGCAGCCCCGCCACTCCCAGCGAAACGCTCACCAGCCCGGCCTCCGCCCTGCACTCAGTGGCGGTGCACTGACCCGCAGAGGCCGGCGCCCCGTCTTGTGCCCCCCACCCCCGCAGCTCACTCGCCTTCCCCGGCTCCCAGTCCTGCCCTCCCCATCTGGGACCGCCACCCTAACTTGTCCAGTTCACCTTCGGCCAACCCTCTCTCCCCCATGAGAACTCTGTTTTGGACCCAGGAGACGCAACACAAACTTGCAGATGGGCCTGGAGGCGCGTGGGAGTTGTCCTCGCCCCCAAGAGGGGTTAGGCAGGGGGCACCTGAGCCAAGTCGTCCCATTCCCGGGGCCCCCGAAATCCCCCTCCCACTGAAGAGGCAGGGGAAACCCTGCCTCCCGCAGTCTCGGAGAGGGTCGCGTCTAAGCTCGGCCCCGATCCGCGAGGCTCCGGACACGGCGCCGTTAGTTCCAAGCCCAGAGAAACCGCCTTGGAGGTTTCCCGGAACAGATCTTCCCTGAGGGTTGCAGGCGCACAGCGGGGAGCCAGATCTCTGTTTACGTCTTGGAAATCTGCCGCGAAAAGGGACCACTGGCTTCCTACCCTACTCGCCTCCGCCCATCCGGCAGGGGCTGGGCGGACCACAGCCTCCCGGAGTAGCGGCCCTGCCTCCCCCGCTTCTGCGGAGTTTTCTGGTTTGGGGTTTTGTTTCCTGACAGAGGCTCCAGGCGCTGGGAGTGTAGGGGAGAGGCTACCAACCTGGGAAGGGGACGTTTGTCCTCTACACAAGCAAAATAAAACTAAAAGTCAACCTTGTATGTTTACAAAGCGCCCGGTAAAACGTAAACAGTGAACCTGAATCTGTAGTGCTTGGCGGGCGAGCGGGCAAAAGCCCACTTTACAAGTACCTGTTGTAATGTGAATGTTTACTCTGCATTTCTGGCCAGGTTTAGGGGAGGGAAAGGGGGGGTGGGAAAGTTAATTGGGATGTTAACTTTCCGATTACTTAGAGACCTTTTTAGCTATTTATTTTATTGCTGGAAGGAAAAAAAGAAAGAAAGAAAATGAAATAAGTCCAAACTAAGAAAGCATCAAGGGCAACCCTAGAAGAACTTAGATAAGCTGACTAGTAACATGAAGGAGGTGTCACCGGATAGGTCTCCCATGGACAAGCCTTTCTGTTTGCTACAAGAACTTTTCCGAGAAGCTAAAGGGCTGCAAAGAGATGTAAATGCTTGTGAATAGGAATGATTATACGCTGTGTAAAATGCACTTTTGTTTGCTATATTCCTTTAGAGTCTTAGGTAATTTGCTGGAAAATGAACTGTTGTTCTGGTGTGACCTGTTTAAGTTAAAAAAAAGTTGTAGTGTCATCAGAGCTGTACAATTTTTACCTTTCATTTTTCTCCCTCCCTGTACAGAATTAGCATGGCATTTTAAATATTGATGTTCTTGTTCCCAGCATGCCTGTTTTAAGACAAAGAATTTTAAAAAGGTGTCTACATTAAATTATGAACCTAGTCCAAATAATATTTTCTCATTAAAATATGTAAATGCAAATTTTAGTTTTGTGTGTTTTTGAAGAGTTGCTACAAACAGTAACTTTACCAAAGATAAATGCACTGCTTCTCTAAGCATGCTTTCTGCAATACATTGTCTGAGTAGTTTGTCTTTTTCATAACTTATTTTTAAAACAAACCTCCTCTTATGCACTTGCAGACTGGGAAGAAATTACGCAGATGGACTCTCGAAGATATTGGCCCAGAGAGAAAAATGAAACAAACTCTTTCTAGTATAGATCAGGTGCACAGGTGTGGTGCTAAAGGAAAAACTGTTAATGAAAAATGAGTAACTTTATATGTATTTTGACTATCTTTAAGTATACATTTTACAAAATATACAGCACTTGTATAGACGTAAGGCTTCTACAGAAACCAGGTAGAGGCGATATGGAGATATAAAGCGTAAAGGCAAGCTTGCTTACCCAATACTTCTATTCTGATGCATCTTATTTGCAGTGGACCTTGATTTCCTTGCTCCTTTAAATTATTGCAATCGTTGAAATCTTCTTTTTCAGAAGTTACTTAAAAGGTCACCTAGCCTGTAGAGAAACTTGTTCACTTTTAACTGAACAGATTTCTCTTTACTCCTTCATCTGGGAAAATAATGTTTGGTGTGTTTATTTTAAAGAAGCGAAGGAAGTTACTTTAAATGCTTGACTCTGAGTATTTGCTTTTCTTCAGATTTTTGCAGAGAATTAAAGTTTGCCAAGAACGTATGGCTCAAGGCCAATTAAAACTTTATTGAAAGGGTCACAGTATTTCCAGAGTGAGGTGTATATTCAACTAATGAAGTTACAAGACAAACTTAAATGGTGATTAACACTTTACTGTGTAAAATGATTAAACAAGAGACCTTGTGCAACACAGAGAAACCCACACAGAAATCATCATCACTATACTCCACAAGGAGAACCCTTAGCACCTGTGACCTTTATATGTTCAGAGGGTTCTCTGAAAAAAAATTTTTAGGATTAATGCAAAGGGTAATTAATCCTGCTGTGACCATTTTTTTTAAGGAAGGATCCCCCACACACAGCCAAAAAAAAAAAAAAAAAAGGTGGAAAATAAATGAATCATTGGACTGATTAAAATGCATGAAGCCACTAAAGCTCGTCAGACAGGGGACAACTAAACTCATTCATCAAGCCCAATTCACAATTATATCAACACGATCAGCTAAAGAAAGCCTGGAAGACTTACCCACCCTGCGCCAGGAAACTCTTAAAACTTTGTTCTCAACCAGAAACCATCTACATTTTTAAAAAGTGAAATACATCTTCATTACTTCCTGCAAACTAAAATTAAAGCCACCTCTGGAATATTCTAATCTCCTGGAATTCACTAACACTGAATTTGAACTGGGAATGAAGGAAGCCTAAAGGACTAACACGGGTCTCAAACATTTTGTAAATTTTCAGCTTAGATAGTCAGGTAAAATACTCTTCCTAGTAGTAGCAGGAGAATTCAGAGGCAAGTGATGTGTACATACACACATTTAACAAATGCAGGTAAATAAGACGCAAGTCCTATTTCCGATTTTTAGTAAAGGAGTGATTTCAACTCAGTATTTGAAAATGTGCTTTTCAGCTGGTAAGTTCGTCATGGTGTATTGCAAAGAATGAAATAACTTGGGCATTGTGAGTCCTCCTTTCACCACTGCAGGCATCTCTTCTCAGATGAAGTTGAATGAGTAAAGTAAAAAATCCATTGATGATATTTTGACCTTGGTCAGAAATCCAAAGGCAGCCCAAACACACACGCCTCCACCCCACTCCATCCCCAGCTTTGAGACTAGCACCCAGTTTAGCTGAAGTACCCCACAAATAAGGAAGTTTATAACTAGGATACCTTCAATGGCTCTCTTTGTCATGTTAAATCTTTTCACCTGGCTCAAGTCCAAAGTCAATACTCACAGCTTTAAAATAAAACTGGAAGAGACAACACCGTGCAGTGAGGTGTCTGTTCGGGATCTCATCCTGAGAAGGGAGTTTAGTTATATTATTTTCTGTTTTGTAAATCTGGGCAGTATTGATTTATTTTAAGGTAGGTTTTTGATTTGGAAACCTATTTCCAAATCTGCTATTCTGTTACTTTGGGTTTTTAACATGCTTCTGTGCTCAACTATGTTTTTAAGTGGCTTTCTCTGTGATTTGGGGAAATGCTTACACAATGGATGAGTTTTGTACACTTTCTTGAGAGAGAAGCTGCTGAAGTTCCCACTGTTCCTATTGCCTGGGTTGGGCGGTGGGGGGCGGGGCGGGGGTCTTAAGAAGCCTGAAGACTAGCAAGAGCAGTGCTAGTAAATGATCCTCGGAGCGGCTTAACTATTACAGCAGCAAGTTTAACTCCTACAAAATAGATGAAAACACTGAGTGTCTTGGAAGCATAAATCTGGCCAGGTTCTCAAGTGGGATGAAGCTGGTAGGTGGGAGGGGGAAAGAATCCAACGGAGTACTTCTAACAGAAGGTTTTACGTTAGTTAATGCGAGGTTTGGGGGTGGGGGCTGCGGTGTTCAGGGATGGTTTATACTTTTGCAAATGGAAACTCCCTCTGTAAAAAGATATCCATTTAAGAAGTGGCAAGGATCAGGATCTGTTCTCCAATTCTTAATATAAATGGCAGTTAATTTTTTTTCTCCTAAAGCCACATATGCACAAAGACACCCAAACAAAAACAAAACAAAAAACAATCCAACCCACCGGCTGTGCAGCCTCAAAGGGGATGCATTTGTTTCGTTTAAACTAACAACAAATTATCTAATTAATATGTTTCAATTACAGCATGAAAGGCGCAGCCCCTGGACCGCCCGCCGTGGGGTCACAATAGCCCCAGAGCCCACTCTAGGAATTTACAATAACTTCACATCTGTTTCTTTATTTCCCACTTTTTGAGTCTAAAACTCCTCTCAAGATCACTTCAAACTACGGGGCTGAGTTATGAAATATGTCCCGGTGTTAAAGGGGGATGAAACTTTGCCCACGGATGCTTCATTTGCAAGCAAAAAAGTGAAAGCCCATTGAAGAGCATTAAACAAATATATTAGAATTCTGTCACTTTATGCAATTGAGTAGATCAAATGAAGGGTCCCGGCCACTTCATTCACTCTCATTCACTCGAATAGAAAATGCAAAGAATAGCAACCCGAGACTGGGCCACCGATGTAGATTTAGCTCCTTTTTACTGGGAGACAAAAAGGCTGAATTTTCACAAACACATTGCTGACTCGGGGACTAGGAAACCGGCACTGGAACCCCTTTGGAATTTAAATTCATTTTATCTTCCTCTCTCTTTGCGGGGATCTGTTTGCACTACAGTGCAAGATGCAGCGGGCATCCTCTGGCTTCTGAAAAAATGGGGGAGGGGAAGAAAGTGAGTGGGGGTGGCTATGTGGGCCTCAGGATTCTCAAGGAGCTCTTGGTGGTCAACTGACACTCAGTTCTGAGATAATAACTTTGATTTAAACAAATCTTTATCTACATCAATATAAATATCATTGTATCACACATCTCCTAGCCTCTTACCTCCTTGCTTGGCACGGGTTACATAAATGGCTTGTTTCCAAAGATCAGAATCACGTCTGGGTCGTCCAGTTTACTGCTTTCAACTAATATCTGGTCAATGGTGTCACAGTAGACTTGAAAGCTAAGCTTTCAACCTCACCTGCTCAGTACTCTTCTCTTTCTCTCTCTAACATGCACACGTGCACACATGCACACCACTTTCTGATAACAACCCTATCCGAGCACCATTATGGTAAATTTGTTAAGCAAAAATCAGGAGATGAGACATTCTTTGGTTAGAATTTCCAAGTCAGAATCTTCTTACATTTTCATTTCCCATTTTTGGGGCAGGGGAAAAAGCCACATGTGTCTGTGGTAATTGAGATAACCTTGTGGCACTACTTCTGTCCTGTGTCTTCAATGGCCAATATTTTTGTTTTGATGAACTTTATAGATTTTTATGTGTCAACATCTTAGAAAGCTTACAGTGCTGTTAGAGCTGCTTCTAGAAACAGAACAGGGAAAAATAAAGCAGCAGACTTCTCAGCTTTTGAGGTGTGATTGCAGAGGAATGAACCAGTTTTCCTTAAACTTGTAGTCTAAATGAGATCTGATCTGAAGGAGGAAGTATATGAAGGGTTTTATTTTGTATTTTTTAAAACGTGCCTGGTACTTTTCCCAGATGCATTCAAACTTTGAATGCTTTTCATTTCAGCTTCAAGATTTGTAAGGTTATATTTGACACTATTCTTCATTTAATTTGTGGGATTGGTGTCTGTCGCAGGGGACAGGAGGTAGCTCAGATCTACAGCTACAAAAAAGATACTGAAGAAACAGTTGGTTGTTTTATAACCGTAAGCTATCAAACTCACCAGAATTAATAACAAGCAATAAACTCATCAGTACAGTAAAATAAGAAAATAATTAGAAAATATCCATGGAAAATTGTAATTGGCTAAATAAAACCTTCCTTAGAAGATTTTCCTTCCAGAAATTTTCAAGAATATACGGACAAAGGGTTCTTTGGAGGCAGCCTCCTTTTGCCTATGTCTGCAAATAACCGATGTCAAATCAGCTGCAAGCTTTTGAAGGAACAAACTCAGAGCATTAATTAGAGCAGATTAAGCTCACAGATAAAAAGCATTCTTTAAGTATCTGTTGTTTGGAGACATTGTGATTCTGATTCATGCTTTGCAGCCTGTATATTTTTATTTACTCAGTTAATTTCTTCCCCAGAGTGTTCCCTGTTGACGGGGTTTACTAAGGTACACAGTGCAGAAAGAATTGTTGGTTTGCAGAAACAAATGTTTCCAAACTCTGCTTTTGCTACTGATTTCTCTCCCCTCCTTTCTGAAATACAATGCATTGGTCCAACGATTCCACCACATAGCAGCATATAGAGAAACTGTTCAATAAAGGATCTTAATTTTGTGCCACTTAGAGGAAGCTTAGTATTTATTAAGTAGTATCTAGAGTGTTTTACATTAATTAGAGCAGCTCCTTGGAGAGACATTACAGCCAAGAACTGTTTCACACAACAGGAAAACACAACATCTCAAATCCCCGACTAGATCTGCCATAGCGAAACACAGAGCTGCAAGGGTCTGCCCGCTTGGAAATGTCAACATATATATTATTTATTTACATATGTTTGATAGACAGACTGAAGGTCTGTGTATAACAATAAAATGCTTATTGAAAAGGTCCCTATCACCCTGGGTGCAGTGGTATTTATGTCAGCTACAAAATAACCACAACAACAACCTGATATAACGGATCTGTCTCAAGATTCCTGATGTGGATTTCATATCAGGGGGAAAAAACTGACAAATGACTGTCCAACCCTCCTTTGTTCAATAGATGAGTCAGTCTGAATCATGTATTTCTGGGACTGCCTGGAAGATGCTAACAGTTCTCATCCTTGTGTGTGTGTTGCGGGGAGGGACTGGGCAGGGGAGAGTAAGGAAGAATAGGCAAGGATGAAATTTGAGGACCGTCAGATTAGTCCAGGTGGTGTATATGCAGTGATTCCTGTCCCCAACACAGAAGAATAACTCGCTAAATGAATGGGAGCTCTGAAAATAGTCCTGTTTAGTTTAGGTAAAAGCGCTTTGCCTTTGTTCCAGCTGTCAGTAAGTGAGAGTACTGGCTGTAGATTTCAGCTGTGATACCAAGTTTGTACAATTTAAACCTATGAAACGCATTTGAATTTACTTGTGGATGCTATCGGCTTTAATAAGAGGCAAACCCCTCCCATAAAACAAGAAAATGAAAATGATTAACTTTGACATAGAAATATAAACAGCAATTTGATTAATTATATTGCTAATTATTCCTTGCTGTGGAGCCAAACATTATTCAATTCTTAAAATGACAGATGCTGAATAAATCATATAAAATAATTACTTGGAATTTCACTGCAGTGAGAAATGGTGGCATCTATGGAGAGATTTATATTGATTTCTAAATATGTATTTGGTTTTGTTCTATTCTGTTTCACTTAGAAATTTAGTCCTTACTGTAAAAATACTACAACTATGTAATAAAATGTTTTTTTCTATGTTTTCCTATGCATATATTAAAATAATCAATTTCTCTTTTTAATATTCTCATAATTATAATCAGTATACATATATTTGTATATCTTGGCTTTTCCCCAGCATTATATCATAAGCATTTCTCACATTTCCCCATGTTTTCATAACGTGGGAATACATAATATTAATAACCATCAATTTTAATGGTTGTATAGCCTGCCAACTGAATGAATCCCCCTGGGTGAGGCATTTTGAATATTTTTAGGTTTTGTTTTTTTCTTTGTTTGTTTTGTGAATTTTACAAAGACCGTTGCAGTGAACATCTTTTATACCTAACTAAACACTGTTTCCAATGATGTAAAATATATTAACATTGACATGTGGAATTCCCTAATGGCTCCCTGCAAATTCAATAATGTAATTTAATTTAGGATTCTGCTTCAGTTCTTACATTTCCATTGCTCTCACCCTCGACCCAGAGCAATATTGGCGGCCTTAGAATCACAGACACTGAATGTTAGAGTTGGAAAAGTCCTGAGAGATTCCAGGGAAGTCGATTTTTTTACTCATTTGTTGAATCCCACTGATATATTCCTTTATCTACATCCAAATAATTTAACAACACCAAAGCCAAGTTCTGAAAGTAAAACAAAAATTCAGTCCTACCACCAATGCCAGACCAATGCAACAAAAAATCAGAAATCAAGAAAGTACTGAAGTTGTCAAAATGAAGGCTTTTTACTTGATAACGTTCGCTCACCTCATTGTAAAGCGGTTTACAAAGCGTGACAAGCTGTAGCCCTTCTGAAGGGGCCTGGGGGTAGTCTGTGTAACTAGAGGGAATGGTCACTGCTCAGTTCCAGGTCTGAAGAGAAAGGGATCCACCCTCAAGTCTGAATCATTTCTTAACTCTGTGATACTCTCCTGACATGGAAAACAAGTGGTCTTCCAGACAGACTGCCAGGAGTCTAGAGGGTCCAGGCACACAGCAAGTGTTACTACCTCATTTCTTCGGCTGCTGTGAGATGCTAATTCTCAAGATGGGAGATGGCAGGAGGGGCTTCTGGGGTGGGGATGACCAAAATGGGCCAGGAGTCTGAGATCCTGATTTTGTCTTGTTATTGCAGCATTTCGTTTCAACCTTTCTTACATGACACTTTCATGTCTGATTTCCCCACTCCAGGTTCTTGAGCTCTTATTTGTTTTTCGTCAAGTGGCTTCACACTGTGTGAGACACAACACAGGTGCCAATGGGGTGCTTGTCAGTTGAAGAATATCCAGGCATCCTGGAGTGGACCCAGGAAGAAAAGCAAGCAGGGATACTGCCATAACCAGTGGCTAAGGTTGAGATCATCTCCTGAATTGGAATCAATGTTTTTTGGTGGGAAAAAAAATCATGGAACCAAATGAATTTGTTCACAATTACTTGTCTGTAGTTCCCAAGCCATCCCAACCACACCCCCTGAGCTAATCACTCCTACCTTCGGCTTGGCTCACTTAACAGCGAGAGGAGAGATATAAGAGGAGGAACAGAGGAAGGCTGAGAGGAAGAGAAGCAGCTGGATGAGAATCTGATGATTCTGCTCGCACGTCCTTTAAATAGGTCACCGAACACACCTCTTCCTTTTAATTCAGTGCCGGCCAATTCAACTCAGTCTGATTTAATCCAGTTCAACAAATGTCACTAAGCATCACCTGCACAAACAAGATCTTTCAAAAACGTATTTTGGTCAGAAGACCTGAATTTGAGTGCTAGTTTTGTCACCTTTTACCTAAATGGTTCTGAGCAAGTCTCCTGAGCTTTCTGTTAGTTACCCTGAGGTCAGAAGAGAGGTAAGGTGCCCTCAAAGACTTGTCTCAGTGAATCAAGTGGAGCAAAGCAGATGAAAGAGCCCTGAAGCGCCATGCAAACTTAAGTTACCATTACTGTCGATGATGGATAAACAGTAAAGCAAAAACCGCTATTAAAAATTGTCCTGACAGAAGGGCCATCATCAAAAAATCTAGAAACAATAAATGCTGGAGAGGGTGTGGAGAACAGGGAACCCTCTCGCACTGCTGGTGGGCATGTGAATTGACACAGCCACTATGGAGAACAGTATGGAGGTTCCTGAAAAAACTACAATAGAACTACCATACAACCCAGGAACCCCACTACTGGGCATATACCCTGAGAAAACCATAATCCAAAAAGAGTCATGGGGGCTTCCCTGGTGGCGCAGTGGTTGAGAGTCTGCCTGCTAATGCAGGGGACATGGGTTCGAGCCCTGGTCTGGGAGGATCCCGCATGCCACGGAGCAACTAAGCCCGGGAGCCACAACTACTGAGCCTGCGCGTCTGGAGCCTGTGCTCCACAACAAGAGAGGCCGCGATAGTCAGAGGCCCGCGCACTGCGATGAAGAGTGGCCCCCACTGGCCACAACTAGAGAAAGCCCTCGCACAGAAATGAAGACCCAACACAGTCCAAAATAAATAAATAAATTAAAAAAAAAAAAAAGAGTCATGTACCACAATGTTCACTGCAGCACTATTTACAATAGCTAGGACATGGAAGCAACCTAAGTGTCCATCAACAGATGAATGGATAAAGAAGATGTGGCACATATATACAATGGAATATTAGCCATAAAAAGAAACAAAATTGAGCTATTTGTAGTGAGGTGGATGGACCTAGATTCTGTCATACAGAGTGAAGTAAGTCAGAAAGAGAAAAACAAATACCATATGCTAACACATATATATGGAATCTAAAAAAAAATAAAAAGGTTCTGAAGAACCTAGGGGCAGGTAAAGATGCAGCCATAGAGAATGGACTTGAGGACATGGGAAGGGGGAAGGGTAAGCTGGGACGAAGTGAGAGAGTGGCATGGACATATATACACTACCAAATGTAAAATAGACAGCTAGTGGGAAGCAGCCGCATAGCACAGGGAGATCAGCTCCGTGCTCTGTGACCACCTAGAGGCGTGGGATAGGGAGGGCGGGAGGGAGGCTCAAGAGGGAGGGGATATGGGGATATATGTATACATATAGCTGATTCACTTTGTTATACAGCAGAAACTAACACAACATTGTAAAGCAATTATACTCCAATAAAGATGTTAAAAAAAAAACACAGACCTACCATATGACCCTGCAATTCCACTCCTGGGCGTATATCCAGAGAAAACCATAATTCAAAAAGACACATGCACCCCAATGTTCACTGCAGTACTATTTGCAATAGCCAGGACATGGAAGCAACCTAAATGTCCATCAACAGAGGAATGGACAAAGAAGCTGTGGTACATATATACAATGGTACATAGATACTCAGCCATAAAAAAGAATGAGATAATGCCATTTGCAGCAACATGGATGGACCTAGAGATTGTCATACTGAGTGAAGTCAGAGAAAGACGAATATCATGATATAGCTTATATGTGGAATCTAAAAAAATGGTACAAATGAACTTATTTATAAAACAGAAACAGACTTACATACATAGAAAACAGTCCTATGGTTACCAGGGTGAAGGGTATGGGTAGGGATAAACTGGAAGACTGGGATTGACATATACAAACTACTATATATAATATGGATAACTAATAAGGACCTACTGCATAGCACAGGGAACTCTACTCAATACTCTGTAATGACCTATATGGGAAAAGAATCTAAAAAAGAGTGGACATATGCGTATGTATAACTGAATCACTTTGCTGTATACCAGAAACTAACACACCATTGTAAATCAACTACACTCCAATAAAAATTTTAAAAAGTAAAAAATAAAAAAATAAAAAATAAAAATTGTCCTAAGAGGAGTTTAGTCTTTGCCTACTCGTAGAGAGAAGATCTATTTTTCCTGCTATTTTTTAACCCCCCAGTTTTCACTTGTTCCTGTGCCCACCCCTCTGAAGTAGGTTGGCAGTGGAAAGGGGGTGCTGTGGCAAAGGAAACCATTGATTCTTGCTTGCATTTTCTCTCAGTGGGCCTTTTCACAGATTTTTAGATATGATGTTGACAAACTGCTATTACAGTTGCTGAAAGGACTTGAGAGGAAACAATGTGACAGTTTTGGGGAGGGGGCACTTTTAGCCTTCTTTTCCCCACCAACCAATGGCAGAAGCTACTACCCTGTCACTTGAAATAATTTAATAAGTGACTATGTAGGATTTACCACGGGCCAGGTACTGTTCTAAGTTCTTCACAAATGATAACTCATTTAATTTAATCCTAATAACAGCCTTATGAGTAACAGGTTTTTATTATGTCCATTCTACAGATGGGAATATTGCGGCACAGGGCATTCAACTAATTTGTCCAAGGTTACTCGGCGAGGAAACAGAATCGATGCCCAATGGACTCTCAATAAAAGCTGGTTTAATGTAAGGATACTTTTGTTACTGAAGGCAGCAGATCACATGAGTTCCCAGATGCACGGGCTATAGCAAGCTCATTCAGGTCTGCAGAGGGAGAAGCTGACTAGCTCAGACACAAGATGATTTTTGCAGCTGCCAATGTAATTATTCTTTTGTTACTTCTCTTACCCCACCCAGCTTTGCTGTGAGTTATGATTCACTAAATTGCATTTTCTTCCTAAACAAACCTCTATTTAACTTATGTGGACGGGGGGTGGGGCAAAGGGAGAGACCACCTTCAAAAGACACAAAACCAACAAAAACAACCCTCTACGCTAACTCACAACAATTTTTGATTTTTGATCTCAGTCCGATCAGACACCAAAAAAGTCACAATGGAACACTGCCACCTGTGTCCCCTCACCCTGTAAAAAAAAAACGATGGACCTCAAGGTATATCCAACCAGCCTGGATCCATCCACAATTAACTCAGATCTTTTGGGAAAAAGGGCAACTGATCCAATATGAAATCTAAGCAGGAATGTATTCTTGTAGTTAGATGAAAACTGCCAACCTATGTGTCTTTTCCTTCCCTTGCATTCTTCATCAGATCAAAACATAACTCAGAAGAGGAGGGGGAGAAGTACCATTTTTGTAATTTCAATGTGATTTTAGAAAGAAGAAAAGAAAGAAAGGAGGGAAGGGAGGGAGGGAGGGAGGGAGGGAGAGGGGAAGGGAAGGAAGGAGGAAGAAGATTGATTTAACTTTCTCAGTAAATATAATTTTGTTTGTTGATGATGGAACCAAATACTGAAGGGGTCAATATTTGAAGTTTCCACTTAATGCTCAAACTTCTTTAGTGATACTTTCTAAAAATATGCTTGGGTACTCACAAATCTTTTACAATCTAACTACCAGGAGGCAGGCGTTTATATACTTATAAACATGCATTTTAAGAAGGTTGTATGGGGCTTCCCTGGTGGCACAGTGGTTGAGAGTCCGCCTGCCGATGCGGGGGACACGGGTTCGTGCCCCGGTCCGGGAAGATCCCACATGCCGCGGAGTGGCTGGGCCCATGAGCCATGGCCGCTGAGCCTGCACGTCCGGAGCCTGTGCTCCGCCACGGGAGATGCCACAGCAGTGAGAGGCCCGCGTACCGCAAAAGAAGAAGGTTGTATGTCTTTGTGTTTATATCCACCTCCGGCCTCCCTTTTGACCATCGGCTTCAGTTACAAGTGACTCCTAGGAAACAGCTGGTTTTCATCCTTGGCTAGTGGGCTCCCCGTTGGCTGTGTTAGGAGTCTCTCAGCCTTGTTCTAACAGAGCTGTATTTGCTGGATGTGACTGGGCTGAGAATGCTGGTGAAGCTCACTCAAGCTTCTTGGTCACCTCACCCTGGTTTGGTGGTTCAGCTTGTTAAATAAGGTAAATCATGTTACATACCCTGTGTTTCTGGCCTCTCTCCACTGCACAAACCCTCACCTCCCCCAACTACAAGAGGTCCTGGGGCTACTTCTCCAATGACCACACTTAGTCTTGGAGTCATTCCAGCCCACTTCATCTTTTAAGTATAGATCCAGTGGCAAAGGTCAGGGTCCTTTCTGCACCTTTTCCCTTATTCTATTCTATTTCCATCTGAGTTTCAAAATGGCCATCCGTGCAGGGCTCAGCTAGTCAACTGCCTCTGGGACTGGTGTCTGCGAATGTCCATGCTCCTTGGCAAAGCCATGGAGGGACACTGGGAGAAGATGCTTTTAGATGCTAAATAAGCTATTTGGGAGATGTTCTTTTTTTCCCTTCATTTGCCAACCTTCTTAGAGCAAAAATAAAACAAACCCTACTACTACTTTGGAGTAGAACTGTTCTGTGATGGTTTCTGCTGCAATTTGTTACACTTATTTTTCAGAGCCATATTGAGGCACCCTTGTCCCCAGTGACTTGGTAACTAGAAATTCATATGTTGTCGGGTAGGCTGACTCACATGACCCTCGCTGAATCTCATAAAAATACCTTGTTCTGCAATCAATACATTTGGCAAGGCACTCAGCTTTTTTTCTTTAATTGTTCAAAGCATCATACGTGTCCTATACGGCATGTTATATGCCATTAATCAGCATATAAGGGCCTAAAGGGAGAGGAGTAGAAAGATATTCTTACAATTTATCAAGGTTGGGTACTATCTCCTCCTGAAAAAACAACAACAACGCAGTATTCCTAAGGGGGTAGAGTAAGATCACGGAATCAAAGATTTAAAGAGGAGGCATTGAGCAAATCACTGAAACCCTCTGAGCCTTCCTCTAAAACACGTGAGTTACAGTAAACATGCTGAGCTGGTTATTTGCCAATCCTCTCTCAGCTCCAAATTCAGCTCTCTATACTTTGCTCTGAAAATTTTATTTCCCAAACTCCTTTGCCAGCTGACTTCCGGTGAGTTTCTGCAAACAGCAAGTCCTAGAGGAATGCTGGAAGGCGAGAGAGGGGGGAGGAGAAGCCTCCCTCCTGGTTGTACTGTTCCTGTTGGCTTCCCTCCCGCAGTGGCTCGGGCTCTAGCCTCCGCCTCCCTTAAGCCCTCCCAGGCCTCACCGAGCCCCCTGCAATGTACCGGCAGAGATCGGAGTGCCAGCAACTCAGGGTCCCTCTGCTGAGCACCAGAGGCGCCAGCAACAGCTGGGCAGCACCTCCTCCTCAGCTCTCCAGGGCTCCTCTACACCCCTAGGCTCTGCCATCTCCCACCTCTTCCTTTTCCAGGAGTGGCAGCTGCTTCCTGCAGTTACTACCTTGACATTTGCCCAGTATTCCTTTTTTTGTGCTCTAAGCCTACTAACACCCATGTAACTGATTCTCTGTATTAAATTTCCTCTCTTTGAAATACCTAGTGTGACTTCTGTTTTCCAGACGGAATCCTGAGTAATAGTGTGTTTATGACCCTGGGTCTCCTAACCCATCAGCTCCATGAAAGACTGTGTTCCTTCACTCAGCGCGTACCTACTGAACCCTGGGCACGGGCACTCCATTGCGTGTGAGCTCGGCAACAGGGAGACGGTTACACATATATGCCCAACAAGCCCTGATCGCCAGGAACTTGCCAGCTAGTAGAGAAGACACACATGGAGAGCAGCCTAGATAAGAGAACAAGTGCTGCGAGTGTACTGAGAAGGAGGTGCGGAAACAAGAGGAACAGAAAGCCTTGAGAGAATGGAGGGCTTGAGACTGGGTGAAGGCACATAGCTCACACTCAAGCTTACCAGCATAAGGACTTCAGGTGGTATATCTGGCAGACAGTAGAAGAGGTCACTTGGTAGAAAAAGAGGCCTCCTGGTAGGGACCAGAGAGAGGCCAGGTAGGGTGAAGACAGAAAATGGAAGGTTCTTGGGGTCACAGGGAAGAGTCTGGGCAGCTAGCGGAGCCCTTAGGAGATTTATGAGTAATGAGGCTGCACACTGAAACGACCTCCGCAGGAAGGTAAGAGGTAACGAGCAAGATAAATGGAAGGGGAGCAAGGACCATGGACAGAACACCTGACACTCTCCCAGGATGCCGGCTGCGTCTTTCACGGTTTCTTTCACCTATAAGAACCCTCATTTCTTGGATGTCTACTGTGTATCTGTACTGTTTGATTCACACGTATTATTCTCCTTTAGTTCTCACATTAACCCTAGGAGGTAATCCTCATCATAAAAACAGGGAAACTAATATCTAAAGGAGTTAATACCTTTTTCTGGTAAGCGACTGAATAAGATTCAAACCCAGGTTCTAACGGACTCTAAATCCAGCGCTCTCGTCAATCCACCTGCTGCCATTGTAACATATGGCTTGTCTGTCAAAAAGCATTTATTAATAGGATACCATTGAGGCTACTGTGACAAACAGAAGGAGGTGACGGTGAAATAATTAAGAATAGAGAGAAAAGAATGGATTTGAAAGACATTTCCGATAAATTAGAGGGTACGGTGACAGACTAGATAGTGAGCAGGGAGATGCTGGGAATGAGAGAGGAAAAGTAAATGGCAATTCAATTAGTCAGGATTCCTTGGGTTGCAAGTAAAAGAAGCTCAATTCAACCTGATAATTCTAACAGAAGTCCCAGTAAGGAATGTGATCATTTCTTTGGGTCATCGGCCCATCCCTAAACCAATCGCTGTAGCTAAGGAGACATAGTACTCTGGTTAAATATGGGCCGTGTCCTATCTCCAGGGCCCAGGGAGGCAGGTCCACTACACTGGATTCCTATAAAATGATCACTATACAATAACTCTGAAGAGTCAAGCCTGCTTAACTAGTAATGGGGTTCCATTGCCTAAAATAGGCATGGTTGATAGCACGTTAACTTTGGGAGGAAAATGCTGAGTTTGGTTACGGATCTGCTAAGCTTGCGCCAGCTCCAACAAAGATGCAGCTTAATCTTGATTCCAGTCATAACCTGAAACCACTCCCATGTTTCTTCAAAAAGCTTAAATCTTTTGACTTTAAAGATAAAAGTGAATTCTGACAATTCTGAACCATCCACTGGTCTAATGAAAGAGACCCCAAAACATGACTAAACTTATAGAACCTACACACAAAGTAGGGTAAGTTTTCTTTGTGAATGTGCAAATTACTGGACCAGGGAATGTCATTTTCGTCTCCTCTTCATAAACTTCATGGTTCGCCGCATTTGAGCTAAAATGGGGGTCGGCAAACTATAGTCCGTGAGCCAAATCCCGCCTGCCACCTGGTTTTGTACAGCCCATAAGCTAAAAACGGTTTGTATGTTTTAAATATATGCAAAAAAATGAAAAGATTACTAATGTTTCATGACACATGAAAATTATATAAAAGTCAAATTTCAGTTCCCATAAATAAAACTTTATTGGCATACAGCCTTAGTCATTCATGTACACATTGTCTATGGCTGTTTTTGCCTTACTATGGGAGAATTAAGATGCAACAGAGACCGCATGGCTCGCAAAGCCTAAAATATTGATTCTTTGGCTCTTTAAGTGTGCCACCTTGAGGGCTAAAAACTTGGAGTGCCCATTGGCCAGTGAGGTTTTTGCTATCACACCTACCTTTATTGGGTGCTAAATGAGCCACAAATCTGGCAAAAGGTCAAGATGAAGTCTCGATCTTCATCAAGTAATGACCCATTTGATTGTGAATTTGGGGGCTATTGATAAACTTATACAGAACTTGGGTCAAACATTAAAAGTCTCTCACAATATGTGCTTGTATTTCTCAGGTTGCTCATAGGATCATCTCATCTGTTTTTACAGGCTGTGTAGTTTACAAAGTATTATCAGACACACAGTTGGTTTGATCCAAATGTAATATACTACACAGTCAGCTTGCGGTAAGGCCTGACTTCTCCTGGATATGACATTTGCTAGGGATTAGGTGACTGAAATATTTTCTAATAAAGTGGTAAACAAACAAATGAATACATTTAGGAACGATGTTACCTGTTATATACCACATAAGCACATTCCATATGGAATGGAGATTAGCTGGTTGCCGTCCCAGCATCTACTCTCGCCTCTCCCAAACCTCCAGTTTCAGTATGAGAATGCATGAAGTCCTAAGTAGAAGTCCTTCTTCTACTAAATAACCTGCACTAAGCCAGTCAGGGTATTCCCAGGCACAGTGATTGTTCAGAGATAGACATGTGACCTTAGTTGGTCCAATCAGAATGATCCTCAAAATTTTGATGGAATGGATCCATAAAGACAGTCATTCTTTCCTCCTAGAATTTAATGAGAAGTGGCTGGAAGTTGCTAAGTTCCATCTTGGGAACCCCAGGGAAGCCACCTTAACATGGCACTGCAGAAGGAAGAGTGGACAGACAGAAACAGTCTTTGGGACATTCTTGAGTCACTCCATAGGGCACAGCCTGATGCTGTCCTGCCCCGGACCTTTAAAGTGTCACGAATCAGTAAGCTCCCTTTAGTACTGAAGTCAGTTTGAATCAGGTTTTCATTCACTGGTGACTAAAATATACCAAGTAACAAAGATTCTTTCATTCCTCCATTCATTCATTCATTCATAAAACATTATGTATTTTTTTTCTGACATCAAACGTTGTGTCTTTTCCAAACAACCACAACCAAATGCTCAATTCTCCAACACCAACTGTGTATCCTACAATTCAATTTAATTCAGACACTGGCTGCCCAGAGTTAGCCCAGACCCCAGAGATCAAGGGTTCAGTCCCACAAGACTTGCCTCCACTTCACACACCAGCTACAAATGGAATCCCCACACTCCCTGCACTGCAGCTTGGCTGACTGCAAATTCAGGCGTTCCCACTGCAATGCCCTTCATGTTCCATTATCTGCTAGAACAACTCACCAGTTTATGATAAAGGATACAACTCAGAAGAGCCAAATGCAACAGATGCATAGGGCAATGTTTTTGGAGGTGGGGAGCAGGTCACAGAGTTTGCATGCCCTCTCTGAGTGCACCACCTTCTCAGTACACCAATATTTTCCCCAACCTGGAAGCTCCCCAGACCCCATCATTTAGAGCTTTTAACGGAGGTGTTATGACATAGGCATGATTGATTAAATCATTGGCTGTTGGTGACTGAATTCAATCTCCAGCCCCTCTCCCCTCTCCAGAGGTGGGGCTGAAAGTTCTAACCCTGTAACCACTTGGTAGGTTTCTCTGGTGAACAGCCCCTACCCAGAAGCTACCTAGGGCTTTCCTCCAGGAATCATCTCATTAGCGTATAAAATACAATAAATTCCAAGGGCTTTAGGAACTCTATTCCAGGAATCTGGGACCAAAACCAAATATTTATTTTTTATTATACCACAGTGACATATACTTACTCTGATCAGATATTCTGCTCAGCCCTGGAAGACAGTCAATGTGTACCTTCAAGGATCTCCTTGGGTCAGGAGGTGAAATGCGGGCAGGGAGCAGTGCATAGATACAATACATGGAGCTTAAAGCAATGAGCTATAAACAGTATCAGTCAGAATAACAGGTATCCAAGATATATTTAGTCACCTCCAATAGTGACTAGACTAATACTAGTCAGGAAGGACATTATCCCTGGTCTAGGTCACACCTTGTATCCTTTTCCTCAGATGATCCTCAAAGTGTCATTAATTAATAATAAATTAATCACAGCAAATCAGTCCAACAAAAGATTCTTCCCTTGAGGCGCAACGACTTCCCTTCCATGCTCAACTCATCACACTATATATTTTACAGATTTTGAGACAAGCCCAAATTTTATTTCCCCAGTGCATCTAGAGGTTTCTTTACAGGTATATTATTATATAATTCTTCCCTTGAGGCGCAATGACTTCCCTTCCATGCTCAACTCATCACACTATATGTTTTACAGATTTTGAGACAAGCCCAAATTTTATTTCCCCAGTGCATCTAGAGGTTTCTTTACAGGTATATTATTACCTTTAAAAGAATCTCAGGGGCTTCCCTGGTGGCGCAGTGGTTGAGAGTCTGCCTTCTGATGCAGGGGACACGGGTTCGTGCCCTGGACTGGGAAGATCCCACATGCCGCGGAGCGGCTGGGCCCGTGAGCCATGGCCGTTGAGCCTGCGCGTCTGGAGCCTGTGCTCCGCAAGGGGAGAGGCCACAACAGTGAGAGGCCCGCGCACCGCAAAAAAAAAAAAAAAAAAAAAAAAAAATCCCAGGGACTTCCCTGGTGGCACAGTGGTTAAGAATCTGCCTGCCAATGCAGGGGGCACGGGTTCGAGTCCTGGTCGGGGAAGATCCCACATACCGCGGAGCAACTAAGCCTGTGTGCCACAACTACTGAGCCTGTACTCTAGAGCCCGCGAGCCATAACTACTGAGCCCGCGTGCCACAACTACTGAAGCCCGCATGCCTAGAGCCCGTGCTCCGCAACGAGAGAAGCCACCACAATGAGAAGCCCACGTACCACAACAAAGAGTAGCCGCTGCTCGCCGCAACTAGAGAAAGCCTGCGTGCAGCAACAAAGACCCAACACAGCCATACGTAAATAAATAAATAATAAATAAATATTTAAAAATCCCAGGTTACCTCCATGCATTTTGCCTTTTACTAAAGTATCCTGTTACTAGAATGTGCAGCCTCTGATTTCCAGGAAATCTTCAGCTCTGTCATTCCAAGAAGGCTCTTTAGCTCAACTCTGTCAACAGCCCCTGGGAGGTGTGGGATTTCTAAAGATGCCAGTTCCCAGCTCTCAAGGCTGGGGTGACTTACATGCCAAGCTGGAAAGCACTCAGATGTCAGGGTGTGTGTGTCAGCTGAGTGGCTGACTAGGAGATTGCAGGAGACAAAAGAGATTGGAGTAATATAATTTTAATAATGATAATGGCAAATAATGTGTGGCTTAGCGAAAAGAATCTTGGAGTTAGATGGATGCAAATGTACTTACTCACTGTGTCACCGTGGCCCAGCTACCAAGCATTCTGGTGCCTCCGTTTCTTTCCCTGAAAAAGAGCGGTAAGAATTTCCTCTTGGCCGAGACACACACAGTAAATGAGCTAACGTCTGTATGGTGCTTGGCCCATGGTTGGTGCTTGATAAATGACTGCTGTATTTGTTTACAATAAATACCATCCTAGAGTATTTTTGGTTATTGTTTTGAAAATTTTGAAAGCATGATACATGTTTAGCAATCCTCGACTTCCTGAATGCTAGGCCGGTGCTCTGCTCGAGCACCTACTATTTGCAAGCCCCCCAGGGCATATATCCTGCCAAGATATAGATCCTCACCTCAAGGAGCTTACAGGCCGGGCCACGGAACACTTACATCAGTGCAAAGGATGAACACGAGAGTCCAACACAGCAGTAGGAGAAGTTTAAGAATAAAATCCAGGATGAATGATCACACGTATTAAACCAAATGTTACATAACCGAGAAGAAAAAGCAGTGGCGAGTCAAAACACTTCAGGCAATTTCAGTTTTCATCCCAATTTGGAACTGACAGAATTCTTCCTTTTTTTTTTTAAGGTGAAAAAAGAGCTATTTGGATTTACTGACATCACGTTCCCTAATGAATGGTCTTTCTGACTCAGAAGTTCTATCAACATGCTGATGTTATATCTCAGGGATGCAAAAGCCCTACACAAAACAAACCTCAGATGTCCTAGAACAACCCTTCTTTTCCAAATTTGATTCTTATTTTCAATTCCAAAAACAACACACGAGGCCTCAGAAGGTACAAACGACCTCATGTTTATGCATGTGACCCTGGAGAAGTGAGGATTTCAGATGTCTTTGATCAATGAATTGGCTGAAGAAAACATCTCCCCAAAGTTACTTACAGAAGAACCAGTTCTCCCTGCCCCCACCTCACCTCAAACCTACAGAAACCTCCATCCTGCATCCATTTACAATGGAGCACTTGACATGACTTTATTGGTATATCTTTCTTATGCATTTGACCAATCAAAATGATAATTTAGACAAACTGGGGATGGCAGAGTGCATTATCCAGCCATATCTCATTATTATGCAAAAAATCAGATATTCACAGCAACTGTCTCATCTATTTATTGTTTGATTACTCATCTGGAAATTTTAATACTTTCTTCAGGGGCAGGGACTGGCAATAAAAAAATAGACCTATATATCAAACCTTTAACTTCCAGCCATCATTGTGTGCCATAATACAGATGGAGTGGCTATCAGCAAGCTTTACTGTGTTGGTTTATTTCCTTCAACAGAGAATGTGGATTTAAATGGGATAAAGCAACAAAGTTGACTTAAGGCTGGAGGGCCCCTTGGAACCTTCCAGTTACTTTGCAAGCAGAGATAACTGGCTTTAGTCTGCCTCCCAAGGAACTAGTGCCTAGGGCTGCCAATAGCTGTCTGCAAGATGAGAAGAGTGGGCATAGAAGGAACGGGAGGTATTCAGGGTGAAGGATGAGGCGACTGCATCTCAGAAAGGCTGTTTCCCATCGTCCTTCACATGGCAGTGTTTCCATGAGTCACATTCCCCTTCTCACAAACATAAATACCAGCACTGGTTTTAATTACTTTACAATCAATAACATATTTACTGTTCATCACAAGCATGTGAGGTATGTACTGGTACTACGCCCCCCCCTTTTTTTTTTTGGCCACGTGGCTTGCGGGTTCCTACTTCCCCAACCAGGGATCAAACCCAGGGTCCCGGCAGTGAAAGCACCGAGTCCTAAACACTGGACCTCCAGGGAATTACCATTACCCCGTTTTATAGATGGGGAATTGAGGCAGTAAGTGGTTACATAATTTGCCCAGGTAGAAGGCAATGAAAGCAGGATTTATTTTATTTTAATTTTAAAAATTCTTCCTGGAGTTGTGTTAGTTTCTGCTGTACAGCAAAGGGCATCAGTTATACATATAAATGTATCCACTCTTTTTTAGATTCTTTTCCCATATAGGTCATTACAGAGTACCGAGTAGAGTTCCCTGTGCTATACAGTAGGTCCTTATTAGTGATCTGTTTTATATCTAGTAGTGTGTATATGTCAATCCCAATCTCCTAAGAAAGAAGAATGCAAATTCAGGCGGCCTGTCTCCAGAATTTGTGTTCTGCATGTCAGCGGCACAGAAGTGTAGCAGCTCTCTGCTTCTGCTTGTCACAGTTTGCGCCAGCAGAGTAAATTGGTGGGGAACAGAGCATAGCCTACCTCCCGGAGAATTAGATGACCTATTTGTTTAAAGATCAGATTCTTAGACCCAGAACAACTGATTTAGTAGCTCGCATTTTTTTTTAACAAGTTCCCTAAATAGTTCTTAATCACATCAAAGTTTGAGAACCACCAGAGGAGATTTTCTGGACTAGGAGTCAGAAAATAATCTGGATTTGGGTCCCAATTCCACTGCTGATAAGCTTTATAACTTTGGAGAAATCATCTGAGCTTTTCTGGCCCAGGTTTCCTCATCTGTAACATGAGGACAAAATACATCTGCCCTACATACTGCGCAAAGCTGTTTGGAAGAATGAGATGAGATAAAGCACGTGAAAGAAATCAGCAACTTGAAAAGATTTCCAAATATGAGCTATTATTATTGGTCTCTCATTACTTCATGTGTGCAAGATTTTTCTCCTACCTAAAATTACTGGCTCTTTGAGGTGAT
This sequence comes from Aethalodelphis obliquidens, assembly GCF_003676395.1. NCBI lineage: Eukaryota > Metazoa > Chordata > Mammalia > Artiodactyla > Delphinidae > Aethalodelphis > Aethalodelphis obliquidens. Next base: position 7,315,527 of record NW_020837970.1, read on the forward strand.
AGGTTCTGTACCCATACTTCTTCTCTACCCCACAGTAGCTTGTCCCATGCCAAGCATGCTGTAGCCACCCAAAAAACCCTGGCTTAGCCCAATATATTTTAAAAAACATGTAAGCAAGAGTACAGAATCAACACTATCTACTATTTGAAATTCTAGTGACCATCATTTATACACTGTGCCCCCAGACTCCTTAGGATATCATTATGTATATGATCACGTTTGATTTTCACGAGTCTTGTGGGAAAGAGGAAAGTTAATGGTGATAGCTGCATTGTACTGGAAAGGATGAAGCTCAGGTGAAATAATTTGCCCAAGGTCACCCAGTTAGTAACCAAATGACAACTTCCACAGTTTCCTGAGACACCACGCAACACATTCAAAGGACTTGTCATTGGAACAGCTCTACCAACATAGATGGAAGGTGCCAAATTTGAGAAAAGGGAGAGCCATTACCCATGAGGAATATTATGAGGAGAAAAAATGTTGGTGGTAAGAGAAGAAGATGTTTTATTTGCATAAGGAGCAGCCTGATTTCCAACAGGTAGAAAACTTTGCCCACTTGGCAGGAACGAGGCACAAAAGGCAGGGAGCTTATGTGAGAAGCTACGAAATACTTCCCTTGCTGACTTATGAATAGAACAGCATCCATTTCTCCTCCCGTTTAAAGAACCAGTACAATTCTGGAAAGAACAAGATTCTACAAAAAGAATTCAAGCCGTCTGCTTTCAAAAATACTGTCACTTTTGCAGTCACATGGTTGCCAGGCTAGGAAAGAGGACATGGGACCATCTCCTGGTTTCAACATCTTCCACTTTTGAAAGGCCTTCTTTTTGGGCTCAGTTAGACTCTGTTCACCAACAAATAGTTTTCCAAAGGCAATTATGAATAAGTTTCATCTGCTGGACTGGCCCAAATGCATTTCACATTCTAATACTCTTAAATTTTCTAGACCTACCATTAAGCAACATTAATTAAGACTTTGTGGTATTGACATAAAGATAGACAGAGACCAGAAATAGACCCACACATATCTGGCCAATTGATTTTCAAAACAGGTGTCCAGGTAATTCAATGGGTAAAGAATAATCTTTTCCATAAATGAAGCTTGAACAAATGAACATTTAAATGGAAAAAAATCTCAACCTTTATCTTACACCATTCACAAAATTTGACTCAGGCTGGATCATAGACCTAAATATAAAGCCTAAAAGTATAAAACTTTTAGAATAAAAAAATAGGAAAAAAATCTTTGTGACCTTGGGTTAGCCAGATTTCTTAAAGGGGACATCATCAAAGAAAAAAATGATACGCTGGAATCAAGGAAAAATGAAAAGATACAAGATATATATCTGATAAAGGACTCGTATCCAACATATGTAAAGAACTTTCACAACTCGATAATAAGAAGACTAAAAATAATAAGCAAAGATTTGAAGAGACACTTCACCAAATAAGAAATATGAATGGTAAGTAAGCACTTGAAAAGCTATGTGCTCAAAAAATATTACTCATTGGGAAAATGCAAATTAAAAAACACCTATGAGAATGACTAAAATTTAAAACCCAACAATGCCAGGTGTTGATGAGGCTGCAGGATTACTGGAACTCTCATACATTGTGCACGGAAATACAAAAAGGACATTCAGTTTGGAAAATAGTTTGGTAATTGCTTATAAAGTTAAACATACCCTTCTCACATGACCCAGCAATTCCACTCCTGGGGATTTACCCAAGAGAAAAAAATACTCTGCGTAAAGTCCTATACATGAGTGTTTATAACAGCTTTATTTATAATGGCCCCAAACTGGAAACAATCCAAATGTTCTTCAACTGGTAAATGGATAAACAAACAGGTACATCCATAGAATGCAACACTCCTCAACAATAAAGAATGAACTACTGACACTTGCAACAACTTGGATGAGTCTCAAAAGCACTATTCTATGTAAAAGAAGCCAGATACAAAGGTTACTGTAGGAGTCTATATTTACATGAATTCCCATTTATATGAATTTCTGGTAAAAGCAAAAACACAGGAACAGAATTCAGATCAGTGGTTGCCATGTGCTAGGAGTAGGGACAGGGACTTCAAACGGATATGAGGGAACTTTTGGGGGGTGATGCAGCTGTTCTATATCTTGATTATTGTGATGGTGTTTATTCAACTGCATACATTTGTCAAGTCATCAAATTGTACACTTAAAATTAGGGAATTTTTAGGGCTTCCCTGGTGGCGCAGTGGTTGGGAATCCGCCTGCCGATGCAGGGGACGTGGGTTCGTGCCCCGGTCCGGGAGGATCCCGCATGCCGCGGAGCGGCTGGGCCCGCGGGCCGTGGCCGCTGGGCCTGCGCATCCGGAGCCTGTGCTCCGCAGCAGGAGAGGCCACGACAGTGAGAGGCCCGCATAACGCAAAAAAAAAAAAAAAAAAAAAATTGGGGAATTTTACTCTATGTAAGTTACACTTAACTGACCCCCCCTTCCCCAAAAGTCCTTCCAATGGCTTCCATTTCCTCAGAGTAAATGACTGTAAGCCAATAGACCCTCCATGCTCTGATCCTCCCCTCCCCTTTGGACCTCATCCCCTTCCACTCTCCCTCTTGCTCCTCTGCTCCAGCTAGAACAGCCTCCTGGCCACGAGCCTTCTATGAACATGCCAGGCACATGCCCTCTCTAAGGTACTGCACTAATTCCTTCCACCTCCTCTAAGTCTGTGGTTAAATGTCACTATCTCAGAGAGACTTAATCTCTCAATGAATGTTATCTGAATGGGCCTCAGTTTTCTCATATATAAATGGGTGAAGCTGAATCAAAAAATCTGAGAGCCTTCTGACCTAACATTATACAGTTCTGACATTCAGCTTTTAGGATGCAAAACTCCCCAGGGATGATAACAGAGTTAAATAATAACTCTGGCCGCTGAGCCTGCGCGTCCGGAGCCTGTGCTCCGCAACGGGAGAGGCCACAACAGTGAGAGGCCCGCGTACCGCAAAAACAAAGATAATAATGAATAAAAATATAAAATAAAATAAAATAAAAAATAACAGTTACATAAGAAGGCATTAAATGGCAGCTAAGTGGAACAGAGTTCTGGAGTGTTCTGAGGGGGAGAGGTCACGTCCAGCTGTCAGAATTGAGAGGTTCAATACAGGAAATGACCCCTAAAGATTGGGTAGGATTTCTTTACATGACAGCAATTACCTGGACAATTGGAAATACTGTTCTAGCCTCTCTTTAAAGTAAAATTCTGGGTTCTACTTAGTTTGTACAATTTGAACATACTCCCCTCCTTTGAGGACATTCTAGAAAACTGCCGTACCACCAATGATTCAGAATTTCTCCTGCATACCCATGGTACACTTTCTTCCTCGCAAGCCTGCGGGGGTTATTGGCAATTAATTGGCTAAGGTACACATTCCATCAATGCCATGCCAGACATCAGGAAAATTGACAAGGTCTTTCCCTCGTTGCTGTAATATGTCTGCTGACATATCTTTTGTACTATACTCTGATCTCCTAGGGGGCAGGGTGTGAGTCTCCCTCAGCACTGGATCCACCAGGATGGAGCATGGTAGGCTCAAAGAATGCATGTTCCTCAGAATTCTGAGCATTCTGCTGGTATTAATGTGCACACCAGGGAAGAACAATTAGCAAGGTCATTAATCATGACTCTTCCTATTTAATTGTAAAAACTAATTGCCTGTTAAGGTAAGGCAAGCCTTATTTCCTTAATCAGAGTGGTTACAACCTGAACATGTTGGGAAAATCTGAGATGCTGATGTGAAAGACAAACTGGATGAAGTTCAAACACAAAGCCGAAATCTCAAGGTCTTCTCATTTATTCTTGTTTACCCATGGTCTTTAATCAAGGTAGGATTTTTACCTAGACAATCTTCACAAGGGAAAGAGAGATTGGGAGTAACATATACACAGAGACAGAATGTTAGGCGGTGGTTTGGATTGCTCTCTTTCTAAACAGACTTTTACTCTTGTTATGGACTGAATGTGTGTCTCTCTCTCTCTCTCTCTCTCTCTCACACACACACACACACACACACACACACACACACACACACACACACTCATATGTTGAAGCCCTAACCTCCAATGTATCTGAATTTGGAGATGGAGCCAGTGTTTAAGGTTAAATGAGGCCATAAGAGTGGGGACCTGATCTGATAGGATTTGTGGCCTTATAAGAAGAGACACCAGAGAGCCTGCTCTTTCCCTCTCTCCATGCACATGCCCTGAAGAAAGGCCAAGTGAGCACACGGTGAGAAGACGGCTATCTACAGGCCAGGAAGAGAGGTCTCACCAGAAACTGAATTGGCTGGCACCGTGATCATGGACTTCTAGTGTCCAGAACCGTGAAAAATTAAATGGCTGTCGTTTAAGCTACCTGGCCTGTGGCATCTCTCATAGCAGCACAAGCAGCCTAAGGCAGTTCTCTCAGCACTACAGTGCACCTGGTTACAAATAAGCCTAATCCTACACCCTCTGCTCTACGGATTTAGAACTCCTCTGTCCCAAGGTTTTCCAGAATTCTCTCAGTTCCAAACTAACCTGCTCTCTCCTAACATTTTGCCTGCTACATTTCAACTAACACATGAAATTGAGAACTTCTCTTTTTGCTCTGTATTATCCAGTGGTCAATGACTTTCATTTTCCATAGCCAACATTAATTTAGATTTGAAAATTACATTTTCTAGTAAGTTTTGTATGATGGAAAATTTTCAAATAACCTAGTGAAGAGTGTAGGTATTACCTTTGTACATGTGTTTCTAAGGAGAGCTGGATCCAGCAAAAAGCATTCAAAAATCTACATTTCCGGGACTTCTCTGGTGGCGCAGTGGTTAAGAATCTGCCTGCCAATGCAGGGGACACGGGTTCAAGCTCTGGTCCGGGAAGATCCCACATGCCACGGAGCAACTAAGCCCATGCGCCACAACTACTGAGCCTGCACTCCACAGCTTGCGAGCTACAACTACTGAGCCCACATGCCACAACTACTGAAGCCCACGTGCCTAGAGCCCGTGCTCTGCAACAAAGAGAAGCCAACACAATGAGAAGCCCGCGCACTGCATCGAAGAGTAGCCCCCGCTCACTGCAACTAGAGAAAGCCTGTGTGCAGCAACGAAAACCCAACGCAGCCAAAAATAAATAAATATTTTTTTAAAAATCTACACTTCCATACATTACTTAATATCCTCAGTCTTTGGAGATATTTACGGGCATTTTTACAGAAGAGTTTTTGGCATTGTATAGAATGAATCCAAATTCCTCAGTTCACCGTACTGAGCATCACATGACTAACTCTCATCTCTGCACCTCATTCAAAATAGCTCAGAAAGTTATGAGGCTAATGTCACTCATCTCCTCAACCCTAGGATGCCCAAGGCATTTTTGTTCTAGATGTTGGCCATGTATCACAACACAAGTTCCATTTTGAACGCCATTGCTCTGAGTTAGGAGCTGTGAATGCTCTCTTTAGTCTATCATGAAGGCTGGTTTTTCAGTTATTATGACAATGTGCTTTTGCACTGTGTTCCTCTTTTACTTTGAAAGCCAAAGCAATATAGTATGGTGGAAAGATAGGAGTTTTAGAGCTAGATAGAGTTGGATTTTCAACTTTTTGGCTTACCTGTCTTTCTAGGGTCAGCTTTCTTGCAAAATGGAGATACTGATGCCTAGGTTTGCTGTGCTGTTGGCAACGGCGACACTAAGACATGTCTCTGAACATTCTGGGGTACTGCATCCGTCAGAGTTTGTCAGAAAGGCAGAAACACTATAAGAGATAGAGAATAAAGCATTAGTAACACAACTGCAGGAGCAAGTGGAAAAGTCAATGCAAGATGTGGCTGCTATGTCTGGGGGAGGGTATGAACTGGGTTGGCAACTGAGGAAAAAGACTTGACAGTGAAGTGGAGGAGAACAGGACAAACAAGAACCAGGAAGATGTACTGGAACCTGCATCTATCTCTCTAGGCCTCCATCCTCAATGACGTGGGTGACTTGCAGGAAAAACCTATTAGGTTTTGCCACAGAGCTGTACACATACCTGGTCTAAGACTTGGAAAAGCTGAGACAGGAAATCTAATGGAAACTATAGGAACTGTGGGCCCAGGTACAACCCACATCCTCAATGTGAGCTGACAGATCAGTGCCAACCCATCAAGTTACTGCCGTGCTTGACACCCTGAACCAACCTTCAAAGGCTAAAAGTTGATACTACTTCACTTGTGTCTTTCAAATCTCATGTAGATTTCTTCTGTGGCTAATCCTAACCTGGAACCCTCTAGGGAAAGTAATCCTGGGAGAATTAGTTCAGGTTTAGCTAAGTTTATACAGTATAAAGCCACTATAGTACGGATTTCCACAATTTTTTAAAGAAGTGGAAATGGATTTATTACACGAAGCACTATGGTTAGATCTGTGTATTGCGGGAGGAGAGAAAGAGACAATAAGGAACATAAATATCCTTGGCTCTGCAAGTTTGTAAATAGTATATCCCTTATTCCAAGCAGAGTCTTGGTCACCTTTCTGATGCTCCCAAGATATTGCTAGAAGATTAAACAAAAAAAAACTTGAACTTGCAGGAACCAATTGATATTCCTTCTGGACAAACGAGCTAAGTAAAGAATCTTTCAGAAAAGTTCCTAAACCAAACCTACTCCTATGTGGATATAGCATGAATTATACTATACAAACTCAGTTTCATACGATGAAAACTGTGGACTATATAGCAAATTGTCAACAGTGCATTATACTTATTCAATAAATGTTAGGTGAACGAATGGAATAAGGACAAAGGATTAATCCTTCCTTCTAGTGATTAACACATAACCATGTTCAAACTCTGAATTTGTTAATGAATACAAATCATATTTACTTGGGTTTTTCTGATGGAAAAATGCTCAGTGTAAAATATGCAATGCTCAGTTGTTCCATCACGTGATAATCAGTTATAGAAGATATTGCTGGAAACCACACAGCCTTACTCATGTAGAAAGATGGGCATAAAGACAAGATAATTTACATGTATTTATAAATCTACCAGCATGCAATCTCCACTGGCCTCTCAATATGCTTTATAATGTCACTTTCAAAACTTATAAACACATTTATACTTATTTAATTTTTTTGAAGGAGTAATGCATTCAAAAATTGGTTAAAATAAAAACATGAAGAAATGCCATGCCATGCCCTAGCAGCTTCTCCTTGCTGCCCCCAAATATATAACCACTGTCATTAGTGTTTTGCATATCCCTCCAGACACTCCTACGCATATACAAGTAAATACAAACACGCTCGCCTCACCCCCAACTTGCTTTGCTACACGAATGGGAGAAGAATCTGTACACTGTTATTTTCCAGCTTCCTTTTCTGTTTGTTTGGGGTTTTTTGCTTAATACATCTTAGAGTTCTTTCCGTTATCAGCACATAAAGAATTTCCCCATCCTTTCATTCAGCTGCTGACTACTCCGTTGTATGTACGTACAGTAATTTACACTTTCAAATTTTATCTTCTACTTTCCATTGTCTCGGAGCTTGATTTTGGCTTCTCCCTCCACACCTCCTGGAAGTAACTGCCATTCAGCGACTGGCGATTCTTCAAAGAGAAGCAACACAAATGACGCCAACTTCGGGATTTGCGCAGTTCTGGTATCTTCTCCATTGCACAGAGCCAACAGACACATGTGCTCCCGTCAGCAAGCTGCCTCCTTTCCCCTCAGCCGAGCTCTGGATGTCGGGGAACATGACGAGCCATACTTCACCCACAGAATGTGAGCTTTAAGCCTGTATGACATGGTGCCCAGCTGTGAACAGGCCAGCCAGCTCCCCGATTCGCTCCATTCTCCCAGGCGCCTGGAGCTGGGCCCACCCCGAGGAGCTCCTCCTCCAAGGTAAAGCTCCCTCTGTGGTCATAATGCAGTCCTGAATCCATATGCTTGGTTTAGTTCTTCCTAATTACATCCATGGATGTTGAAAAACACTCAGACCAAGAAAGAGACCAAAGGGACTGTGGGCACTTGGAGCTGCCGAACAGGCAGGTTTTTATACCCTGGCCACTGGGGAGACGCATAAAGGCCAGATGGTATGTCGCAACATATATTCCCTACGAGGCATGTGGAAAGCCTGGGGCAGAAAATGCCACCTGGGAAGCCGTGAGAAACACAAAGGGATCAAAGCATGAGTCCTGGAGTTACTCCAGGGGAGTGGGTGGCCCCAGGTGGCTGCCTCCTGGTCACCTCTATAGCCTTCCTGGGGGCAATGGCCTTTCCTCTAGAGCCAATACTCTTGCTGTCTGGATACACCCTCTTCGGGAAAGCAAGCATGCACTTACCCTCTGCGGTGGACAAATTGTTTCTAAGGAATCTGTGGGTCAAAAAAGACTGACACTTTCCTTTCAGCTTTTACATAAGTCAACAAAAGTAGCATTTGGGTGATTAAGAATTCATCTCAGGGGCTTCCCTGGTGGCGGAGTGGTTAAGAATCCGCCTGCCAATGCAGGGGACACAGGTTCGAGCCCTGCTCCGGGAAGATCCCACATGCCGCGGAGCAACTAAGCCCGTGCACCACAATTACTGAGCCTGTGCTCTAGAGCCCGTGAGCCACAACTACTGAAGCCCATGCGCTTAGGGCCTGTGCTCTGCAATGAGAAGCCGCCGCAATGAGAAGCCCATGCACTGCAACAAAGAGTAGCCCCCGCTCGCCGCAACTAGAGAAAAGCCCTCGCGCAGCAATGGAGACCCAACGCAGCCAAAAATAAATAAATAAATAAAAAATTTTTAAAAAAATTTAAAAAAAAAGAAGATACCGAGGCCCCTCTTTAAAAACAAAAAAGAATTCATCTCAGGGCTTTTGAATGGGTCATCTAGACAGCAATTTGGTTTCTAAACTGAAATGAATACATGTGTGTATGTATTTTGCAGCTTCACATGCCCATGTGATTATACTGTTATGGTAACTTACTTTTTTATATTCTACCAGCTTTGGAAGACTCTTACATTCATTTTGCAAACTTGGCAATAAAATCCTCTTGCTTGGAGGTCCGAGATGCACTTACCTTACTCATACTAATTATAATAATAGCTAACACTTATTGATTACTTTGCTGAGTACTTTCCACATATCATCTCATTTAATCACCATCAACAACCCTGCGATGTAGGTCCTATTATTATCCAAGTTTTACAGATGAGGAAACTGAGAGTTAGATAAACTAAGTGACTTGTCCAAGGTCACACAGCACACCCAAAGGAGAACTGGGCTGTCTGATTCCAGGGCCACCATGGTCATCACAAAAAATCACTCCGGAGCCTTGTTTCTGTCATAGACTGTTTACCCAGTTGTGGGGCTTCCTAAATTTGCTGGGAGGGTCAGGGGGAGAAAAATCTCCCTTTGGGTTTAGCTATCGAGAATTATAAAACTCTATGCCTTTAAATTACATTCTACCCATTCATATCAGCCATCCTCTCTTTCTTCTACCTTTTTGGACTAAAACGGAAAACAGGAGTTAAGCGTTTCAGAATAACTCCCCTTTCAAAAGTATATTTGTACATAGTTAGGGGTCTTCAGGCTCTCTATGAAGCTCTCCCAGCTCCACTGGGAAAAGTCCTGGTTTCTTGCTCTGAATTTGGCTATCTACCTAGACAAGCACATTCCACTGCATTACAGTGGTGTGTCTGCAACTCTCGTTTCCCTGTGAGCTACTGGAGAGCAGGATCACTGTTAACAGTCATCCTTGTATCCCTGACATCTGGCACATAGCTGTGGCTCAGTAAAAACCTGAAAGGTATTGATCCTACCAGCCTCGGGGTAGTGATGAGATAAATCTGCTAGCCTCTCCCCCTGCCACTGCACATGCAAATGAAGCGCCCGAAGAGGCCAAGAGAGCCCCGCCAAATTCTACTAAATCCCTCTTCTTAGGGTTTGTTTGTTCTGGTTGGAATGCAGGATTCCTTCGTGGGGCTTAGAACAGCTGGGTCCATACCAGTGCTCCTTAATGGGCTCAGAATTAGGGAATTTGGTGCCCCAAATAACTCCAATGGTAGAATATAAAATTTGAGACAATTATGGTCTTCACTTTCCCTACCTTTCCTCTATCATCGGTATAAAGTGGGTCAAGAAAGAGTGGGAGGGCTTCCCTGGTGGTGCAGTGGTTGAGAGTCCGCCTGCCGATGCAGGGGACACGGGTTCATGCCCCTGTCCCGGAAGATCCCACATGCCGCGGAGCGGCTGGGCCCATGAGCCATGGCCGCTGGGCCTGCGCATCCGGAGCCTGTGCTCCGCAGCGGGAGAGGACACGACAGTGAGAGGCCCGCGTACCGCAAAAAAAAAAAAAAAAAAAAAGAGTGAGAATTCCACTTCTAAATGTAATGATATGATAGTAAGAGCTAGGCTTTGCTGATAAAAATGCCCTATAATCCTGATTTTTTTCATCAAAATAAAGATTGGTTGTATCCCACAGGTCAGGTGCTTTTGTACAAACTTTAGGTTTAAATTAGGGCCTGGTGAAAAATTTACAGGGACCTTTGGAGAAATTCTGCAGTCAGAATTTCAGGAATATCCAATTGTTTTCCAGAGTGAGCAACTCTTCTTTGGGATCATTTCCAAAGTGTCACTCTCAATCATCTTGTTGTCAGAAATGGGAATGATTTAAACACTGCTTACATATGTCATGTCAAAAGGGAAGTCTTGCAGGAGCTTATCTATTCAAAGAATTTCTAAGAGAGGACAATCTTAGGGTGGACAGAATCATCTTAAGCTATCATCCCCTTCCCATTACTGAACAGCTGATATACTCAGCCTGAAAAACTCTCACACTCATGCTTCAAGACCCAACTGAAATGCCACCTCCCTTGAGGAGCCTTCCCTGACTCCATCAGACTGATTTGGATGATCTCTCCTTTGTGTTTCCAGAATAGTCTGCATGTTCACCTATGACAACACTTACCACATTGCATTGTGATATGTTTGTCTCTCCAAGTAGACTATGAACTCTCTAGATATTTTTATTGTTTTTCATTTTTTGAGTTAAAAGGTATCACATGCTCATGACAAAAGAAGAAGAAAAAGAAAAAGAAGCAACCGCAGCAGCAGGAGGAACAGGAGTAAAAAATATAGAATAATAATAAGTAGAACTACCATATGACCCAGCAATCCCACTACTGGGCATATACCCAGAGAAAACCATAATTCAAAAAGACACATGCACCCCAATGTTCACTGCAGTGCTATTTACAATAGCCAAGACATGGAAGCAACCTAAGTGTCCATCAACAGATGAATGGATAAAGAAGACGTGGCACATATATACAATGGAATATTACTCAGCCATAAAAAGAAATGAAACTGAGTTATTTGTAGTGAGGTGGAAGGACCTAGTGACTGTCATACAGAGTGAAGTAAGTCAGAAAGACAAAAACAAATACCGTATGCTAACACATACATATGGAATCTAAGAAAAAAAAAATGGTCACGCAGAACCTAGGGGCGAGACGGGAATAAAGACACAGACCTACTAGAGAATGGAGTTGACGATAAGGGGAGGGGGAAGGGTAAGCTGGGACAAAGTGAGAGAGTGGCATGGACATATATACACTACCAAACGTAAAATAGATAGCTAGTGGGAAGCAGCTGCATAGCACAGGGAGGTCAGCTAGGTTTGTGACCACCTAGAGGGGTGGGATAGGGAGGGTGGGAGGGAGGGAGACACCAGAGGGAAGAGATATGGGAACATATGTATATGTATAACTGATTCACTTTGTTATAAAGCAGAAACTAACACACCATTGTAAGGCAATTATACTCCAATAAAGATGTAAAAAAATAAATAAATAAGTGGTTTCCCTTACAACTTAGATCCCCAGTACATCCCAGAAGCAAACTCTCACAACAGTTTTTTATGTATCTTCCCGATTTTATCTATGTAAGTATAAACATCTATATGCAAATGTTCCTTTTCTTTTTTAAAAAGCACAAATAAAGCATTTCTCAACCTCCATGATATTCTGGCACCAGGCAGAGTGCTAGGAATACAGCAGATGCTCAATATGCATTGACTGATCGGGGATTAGCAAGGTTCCTGGTATTTATTTATTTATTTATATTTATTTTTTAACATCTTTATTGGAGTATAATTGCTTTACAATGGTGTGTTAGTTCCTGCTTTATAACAAAGTGAATCAGTTATACATATACCTATGTTCCCATATCTCTTCCCTGTTGCGTCTCCCTCCCTCCCACCCTCCCTTTCCCACCCCTCCAGGTGGTCACAAAGCACCGAGCTGATCTCCCTGTGCTATGTGGCTGCTTGGTTCCTGGTATTTAGAGTTCTTCAGCTGTTTGAGTCTCTCCCTTCTTCCCTCTGTCACTTTTCCCCCTCTCAGATATTAGGGAAGTAAAACTCAGAACAGTCAATTTTACTACCTAGAAGCAGGAGCTCAGTAAAAAGACAAGAGAAGATTAATATTCACAGCTAAAATGTACATGGGTTTCAATTTCCTCTACTGCTTCACCCACTAATGCTTGCAGATAATAGAGAATTAATTGCATCTTTGAAAACTAGACTCATAATATAGATAATTTACTGTACAATCTGTAATATAAAGATCACAAGGTAAAGAGTGCCCCTGGCTTTAATAGCACATATTAGTAAGGACTTTTTTTTTAAATTTATTTATTTATTGTTGGCTGCATTGGGTCTTCGTTGCTGCGCACGGGCTTTCTCTAGTTGCGGTGTGTGGGCTGCTCATTGTGATGGCTTCTCTTGCTGTGGAGCACAGGCTCTAGGCGCACAGGCTTCAGTAGTTGTGGCACATGGGCTCAGTAGTTGTGGCTCGCAGGCTCTAGAGCGCAGGCTCAGTAGTTGTGGCACACGGGTTTAGTTGCTCTGCGGCACGTGGGATCTTCCTGGACCAGGGCTCGAACCCATGTCCCCTTCATTGGCAGGTGGATTCTTAACCACTGAGCCACCAGGGAAGCCCTAGGACATTCTTAATATGACTTCTATTATTTATACTTTAAGGACTGCAGTGCTATGCTGACTGATTCTGTTATTTCAATTTTTTGCTTTGTTTTGCCTTTTTTTGTTCCACTTTAGTAACCCCAGCAGAATCATAACTTTTCAGAGGCATCTAATTTCTTAACCTCAAAGCAAAAGAGAAACATTTTTCAAATCTTCCTCCAGGGGTGGGGGTGGGTTCTTGAATGATGTACTTAGATGAATTAAACTCAGGTCTCCGGCTGGATGTGTGAGCTGCCCAGACAAAGATGAAGGTTAACGCAGTTTAAAGATGAAATATAGACCATCTTGCACAAAACCACTGTGTTGCAGTTTAATTAAAAGAATTCATTAAAGCGGCGCCCCATCCAGAGTAATTAGTATGCGTAATTTATGCGTTGCCTAATACACAAGGGCAGTAGCCTGAATAATAAACTCAAGTTAACCTTAAGTGGAAGAGATTGAACGGTCAGATGTTTATTTAGCTCAGGTTTGCTCACGAGTTAAGGTTAAAGAGGTGAAATTCAGTTACAGTTAATTAATTAATTTCTCAGATTTTCTTCATGAAAATCCTGCCTACTCAACTGGGTAAAAGTTTTGTCAAAGGCAGATAGCACTATTTTTATTCATCAGCTATTTTCTGACATGTCCTCTAGGAAGTTAGCCATATGAGAGAACAAATTTAAGGCAACCGCTAACAGAGAGAAAAAAGACCAAAAAAAAAAAAAAAAAAAAAGTGTGAGCTAATCTGGGGTCTGTGCCTATAAAAGATAAAACCAGGTCACATTTAAAGAGGATGTCACTAATATTATCAAAATGTTGGGCCTGATTAAGACAAGAGTGTCCAGTTTTTTCTAATAATGGGCCATGTGTTTAGGAAATCATATATGTATTTGAGCTTTGTGGATTTCTATTGACAGAGTGGTAAGATTCCAGGCCTGGTGTGTACATAACAGGTCACAAATATGAACCAGTGCTTAGGCAAGTTCTGTTTATTCCTTTCACTAGAAATACTTCATCATGTCCCAATTCTGTGATGTAATTTTTGTGGAATTAAACTTGAAGAGTTCAAAATTATGCAATTAATTGTATTCAGCTTCAATTACAATGACTTATCAATCAAGTCCTTTGGCAAGACACCTGGCACCCCACCAGTGATTGTGATGGGAAGTGATCAGGCCTGAGGAATCTATTGGTTCATGTGAGCAAGCTAATTAGGTGAATTGTTATTGATTGATTGCTTTATTGGTGGCTGCATGTAGGTAGGAGTTCTGAGGTTTAGGAGCCGGGATAAGTGAGGAAAGATCTAAATTAATTTGATTTTTGGACTGGAAAGACCAAGGACTGTAATAAAATCAACAAAATGTATCAATCATCTGATACTTACTGAGCACCAATTATGTGTAAGGCACTGGGCCAGTCTCTGGGCTTCCATATTGAATCTGAGCATGAGACAGAGGTGTCCTATCCCCAACTCCCAGCCCTGACCCCCCAGGACTAATGGTCTAGATGGATGTAAGACAGAAGCATAAGTGAATATGAGCGTCCACAACAAGCCACACACAACAGTTGGTTTTAGAATTACATGAGGACCAAGTAGCAGACTTCTGTTATTTAAGAGCATTTCTCCCTTTGCAGAACTGCCTTTCCTCCATTCCATACTGTTCCAGTGGGCTGCCAACCACGTCTTCCCACCTGCCCACATAGGGGGCACATGGCCCAAACTAGGTCAATCAGATTTTCTCTTCTGTAAATTCGGATTCTGAATGGAGAGAAAAACACGAGGAAGAAAGAGAGGTGGCACTGAGTCATCCAATGACGCTGCCCAGGGGCTGCCATGGTTCCTTCCCAGAAAGTGATTTATCATCGCTTCCATTTTGTGACCTTACCAGGTTCATGGCAAAATCCTACTTGCTCTCTGTCAGCCAGAGTTAGTTTCTGAGGCATGAAAGCAAAGACAAAGAACATTCCTGAGGTTCAGAGACAGAAGAGCTTATTTCTAGCTGGAGAGGTATTGAGGAATACTACAGAGAGACAGTGTAATGTCTGGTCTGGCTTGCCAAACTAAGACCTGCATATACAATATATGCAATCCTGCAGGATACACAACAAATATCCCCATTTAATAGATAGGGAAACTGAGGCTCAGGAAGGTTCTATAAGTTACCCAAAGCCACACTGCTAGCAAGTGGCTAAGCTGAGACTCGAACCTAGGACTTCCTGACCCCAAAGACTGTTCCTTCTTGCACACCAAGTAGTTCTCCAGTTTGTGGCCTTGGGCAAATCACTTTAGCCTCTATGTACTCTGGGTTCCTTAGTAGTAAAGCTGGGATGATAATAGCTGCCCTGTGTCCCCTGCAGGGCTGTTGTGAGGATCAAAGGGGAGAATGTCTGTGAAAGCACTTTGAAGCCTGTCACACTATCCAAATACTTGTTAAGGCTTCCTATTGTTAGAAGGAACCCCCAACTAGGATGGGCCAGATATTGAGAGGTGACAAGGAAGAGGCTGGTAGAGGGTGTGATCACAGGAACGGGCCTCTGGGGGAGAATGGGGAAGTCCTGGGAGACAAAGAGTCCCAGGGGAGCTTGGGGTCAGCAGGTGCAGGGCAGCAGAGTATGATCTGCCAATCCAGAACTCTCAAGACTGAGGCCTGGGGAGCTCGAAGTTTGAAATGGATGGTTTGAACATCAATTAAAAGAGGCGATACTCGGAGATAGTGAGTAAAGGAAAAGTCTTATCTTCAAGAGGTCAAGCCATTTTCACATGCATCAGCTCATCAGATCTTCACTGCAACCCTAGAAGCTCTGTGTCATCCCTGTTTCACAGCTGCGACTCTGAAGCTCAGCAGGGTTAAGAAACCTAACGTCAGAGTAGAGAGGACAGAAACAGATTTTAAACCCTAGCCTTACTGAGCTTTACGTACCATCTTTAGCTTCCTCTGATTCTCCCACCCACCTCCTCCCTTCTTTCTCTCCTCACCCACAACTCATTACCTGGAAAGAAAATGCAGAGGTCCTAGTCTCACTGAATGAATATGATGTGTGACCTTCAAATAATCGCTTAACCTCTCTGAATTTTAGATTCCCTCATTTGTACAATGACCTGGTTGAACTCTAAAATACTCTGTAAGAGACCAGAGATAAACCCACGCACATATAGTCACCTAATTTTTGATAAAGTAGGCAAGACTATACAATGGAGAAAAGGCAGCCTCTTCAAAAAGTGGTACTGGAAAAACTGGACAATGTAAAAGAATGAAACTAGAACACTCCCTAACACCATACACAAAAATAAACTCAAAATGGGTTAAAGACCTAAATGTAAGGCCAGACACTATACAACTCTTAGAGGAAAACATAGGAAGAACACTCTATGACATAAATCACAGCAAGATCCTTTTTGACCCACCTCCCGGAGAAATGGAAATAAAAACAAAAATAAACAAATGGGACCTAATGAAACTTAAAAGCTTTTGCACAGCAAAGGAAACCATAAACAAGACCAAAAGACAACCCTCAGAATGGGAGAAAATATTTGCAAATGAAGCAACTGACAAAGGATTTACCTCCAAAATTTACAAGCAGCTCATGCATCTCAATATCAAAAAAACAAACAACCCACTCCAAAAATGGGCAGAAGACCTAAATAGACATTTCTCCCAAGAAGATATACAGATTGCCAACAAACACATGAAAAATGCTCAACATCATTAATCATTAGAGAAATGCAAATCAAAACTATAATGAGATATCATCTCACATCAGTCAGAACGGCCATCATCAAAAAATCTAGAAACAATAAATGCTGGAGAGGGCGTGGAGAAAAGGGAACCCTCTTGCACTGTTGGTGGGAATGTAAATTGATACAGCCACTATGGAGAACAGTATGGAGGTTCCTTAAAAAACTAAAAACAGAACTACCATACGACTCAGCAATCCCACTACTGGGCAAATACCCTGAGAAAACCATAATTCAAAAAGAGTCATGTACCACAATGTTCATTGCAGCACTATTTACAATAGCCTGGAGGTGGAAACAACCTAAGTGCCCATCATCGGATGAATGGATAAAGAAGATGTGGCACATATATACAATGGAATATTACTCACCCATAAAAAGAAACGAAATTGAGCTATTTGTAGTGAGGTGGATGGACCTAGAGACTGTCATACAGAGTGAAGTAAGTCAGAAAGACAAGAACAAATACCGTATGCTAACACATATATATGGAATTAAAAAAAAAAAACGGTCATGAAGAACCTAGGGGCAGGACAGGAATAAAGACGCAGATGTAGAGAATGGACTTGAGGACACGGGGAGGGGGAAGGGTAAGCTGGGACGAAGTGAGAGAGAGGCATGGACATATATACACTACCAAACATAAAACTGATAGCTAGTGGGAAGCAGCCGCATAGCACAGGGCGATCAGCTCGGTGGTTTGTGACCACCTATAGGGGTGGGATAGGGAGGGTGGGAGGGAGACGCAAGAGGGAAGAGATATGGGGATATATGTATACGTATAGCTGATTCACTTTGTTATACGGCAGAAACTAACACACCATTGTAAAGCAATTATACTCCAATAAAGATGTTAAAAATAAAATACTCTGTAAGCATTATCTTACCTGAGGCTGTGTTGAAGACAAACTCTTTCGTTTGCATAAATCTCTACCCTTGAAGACCCAGCTCCCGCCGCCTCGCCCATGCCCCCCACCCGCCTCCTGAAACACAGGTGGTAGAGTTCTGGGGGGCTGACTGAACCACTCAGACACAGGAAACTTCATTTCTTGTAGCTTTTGCAATAGTCTGAAAATAAGCCGTAAGTACGATACATTGTAAGATCACGGTTTGCTCATCAGATCAGTACCTTAGTACAGGGATCACCAACTGGGCTTCCCTAGAAGGAACAGAAAAGTTCCCTTTTCAGTCTGATGGTCTTCATCTAGGAGGAGGCTGCCCTTCAAGTTTCACCATGTGACCCTTTGCCCAGGTGCCCACTTTTACTGAGACGCTGGACCACAGTAGCCCCAAGAATAACAATGGACAAACAGGAATGAACATAATTACCCAGAAGTGGAGGTAATTACCTCACATCCAAGAGCCAGAGCTCCAAGTAAGCAATTGTCTGCATGACCGCCCTTGGCAAAATTACTGCCGGGAAAGATACCTTGTCCCCATTCTAAAATCACAAAAAAAGCACTGTCGCTTTGAGAGCTTCATGTTAAGCAAGCCCACAAAGTTTAAACTGGAGAAGACAATCTCACTGAAAGTGTTGTTTTTTGTTGGTGTTTTGTAATTTTCTGTTCCTTTCGCATAAGCTCGTAAACTCCATGCATGCAGGGGCGCTGGCTTTTGTTCACTAGAAGAGTGCCTGGCCCATAGGTGACAAATATTCTTGAATAAATTCATTCATACACACTTGCTAAAACAATTAGAGGCCTGCAAACTTTACAGGGAGGTGGGGAGATAAGGGAAGCATCCTGATCTCTCGCTCAGTGGTATATACCATTACAACCAGCAAGCACATCATCACGGCACACACAAGGGCTTTGGGTTTAGACTAACAGCTGTCCTTCCAGCCCCTTCTCGAACTGTCCCACCTTGCACAAATGACTGCATCTCAGTGAGCTTGTCTCCTTATGTAAAATGTAGATAACACATGGGACTGTTTTGAGATCATGTCTTTGAAAGTGCCTAACAAAATGTCTGGTTCCCTAATAATAGGTTCTCATTCCCTTGCTGTCCCTGGCTGTGCTGTCCAAGAAGGCAGCCCTTAGACATCTGTGGTTACTGAGCATTTGAAATGCAGCTACTGCGATGATGAAATCAAAGTTTTAATTAAATTTAACTTTAATTAATTTAGATTTAAATGTAAAAACTGAAGCAGTGTAAAATTTTTCTGGTAAATACCACTTTAGCATAATGGTAGGAATACACTTTAATTATTGCATCACATACGATACAGTATTATTATGTTGTGTGCGTATCAGGCACCAGCATCATTTCTAATGGTACACATAAACACTGTCACTGATCCAGCCAGTGGACATACTGACTGATTCAAGTGATTTTTTTGGTCTATGCAATAATGTAACATTATAATGTGTTTGTTTGAATACAAAATATAAAATGCAGACACCTCAAATTATAGTGACAACTATATAAATCATAATTGGTTATGAAATTGTAATTTTAATTATAATATAATTAAATTGTTTATAGTTTAAAAAAAGTAAGTATGGACAAATTTTAAAACTGAAAATGGAACTTCCGTTGCAAAATAAATGAGTCACCGGTATGAAATGTAGAGTGTGGGGAATATAGTCAAACCACATAATATCTTTCTGTGGTGACACATACTGTAACTAGACCCATCACGGTGATGAATTTGAAATGAAGAGAAATATTGAATCACTATGTTGTATAACAGAAACTAACGTAATGTTGTAAGTCAATTATACTTCAAAAACAAACTCATAGGGACTTCCCTGGTGGCGCAGTGGTTGGGAGTCCGCCTGCCAATGCAGGGGACATGGGTTCGAGCCCTGGTCCGGGAGGATCCCATATGCCGCGGAGCAACTGGGCCCACGTGCCACAACTACCGGCGCAGGGGCGCCCGGAACCCGTGCTCCGCAACAGGAGAAGCCACTCCAGTGAGAGGCCCAGGCGCCGCAGCAAAGAGTGGCCCCCGCTCGCTGCAACTGGAGAAGGCCCGTGCGCATCAACGGGGACCCAATGCAGCCAAAAATAAATAAATAAAATAAATAAATTTTTTAAAAAACTCATAGAAAGAGAGATCAGATTTGTGGTTACCAGAGGTGGGGGTAGGGAGTGAGGGAAGGGAGAAGTGGATGAAGGCAGTCAAAAGGTGCAAACTTCCAGTTACAAGGTAAATAAGTACTAGGGATGTAATGTACAACATGACAAATATAATTAACACTGCTGTATGTTACACATGAAAGTTAAGAGAATAAATCCTAAGAGTTCTCGTCACAAGAAAAAAAATTTTTTTCCATTTCTTTTATGTTGTGTCTATATGAGATGATGGATGTTCACTAAACTTATTGTGATAATCACTTCGCAACATATATAAATCAAACCATTAACTGTACACTTTCAACTTATACAGTGCGGTATATCAACTATATCTCAATAAAACTGGAAGAAAAAATAAATAAAATGGAAAATGAAGGCACACTCCTGATTTCGAATTGAGTGGAGGTGCAGAAGTTAGTACTATGCCTAGAACATGAAGAGACTGGAAGAAGGTATGCTCCAAATTTCAAATGTGGCAACTGCAGTTGGCTGCTACAGGGAAAACAAAAAATTCTGTTCTGTAAAAAAGATTTTAAGAGACTTCCCTGGTGGCGCAATGGATAAGACTCCATGCTCCCAATTCAGGGGGCCTGGATTTGACCCCTGGTAAGGGAACTAGATCCCACATGCATGCCGCAACTAAGAGTTCGCATGCCATAACTAAGGAGCCCGCATGCCGCAACTAAGACCCAGTGCAACCAATTAAATAAACACTTAAAAAAGATAATAAAGTGGACAATACTAAGAGCCATTTAAAGCAAACACACGAAATATTTGGTGTTTCCTCTCAACAGCTAAAAAAAGAACTGAAGAAGTAAGTTATATGAAATCAATTAAATGTCCAACCAAAATTTCTCAAATAATTTTTAACAAGAGCTGAGCTTGTAATTTTGGCCAACTCAAAAATGGCTTGAACTCTTCTACAGAAAAGGAAAATCACGTTTAGACAGAGTAATGGTAAAAGAAATTATTTCAGTTACGGTAGTTTTTAGAAAATTGTGAAGCAAAGACCAAAAGTTATTTTACAAAAAGTGAGAAATTTCAACTAAGCCACCGAACAAGTGCCTACAGAATGTTAAGACCTTCTAACAATGTCAAAGATCAATTGATTCAAAATATGAAAAATTGCATGTACTTTTTTTTTAAGCTTTAGATAAGTTATATAATGTAAAAGACACTACCCAGTTAATACTTTTGGGTCTCGACAAACTTTCAAATTTACTTAAAATGTTATCTATTCATGACCTAAAAAAATCAGACTCAATGTCAAGGTAGTTTTGGATGTTTTACAAATGTCACAGAAGAGTTTCAGATACATAAGAAAAAATTAGTTTCTATCAAGACAGATGGGGGTGGGAGAGGGAAGGACTGGGAGTTTGGGATTAACAGATGCAAATTATTATATATAAGATGGATAAACAACAAAGACCTACTGTATAGCACAGGGAAGTATATTCAATGTCCTGTGATAAACCATAATGGAAATGAATATGAAAAAGAATATATATATATGTATAACTGACTCACTTTGCTGTACAGTGGAAATTAAACACAACATTGTAAATCAACTATACTTCAATAAAATTTTTAAAAATTATATTACAAACATATAGTAATCGAAACTGTATTGTACCGGTGTTAAAAAAAAGACACAAAGACCAGTGGAACAGAACAGAGAGCCCAGAATCAACCTAAGCAAAAAAAAAAAGACAGATGATGGCCCAGCTATGAGGTCAAAATTTTGGGTTTATCAGAATTTTAAAACAAGGGACTAATGCTTCCCTTTTGCTTCATTACAATGAGAAGACAATGAAATAGACAATGAATTAAATAATTGTGTATTCTTTCCCAACACTCATTACTTGAGTTGTGGATGAATTTTACAAAGGTCTACAGTACTGGTAACTTGAGTTCAGTATTTCTTTTGAAATAAAAGAAATGCTTCTCACAGTCAATAATTAAAGGAAAAAAATGGCAGTGTGATTAGTGCTTTCTCAACTAAAACTAAGAAAAACGTGATCATCACTTTGTTAATATTGATACATTTAGAATTGCTTTTCAATTTATGCAATACTCCTTTGAATTCAATGTTAATAATACTGAGTTGATATTAGAATTAGTGAATTTACATAACTTGAACAGATGTAGTTTTTTAAAAAAAATAAATTTATTTATTTTATTATTTTTGGCTGTGTTGGGTTTTTGTTGCTGCACACAGGCTTTCTCTAGTTGCGGCGAGTGAGGGCTACTCTTCCTTGCAGTGCATGGGCTTCTCATTGCGCTGGTTTCTCTTGTTGTGGAGCACTGGCTCTAGGCGCGCAGGCTTCAGTAGTTGCGGCATGTGGGCTCGGTAGTTGTAGCTCACGGACTCTAGAGTGCAGGCTCAGTAGTTGTGGCACACAGGCTTAGTTGCGCCGCGGCATGTGGGATCTTCCCAGACCAGGGCTCGAACCCATGTCCCCTGCATTGGCAGGTGGATTCTTACGTGCCACCAGGGAAGCCCCAAACAGATGTAGTTTTAAAATTGATAAGGTTTTGCTTCAAAGTTGAATCAATTCTTTGAAGCAAAAAGATGAACCAGTTTTATAAATACAAATGTGAACATTAAAGGGAAATAATTTTTTGGTACTCACTTCAGTTACTGGAAAATTGAATTGTTCTCTCCTGGCATTTTCTTACCTGCTACACTAGATCTGCTCCACACTTTCTTCCTAGGTTCTCATTTCATCAAACTATTGAAAATGCCTTTCACCTCTCTCTTCCTGGATCCTGTGTCTTTATGCCCTTATTTTTGTGGAACACATTATCCAATGGCCTCCTGGGAAAGGATGCATGGGACATGATTTTTCTGAGCCCCTGAAGGTCTGAAAATGTCCTCGGTTTACCCAACTTTATTGATAGTTTGGTTAGGTATAGAAATCTAGATGGGAAAATATACTCTTTCAAAAATTTGAAGATATTGTACCACTGTCTTCCAGCTTCTGGTGGTGCTGTGAAATCTGATTCTTGATATGTGACTTTTCTTTCTCTTTCTCTCTGAAAGCTTGTAAGATTTTTTTCTTTATCCTCAATATTCTGAAATTTGGCAATGATATGCCATATTTTTGCCATTCTTTCCTAGAATTCCTATTATTCAAATGTAGGATCTAACGGGGGAGTCTCATAATTTTCTTGCATTTTCTCTCATTTATTTCATCTGCATTTTTCTGTGAGGTTTTTTTTGTTGTTCCTTTATTTTTAAAGAAATTTTCTCAACTTTATTTTCCAACTTTCTATTGAGTTTTCATTTATATACCGTACTTTTAATTTCCAAGAGGCGTTTCTTGTTCTCTAATCATCTTTTAAAAATAACACCCTCTTCTTATTTCATGAACCCTGTTCTACCTCAGAAGATATTAATAATAGGTCTTTGGGGTTTTTTTAAGTTTTCATCTTTCTGGATAATCTCTATGTCTTCCCAATTGTTCTGTTATTTTGTTTTATAAGCTTTCTCAGATGTTTACTAGTCCTTAACTGTTTCTTCATATTTAATAATGGGATATTTCTTAAAAACTGGAAAATCTGTGCAAATGGGTGAGACTTGCTGACTGTGGTTTTTATCAGAATACCATAAATGGTATTCTGCCCGGGCCATCTCTTTGGGAAAACCTTGATGCCAATATCTTTAGGACTGGTCTCTTAGGCTAGTTGGAGTCATTAGAGATTTTCTAATCTCTTGTCTAAAGAATCTAAAGCTGGCTGTCAGCATTCTAGGAAGAGAATGAGTAAAAAGGGTTAAAGAGGTTTCAAAATTCACCTCATAAATTTTCACTAAATGTCTACCTTCAATTGTGCCCAACTTCCCATAGTCCACAGTCTTCTTGCTACAGAGAACAAACCTCAAAACTTCTGCTGGGAGAGCAGGGGGCTGTCACTGTAGTGCATGGAGTTGGTGAGGAGATCTAAGGCTTAACCGCTTTTTCAACAAACTTTAAATAACTCTTCCAGTTTTTAATCCTATCTTCATTTTCAAAGGCACCTAATGTCATCAATTTCTGAACCCTTTACCAGACTAAGCATGCTGCCGTCTATTTCAGGTTTTATATATGTTTTTTTTTGTTCTTTTTTGCGGTATGCGGGCCTGTCACTGTTGTGGCCTCTGCCGTTGCGGAGCACAGGCTCCGGACGCGCAGGCTCAACGGCCATGGCTCACGGGCCCAGCCGCTCCGCGGCATGTGGGATCTTCCCGGACCGGGGCACGAACCCGGGGTTCCCTGCATCGGCAGGCGGACTCTCAACCACTGTGCCACCAGGGAAGCCCTATATATGTTTTTAATCACTAATGAGCATTGAATTTTGTCAGATTTGTTTTTCTGCCTCACTTGAGATCATCATATGATATTTCTCTCTTATTGTGTTAGTGTGGTAAATTACATTGATAGATTTTAAATCTTAAACCAACTTTCTTTTCCTGGGAAAAACTCCACTTGCTCATGATATATAATTTTTTTAATATATTGATGGATACAATTTATGAATATTTTGTGAAGAATATTTACATTTAAGTTCATGAAAGATTTAATAATTTTTTCTTTTTTATAACGTCTGGCATTTTTATTATCAGAGTTATTATACTGGCTTCATAAAACAAGTTGAGAAATCTATTTTCTGAAGGAGTTTTTGCAAGATTGGTATTGCTCTTTAAATTATTTTATCAATTTCAGTAAACTGTTTTCAATGAATTTTTGACTTTCATCTAAGTTACCAAATTTATTGGCATAAAGTTGTGTAAAATAACCCTTTATTACCATTTTAATGTCTATAGGATCTGTATTGATGTTCTGTTATGCTCAGTATTAGCACTGAATATCTTGTTCAACCCCTTTACTTTCACTTGTCTGTGTCTCCACATTTAAACTGTGTTTTTCTTATAAACCAAATGAAGTTAGGTCTTGGCTTTTTTTTTTTCCAGTCCAGTCTGATTATCTTGGCTTTTT
This sequence comes from Aethalodelphis obliquidens, assembly GCF_003676395.1. Taxonomy (NCBI): domain Eukaryota; kingdom Metazoa; phylum Chordata; class Mammalia; order Artiodactyla; family Delphinidae; genus Aethalodelphis; species Aethalodelphis obliquidens. Next base: position 7,340,324 of record NW_020837970.1, read on the forward strand.
AATTAGAGTGCTTACTCCATTTAAATGCAATGTAATTGTGGATATGATTGGATTAAGTCTGCCACATTAGCATTTTCCTTTTGTATCCATTTTTGTTCTTTTCCTCTTTTTTCACGTTTCTATTGGGTGAATTGTGAATATTTTAGCATTTAATTTTACCTCTTATCTTACTGTATATCTTTCCATTTTTTTAGTGATTGCTCCAGAAATTACAATATGTATATTTAACTTATTATAGTTACCTTTAAATAATATACTACTTCATAAGCAGTATTGCCTTATAACATTTCCATTTTTCCTCTCTTTTGCTCTTTGTGCTCTTACGTTTTTGACGTATACTGTAAACCCTCGTTACATTGTTATTAAATACACTGAATTTATATACAATAATAAAGACAGTTCACATTTACCCACATATTTATTCTGATGCTCTTCATTTCTTCCTGAAAAATTGGTCTGGTATTGTTTCTCCTCAACATGAATACCCTCTTATGGCATTTCTTTCAGTGAAAGTCTGTTGGAGGTGAATTCTCTCATCTTTTGTCTGTTTGAAACGTCTTTATTTTGCATTAATTTCTGAAGGATATTTTCACGGGTATATAATTTTATATTTAAAAAAAAATAATTCTAGATTTTTTTCCTCCAGCACTTTAAAGATGACTTTCCATTCTCCTGGCTCCCACTGTTTCTATGAAGTCACCTGTAATGTTTATAGTCGGTTCCCTGTATACAATGCATCTATTTTTTTCTGCCTGCTTTTAAGATCTTTTATCTTTGGTTTCCATCAGAATTTGACTTTGATAGCCCTATGTTCAGATTTTGTTGTATTTATCCTTCTTGGGATTCTCTGATCTTTTTATGTCTGCGGGTTGATGTCTTCCACCAATTTTGGAACAATTGCCTCTTTATATTTCTTCTGCTCTATTCTCTTTCTCCTCCTGGGACATCAATTACATGTTTGTTAGACAATCTGATATTGTCCCATACATCTTGGGCCCTATGTTTCATTTTTTCACTCTTTTTTCTTTTTATATTTGAATTTGGATAACTTCTATTCACCTGCCTTCCCTTTACTGTTTCCAGTTTGCTGTTAAACATACTGAATACATTCATTTGTGATATCCTTTTTTCATTTGTAAGATTTTCATTCGGTTCTTTTTTTATAGTTTCAAGCTCTCTGATGATACTCTCCATCTATTCATGGAGAGTTGTTCACCTTTTCCACTAGATCCTGGAACATATTTTTCCTGCTTGTTTTAAAGTCCCTGTCTGATAATTCTGACATCTGGAACATCTCTGGATCTGCTTCTATTGACTTCACTTAACCACAGTTCATATTTCCTTGCTTCTTCACATAGCTCTTCAAGTCTGATTGTATGCTAGCAACTGTGGGTTAGAGAATAGTAGATAGTAACTCACTGACATTTACCTCCAGGAAAGCATACACCTCTTTTTGTGCCAGTCCATCAGTGTGGAGGCTTGAGTCAGTTTAATCTGCAGTTGTACTTTGTTGCAGCTTTAGGTAAATTCACTCATCTAGGGAGGGATGAGGACCTTCTCTCCAGCAGGGTTTGAGATCTGCGCACTGGGGAGAGTCCAAGGAGCTCTTTGTGCTGTACGGCCCAGCCACCCATGTGTTAGACGGAGGAGATCCATCTCTGCTTAAAGCCAGGCTGCCAACCTTTTGGACTGCTAGATGGTTCTTTTTGTTCCTCAGGAGATTCCTCTCTATCTTTTTTGCTATGTCCCCAGGCCCTGGAGAGCCTCTGCAGTGCACTCAGAAAGGCCCCGAGTGCCTTGGATGAGTAGCTTTTGGCTCTCTTGCCCTGCCCCCAGGCTATGAAGATTTCCAGTGGTGTACCAAAGATATCTGATACATTTATCACTGCTCTTCCGCTTTCCGGCCTCTGAAATTTTGCTACTATCATCTCCTATCACATACTCATTGTCCTTGTAGTTTCTTCTTTAAAATACATATTTTACTACCACTTTAAAGGGGTTTTTGGAATGAGCACATTAAATATATGTTCAATTCACTCTTTTTAATCCAACATCTTCCTATTTGCTGGGTCTTTTGTTGTTTTTCCTGATGCTGTTAAGGCTCTGCGCGTTTGCTTGTAATTTACATTACTCTAAAGGGCAGTTCAATTTCTTCAATTCTTATCAATTATGTTCTACAGAAATAAGCCCAAGCTTTTAAAGTAATTCAGCCCATATAACCGAACTTTGGTAGCCATTTAAAGGGGTTTAGTTACCAAGGTGCTCATCTTCAACAAAACGTCCAGCTGATTGCCTATATTTAAGTCATTTCCTCAGGTAGCAAATCAGTATTTCCCACCTTCCCTCTACCCTAACTTAAAAACACAGAAGAACTATTTAAAATTGAGAAGAAACATGTTCATCACGAACTGTTTTCGCAAACAAACAAACAAAACAGACCGGCTCCCTTCCTAAGCAAACGGCAAGCTCTAAGTGTTCCCCACAGTCCGACATTGGACTCACTGGCCACATACACTGGAGGCTGGCGAAACACCATGGAATGCCACTGTGCAGGCTTGTTTTTGACTTCTCAGCCTCTAACACCACAATTCCTAGGGAGATGAGACTCCTTTCTGACCAGCTAAGTAACAAAGGAACCAGCGTCCAGGGACCTTTCCACTAATAGTAATCAACACATTTCTCCCCATCCCCCCTGTCCTCCCAAACTTGGCATCCTGTATTTATACATCATGGGCTCCTTGTACAACATGACCGTGTGACAATCAACTTTTCCTCCCTTAGATGCCTCATCCTCCAACTCCACGTCAGCCCTGGATTACCTAGGTCTCCATCCATTTCAAATTACCGAAACCTTAGAAGGGAGAGTGACAGACCAAGAGCACGGAAGTTCAAGTTGTTAACAGAGATGTGCTGGGCTGGCTCATTTTCCAAATGACATTTGGTTCCATTTTAAAAGTCAAGGCTGTCATAGGAATGCCACAGAAACTGAAGATTTAGCTTATATCGTAGAAAGCCTTCTTCAATTTTAGAATTTGGCCCTGAGCAGCTTAAATAGTAAAATAGGCCAAGGCCCATCAAAGAGGTTACCCATGATTATCTCCCCCCTCAGTAAGCTATTTGAACTCAAACTACATCCCACATTCAGTCAAGCCCAAAAAGGAAGTGACCCATGTCTTACTGTATCAAGTATCGCATTCTCAATGTGTCTTTCGTCTCAGCTCCACTTCAGTGGGAGCCTTCAATCACATTTTACATTCTCTCATCCCCAGCTCTGTGGGAAGTTTGGTTGCAACAAACTATCCCATTGCCTCTGTTCCCTCAAAATGGCCTCACAAACCATGGCTTCCAAAACACCACCCTGATATACTTTCTGAGTCTTTTGATCAATTATTCTACACCAAAGTAACAACAGATGCTGAAGGGCTTACTACTCCCCTTTCTAGAGAATGAATAGTGCACCTTTTGCTGGGACTTGCTACAGGGTCGAGGCCTCAGACAGTGGCTGCCCTTGATACAGTGCAAGGCTTTCTGTGACCCCTCAAGTCTCATGGCCATCTTCTCCACCCAAACAATTCCTTTGCCTCTTCCATTCAACAAAGAGACATGGGGATGAATCCTGCCACTGATGGAGCCAGGATCAGAAAAACTAAGGTGATTTCTTCAGGTTTTAGGACATTCTTTGAGGATTTCTCATGAGGTTACAGTCAAGATGTAGTCATCTGAAGGCATGATTACAGCTGGAGGACCTGCTACTAAGAAGACACACTCAACATCCTGGCTTGGTGCTGGTATTGGCAGGAGACCTCAGTTCTTTGCTAGGTGGACCTCTCACGTGGCTGCTTGAGTGTCTTCAGTGATGTGGCAGTTGGCCTCCCCCAGAGAGTTTGATCCAAGAAGAATTCAGAAGCTGAAATATTGTGTATACTTTGACTCAGAAGTCACACTCCTTCAATTCTGTATGTCCTATTGGTTACACTGTGGGCGGAGTGGGGATGGAGGGATTATATAAGAGCGTGAATACCAGGAGGTGAGGATGACTGGGGCCGTCTTACAGGCTGCCTACCACAAATATATGCATCAAAATATATATAATTTTATGTGCGCTATTAGTAACTAGTTTTTTTTTCTTTTTGTAGTTCATCAGCACTGTTCCACGTCAGTACGTTTCTACATCATCATTTTTAGTGGCTGCATAATATTCTACAATATGGATTACTAAAATTTATTTAATTCCATAATTTTGAACATTTTTTTTACTATTTTTTTTATTGAAGTATAGTTGATTTACAATGTTGTGCCGGTCTCTGCTCTACAGCAAAGTGACTCAGTTATACACATAGAGACATTCTTTTTTTATATTCTTTTCCATTATGGTTTATCACAGGAGACTGGATATAGTTCCCTGTGCTATACAGTAGGACTTTGTTGTTTATCCATTCTAAATGTAACAGTTTGCATCTACCGACCCCAATCTCCCAGTCCATCTCTCTCCCTCCTCCTAATTATTTCTGATATTTGTTTATCGTATAATCAGTAATGTGACAAGCATCCCCGTAGACTTATTCACATACTACCTTCAAAGTAAATGTAAAGGGAGGAAACAATGGTATCCAAGATAACTTATTCTCCTGTAAATCAGCCCAGAAAAATGATGCATATAAGTCCCAGACCCTTGGCCTCTGTAATTACCATTTTATAAAAGCTCAAAGTGGATCTTTTTTTTTTTTTTTTTTTTGCGGTACACGGGCCTCTCACTGTTGTGGCCTCTCCCGTTGCGGAGCACAGGCTCCAGACGCGCAGGCTCAGCGGCCATGGCTCACAGGCCCAGCTGCTCCGCGGCATGTGGGATCTTCCCGGACCGGGGCACGAACCCGTGTCTCCTGCATCGGCAGGCGGACTCTCAACCACTGCGCCACCAGGGAAGCCCCAAAGTGGATCTTTTTTTAAATCAGCTTCTGTTAGAGGTTTCAAATTAATTTTGGAATGTTAATAAGGGCATAAGGCAGACTAACCTAAACATACAAAGGCCCTTGTTTTCAGTTTTGGGATGACAGCGAGCAACTTTTTGTTAACTATTTACATGGAGATGCTGTTACATCTAATTTGAAACATTTTTATTATTATTACAAATGTACATCTAAGAGGTAGATTTTTCCAATGGTTTGGCTGTTTGCTATGATACTCTAATCCCTTTACATACTGATTGAGAATATCCAGATATAGAAATCAGTGTTCAAAGAAGCACTCCTTAGGGCTACTGTCAGCTTCTTGTCTCACTGAACAGATGGTAGAGCAGTAAGAACTTTTGATTTAGATAAACTTTTAATTTAATAGACCTGATGAACTTATTTTCTGTCAATTCAAAAAACAAAAGCGTACACAAGATCTCAAAACTTCAATCATCAAATACATTCTCAAAGAGAGTGTTGTCACGTGAACTCAGACAAGAACAACTCAAGCCTCTATCACTCTGTTGCCATATTTACTCACATATTTAACACTTGCCAAAGGGATGTGGGTCAATTTAAGAAACTGTAAATAAATATTGATACATCAGAACAGAAGCTATAACTCATATTCTAAGCAAATCACTGACTCTAATTTAGTCACAGTTTTGCAGTGGCATCATTCCATGGAGAAAATTAGATTTTTACATATCAGAGCAAATCACAAAGCCAGAATGTCAACCTCATACATCAAGCAATTACTTGTGGTATTTATTTGGGGGGGAATGTTCTACACATATTTACTTAGAAAGCTGCCTGGGTCCTCCAAAATAAAAAAGGGCTATAATTCTTGCCCCAAAATCCACAGTTCCAGAGAGCTACTCATCAATTTCTAGCATCATTAATGAGGAAAGACACTGAGACAGTCATTCATGCTGCCTTTATGATAAGAGTAGCCTACGGGGCAAATCAAGATTAAGGACAAGGGCAAGACAAATGGTTTGGAAGACTCTTTTTTTTTTTAATCAATCATTTGAAATCTGCATTTACTACCTAAAGTCCCTGTGGAGCATCAGAACCTGCAGGGAAGAGTGAGAATTGGTACTAAAAACATCACTGAAGTATTCTTTTAGGGTGAGAATGGCCTCTTTATGGGTACAAAAGGATCTTATGTTCCCACACACTGGCAGGAAGATTCTCTTTGAGCTGGAGAGTTCTTTGCTGTGGGGACTTTGCATTGTAGGATGTTTAGTAGCATTCCAGGCACTCTCTTGCCAGTCGACTTCAGGTATTGTCAAAAGTTCCATGGAGAGGAAATTGCCTCTAGTTGAGAAACCCTGACTTGATAGAAGGATAATCTCTTCTCTTAAAAATACATTCCACACTTTTTAAAAATTGAAGTATAGTTGATTTACAATGTTATGTTAATTTCTGCTGTATAGCAAAGTGTTTCAGTTAGACGTATATATGTTCCTTTTTATATTCTTTTCCATTATGGTTTATCACAGGATACTGAATATAGTTCCCTGCACTATACAGTAGGACCTTGTTGTGTATCCATCCTTTATATAACAGTTTGCATCTGCTAAGCCCAAACTCCTAATCCATCCACCCCAACCCCCTCCCCCTTGGCAACCACAAGTCTGTTCCTTATGTCTGTGAGTCTGTTTCTGTTTCATAGATAAGTTCATTTTTGTCATAGTTTAGATTCCACACATAAGTGATATCAAAAGATATTTGTCTTTCTCTTTCTGACTTCCTTCACTCAGTATGATAATCTCTGGTTCCACCCATGTTGCTGCAAACATTTCACTCTTAATGGCTTCACCATGTATTATATCTTTCGAAGGGTACCAAGGTGAGGGACACCCGCCAACTGGAAAACACGCCAAGGACACACTTGAGGAGTCTGGATCTCCTTGGTGGGATTTTACCAGGATGTGTGTTTTTCATTTGCCGCTACCAAGTTCCACAGGTAGTTGATTTAAAATGGCCAGGTGGTAGGATTGTGTTTAGGCAAAGTGGGTTCATTTGGATGGGTCCCTCTCAATTAGCCACATGTTATGGGGCTCTAAGCCTTTGCTCGTTTTTCTTATGATTTGAGGCTTCATTTTAAAAAGATACATTTCAAAATGATAAATTAAGGGGGATAAAACACCATAAGTAAAAGGAACTTCTGCCTTTCCCAGCACGCAAGAAATTGCATTTACATAGTTAGACTCTTCCAGCATGGCCCGTGGATGTGACCTTGGGCAAGAGAAGTTAAAAGAGTGTTAGCAGGACCCCAAATCAGTTTCCCTCTTACACAACAGAAAATATTTAAAGAGAGACCAAAAGGTTTATTAAATTTCCCTCCTTGCAATACAGATTCCTTCCTTATCTGTTCAGACTGTTCTCTCCCCCTTTCCTACTTATAAGCACAGAAAAGATTCCTAACAAATTAGAAGGAAAAAAAATGCACTAATTGGTTTAAACGTAACATTAAGCTTTTTAGTTTCCATTGACCTAGAAGGTGGGGCTAATTTATAACATTTCATAATCCACTTGCTGTACATTTGACCCAACTGAGATAAAAGTGTTGAAGTAGATAGCGAATTTAACCGCATTTAATTTGGAATCCTCACATCCCCTTGCTGATGCCACAACTTGTTCTTGCCTTTTCTTCACTCCAGATACCCAAGGGCACCCACTGACAGCCCAGTTGCCTGAGAAGCACCATTTGTGCCATCGTGGCAGACTGTCTGAGATACCACCTCCCCACAAACCAGCTGGCAGAGGAGCAGATAGCCGGAATACATCAGGCTCCCCATCACCCAAGTATAGACCTTCGTAGCTGCCCGTTAGCTATGCAAGCTGCCTTTGGGTCACCTGCCACATCAACACTGGTTTCCTTCCACCTGATCTAGAGATTTTCATGCAGCCCCTGGCTTATTCCACCCCTCTGCCACACTCTCATTAGCCAAGAGAAGCAGGAAAACCTTCCTTCCAGACTTCATCTACTGATCTCGCCAGATGGTAGATAAATAAATAACAGCAAAGAGGAAAAACATACTTGCTTTTGCTAAATAAAACACTGATAGTGTATGCTCTTGTCAAAGGAAATACACAAACGTCAAGAGCAGACAAGAATTAACAGTGCAGTGGAAGGAAGGCCTGGAGGGAGGAACTCTCACTCTGAGCCTTGGGTTTTCACTGCACAGAAGACTGGAAGCAGTTACGAGGGCTTTGAGAGCTCGGGACATGTTAAGGAAACTCAAGGCATTAAACCAAAACAAAAGATTTCTATCCTCTTGGAATGACATTGCTTTGGTATTCCCTAGTGAAGTGACCACCTGTAAACAAAATTCGAAATGTGGAAGAGTTTTGCTTGAAATGTAATGATATCGTAACGCCAGCTAGATGGACCTTTTTAGATAGAAGATACTGTGAGCCACCCTTTCAGAAATTTCTGCTTGAGTTTGGTGCCAGGAAAATATATGTCCGCTGATGGATCTGAACGATTTCTTTGGTCAGAAAAAGAAAACTCTGTGAAAGTACGTGTTTCCCCTTTTGCCTGAGCTGCCAGCAAACATGAAGCCCAAATCGGTTCCCACCTGTTTAACATCATTTTCCCAGATGCTGAGGGGAAACTTTCTGTGTGTGCTTCTTTTACATCATCTCTGTTTGGAAATTGATTTTACTTGTAAGAACGATGAGACTGGTAAAAACCTGAAATAATATTGGAAGAATCCAGGGCTAGAAATTTTAACCTCAATAATAACAGGTAACTTTGTCTCCCCTCTCAGATTTCACTTATGTATACAGAAGCTCTGTGATAGTGACAAATTATTATCACTGATCCACCCATGCATGTGAACTCTACTTTGGCAATATTTTGCCATTGTAGTTCAAGTGATTGAAAATGTATATTTCTATTCCTCTCTTTTTTCTTTTCCCTTCTTCCTTCATTAAACAGAGTATGTGCTGTGTGTCCACAGAGTGGCAGGCACTGTGCTGTCCACTAGGGATATAAGAGCAAGGCACATAAGATGAGGGCTTTATCTGATGAGCCGAGAGCTTAGCTGGGTGAGGGACAATAATCAAGTTATCTCACAAGCTAAACAGGAAAAGTTCAATGCTATCACATTCTACAAGTAGTAGATATACGGTGCCATCGGAATATGTAATTGGAAATTTGTCATAGGGAGGGCAATCAAGGAAGGCTTCCCTGAGGAAGTGATGACTGAGCTGTGTGAAAAGGAAGAGCAGAAGCTTGCTGACAATGAAAAAAAAAAAAGATAGTATTCATGGAGCACAAAATAATTCTACATTACTATATTTAATCTTCACTTGTAATTTAACGTATTTATATTGAGCTTCAACTATATGCCAGAGAAGAGGTGGCCTTTGGATCTCCCTTTGAAAGAGAGAGACTGGTAGCCCAAAGGGTACGGTACCTGACAGAGAATCATAGTAACTCGTAATTAGTCAGGACCTCGGTTTTTGTATTTCTTCAAATGTCTCGGTGGCATTATAACTAATAATATACGTAATGTCCCACAAATATGAACAAAACAACCTTTTAGACATTCATTAATTTCTTCCCTTTTGGAGGGGGGCAGTTTGGAGCAATGTTCATTCATTTATGTTATATTCTCAGGATCACTGAAGAAGAATCCTTCCAACCTCTGCATCTTACACATGGGGAAACCAAATCACTAGATCATATATTAAATATGTTACAATTCAGAGTCATCACTAAGTCAGGCCTTTCTCTCACTTTGTCTAAGATTGACTTCTTATTGCACGTATCATGGATCAAAGTTCAAAGATCACCCTCTGCGAACGTTAGGGTAAAATTCAACAATACGGTTGGTTTATTAGGCAAGTGGAACTTCTCGTCACAAAACCAGCATCTTAGAGGAACTTGGTCAGGCCACGTGGTGACAAGGGAGAAGGCTCTGTATCAGAGCATCTCTGGGATAAATGGGAACCAGGACTTGGGTGGCAGCTAGACCATGTTCTTTTCTAATGTAATCCCAACCCCTCTCTCCCAAGGGAGAAATGTATGTCAGGGTCAAAGAATTCAGAGGCAAGATGGGTTTTTCTGACTGCTAATGATGGCTTCACTGATCACACCACCTTGATCCACACTGGGCTACACCTGAGCTCTAGGTTACGGCCTGTCCTCCTCTCAGCTTCTTCTGGAAGGTACCTGCATCCCTACAGCTTACCAATCTGAGTCGGACCTTCAACCATGCTATGTCAAGGAGGAATCATTCATATCTGAGGCATACTTTTTATGTCCCTGAACTTTAAAGTTTATCTCCTTAAGCCTGGGCCTCCAGAGCAGGCATGTAAAAAGATAAAAGATAATGCAGAAAGAATCCAATCACTGGCAAGTGAGATTATTAACATCATTCTCAGGATCAATGCCTAGATTCATTTTTTGTGGTCATTTATGATCTAAAATTTAAAAATAATGTCTATGGGTTCAAATTCAGGGCTAGTGTTAGAACAAAATGGAGAGCCACTGTTATCAAATGACAATAGAGTCATTTAAAGAAGAAAAAAATAGAACCATTAAGGAATCGATGTTTTAATTTAAGGCCCTTAAGAAATTAGGAAAAGAAAAAAAGAGGAAACACTGACGTAGCTACAATTCGAAGAAATAGTTAACCATTCTCATTTTCAGTTGAAGAAACTGAAGCTTAGAGAAATTAATACAGGTCCTAGACCTTGAACTTCTTAACTACAAGGACCATATCTGATTTATCTATTTACCTATCATCCAGCCCCAAGTCTCCCACACAGCAGTTGCCCAAAAAACATTTCATGACTGACAGAGTAAATTAGCAGAGCTGGGTTTCGGATATGGCTCAAACTCTAAATCTCAGGTTCTTGCTGGTCACCACGCCCCTTCCACAGCTACAGTAATGAGAAAACGCTGTTGAAATTCAGCTAGACTGTACCTAAATTCAAAGAATATATATCTTCAGATTTTCTCAACTGAAATTTCTAAACATTTATTGAGCATCATCATGCACTTAGCCACACATCATGGGAAGCACAAAACATGCGGAAGGCACCGTGTTTAGGTCAGGAGACTTTCCATTCTAGGTGACGGAAAATCCAGATGATTCAGAGTCAGGGAAGCATTTGAAGGAAATGCTCCATGTACATTTGAGTACCTGTGAGTCAGCCAAACAACATAAAAGAACGTTGGGTTGAGGAAAAGAGAGGAAGACACTTCTGTGGTGTTAGGTATGGGACAAGTGTTCAAGGAGGAGGTGGAGTCTTGAACCCAGACCTCCTGAAGTGTAGGGAGGAGAGAGGGAACTAAAGCTGGAGAAAGATCTGAGTGATGGTGTGCGAGGGAGATGGGGAGGCCCTGGCCTGAGGAGGTCAGATTCTTTGGGGGAGGGGGGTAACAGTTCTAAATCAGAAAGGGAGAACACAGGCTTGTTGCCTTGAATCACAGCCTGAGATGCCTGGGTTCAACCTGATCAACTCTTGCATATTCTTGAGGGAGCACGCAGGCATACTTAAGGGGATGACTATGGCAGCACCACACCAACAGGAAACTTTGAATACAGCTTCCAGTAACTAAGAGACAAAGGAATACAAAGTTTGGGATGGTGGCCAAGGGAGAATCCATCAATGACAAATTTCTTCAGAGAACTTTAGCTATTACCACTCATATAGGTTAGTCTCTTGGATATTTTTTATTGATTTACACATGTCTTGGTAACATGAAGACAGTATCATAGCCTGTTATCTTCGAAACATGAGAGAAAACACTTTCCAAGAAAATCAGTCAATTTCTTCTACCTTTGGGGGTTCTTGGGACTATTATTTGTTTAGCTAGTTCACATTCCCATAATTATAGAATGTTAGTACTGGAAGAAACCTTAGATAGCATAATCCAATCCCTGTACTTAAAAGAGAAGATGACCTTGAGCCATGAAGGTTATATGTCCCTCCAAGGTCACACAGTTAATTAGAAGCCATTAAGTTTTATTCCCATGGACCAGGGTAACAACTGTTCCATGTTCTTCTATAAGCCGAGTTCAGTTTAGTAAATAACACTTACCCTTAAACAGCTATACAAGCCACTACACAATAATTCTGTTGTCACAGACTTTCTCCCTCCTCTGAAGTCTGATCTCAATTTTTGCTTTTTATTTAAGGCTTGAGGATTACATCTACTGCACTTCTGTGGACTCAGCACTTCGCATCATGTCTGGCACATAGCAAGCTTCAGTATATTTCTGATGAGTTGAGCTGAATTTGAATCTCTCGGGGACTTTTATGATACATATATTTTAAATAAAAGAATCATCAGATCATTAAACTGGAAGCAATCAGAGAAACTAACCCTTTTTCTGCAAGTGAAGACACTAGAGCCCAAGAAAGGTAAATGACAAATCCCAAAGACAGCACTCAAGCTGGGCCCCAAACCACCTTCTCCAGATTACATGAATCACTCTTGGGTGAAAAATATTACAGTTTTCAACATTTCTGTATGGAACAGATTCCAGAGTATCAACTCTTTAAGGGGGACAAAAGTCTTCAGAATATTTCTGAGCATCTATACAAAACTCAAGGCTAACAAGAATGATGATAAAAGTCTTTGACGACCAAATGATTAAGTGACAAATAATTTCTGGGAAGAATTTCCCACTGAGCATGGGCTTGGACTTTTTGGAAATATCCGATAAGTAGGAAAAACTGATGCTGAGAGAGGCAATGACATCAAAGCTGGAAAAAGACAACTGAGCCACAGACTTAGAGGTGGGTGCGTTCTTGTACAAATCAATTGCTCTACTCCATGCCTCAGGCGACAGTGACACCCTTACTCCTGACCCCCTGCCCACTCCCTGCTATCTCATGACCTAGAAGAACCAAGTGCATGCATGGGACCGGCTGAGGACAACCTGTCACTGGAACTGGGAAACAACACTCCCCCATGTCCGGCTGAATGCGGTCACAGAGCGTCCTCTTCTAACATAAAGGGCTGGCCATTAATCCTTCCCCAGTGGACGGTCAAACAGGGGCTGCCCTGCAACGCTCTGCTGGTTTCATTCAAGTTCTTGATGGCTGTGGCCCTAAAATTCTCTTCACACTGACAAAGTCTAGTGGGAGAACCATGGGCTGGGTGGTTCTAGGGGCCACCTGGTCAATGGAAGAGCACTCACAGGAAATTTGGCCCTTGACCAGGAGGGAGTATTAGTTTGCTAGGGCTGCCGTAACAAACTGTCACAGCCTGGGAGGCTTAAACAGACATTTCCTCACAGTTCCGGGGGCTGGAAGTATAAAATCAAGGGGTCAGCAGGTTTGGTTTCTCCCGAGGCCTCTCTCCTTAAATTGCAGCGCGCCCCCCTTTTCTCTGTGTTCGTGAATGGACTTTTCTCTGTGTGTGTCTGTCTCTCCCTCTCCCTTTAAGGACACTAGTCCTATCGGATTAGGGCCCCACCCTTATGACCTCATTTAATTATCTCTTTAAAGGACTGTATCTTCAATACAGTCACACTGGGCGTTAGGGCTTCAGCATATGAATTTGGGGGGTACATATCCAGAAGGAAACCTGCCTTGCTTCTTGCCAGTCATCAGGGTGCCTCTGCTGAGTACTACTTATTCTCCTTGGTATTTTCTCAAAGAGACATTTGCTAATTGTGAACTAAAGGCAAGTTTTGAAGACTGCAATACAAAGGAGAAAAAGACAAAGACGGTCACATTGCCTACAGGAGTAAAAGAGTATTTGCATGACACTTCGCAAGGTAGGGGGCAAACACACCCGCGAGCACACCCACCCACACCCACAGAAGAAGGAAGCTCAGAAGTTCTCCCAACAGAAGAGGGCAACTTCAGCAGCAGGCTGTTGAGAGCACGCCTCGTCCGCCTGATTTACACAGGTACAGAGAGAGTCTGGTCTGGAGGCTGCAGGCTCGCTCAGCCACACGCCCATGTGTGCATGAAATTAGAATGTCAACATGGGATTCATGCTGCCGAGCTGTGACTGTGAAACAAATTATGTCAGTGGGTGGCAACTGCAATATTAGTCTAAGCAGATAACATTTAACTATAAAGAGGGGCCCCGTCTTCCAGACTTCCCGCTATTATTATTTTAATATCCACCTTGTTAGACCTAGATGGGATAACATTTTAAGAAAAAGCAAGATGTTTTCTGTGGGGGCAGGGGTCCTTCAGGAAAGGACTCATGGCCGTTCAAGTGATTTTTGCTCCTAACCCTCTTGTGGAAACTCAGGAGTTGGGTAACGCAATGATGATTTTTACAAATCACCACCACCCACTCAACGGAGTTCAAAGTGGCTGTGCCCTTTGTGGGGTAATCTAAACCACAATTAATAATCCGCCTCTTAGAAAGGAAGCCTTTGGTTCCTGGGCAGAAGTTAGGAACTTTGTCCTTAAATGAATTTCAATGTAAGGGAAGTGGCAATGCCTTGAAAAGGACAGTGAGCAAATTCTTCCAACTCTCTCCTGCGGTTTCACATAAAGTAATTTTACTAGAGTGAGATCTGCGCAGATGTTTGAGCTGAAACCTGTTATTTTCTACTCAATTGATTTAAGCTTGTGCATATCTAACATCAACTTTAAATTAATATGCAGTTGGAAATTTGCTGAGGAATTTCATATAAAAAGTAGTGGCTTTGTGCCTATTTTTTCTTCAGGACTTTCTCTGTGAAGCTGTAGCCTACAACCTCAACTTGGCCTCCGAGGTAACAATTTTCCCATGAAATGAGGCACACATCTATCTCCCTTTGAGGCCCACTTCTTTAACTAGCAATATGGCAAAACATCAATTTGAAGTTTTATTCCATTACAAACACCCATGTAGTTAAAGTTAATGCTGTGAAAAATCCAGCTTGTAACAGTGAAACGTTTATAGAAGCAGCATTCACTTAGCAGTTGAACCAGGCCAAGGTGACTGGCCACAGGATTAACATGCAGACAGAATACTGAGAGGTTTTAGGGGGACAGGGGTGCAGGAGGAGATGGGTGTCCCTTAAAACCTTGTATATTCATTTAAAACATTTTTATTTCTAATAATGAAGGCATTCTCACATCTCCTCATGGTTAACCTGAATGCCCACGACAGTCCCCATCATTTCCTGCTACAGTCTCACGGCACCACTCATATGTACCTATGTCCAAAAGTCTGGGATTGCATTTTTCTTTCTTCTGAGGCAGAGAGTAAAGGTCTGAGGCCTTTATGGAAGGAGAAACATTAATAGAATTTGATTCTTTTTTTTTTTTTTTTGCGGTACGCGGGCCTCTCACAGCTGTGGCCTCTCCCGTCGCGGAGCACAGGCTCCGGACGCGCAGGCTCAGCGGCCATGGCTCACGGGCCCAGCCGCTCTGCGGCATGTGGGATCTTCCCGGCCCGGGGCACGAACCCGTGTCCCCTGCATCGGCAGGCGGACTCTCAACCACTGTGCCACCAGGGAAGCCCCGAATTTGATTCTTTTAAACAGATTTCCTATTTGATGAAAACGGCTGTGGGTGGGGAAAAAACTCTAAAATTTACCAAAGAATCTTTTGACACTATTATTTTATTTTATAGTCCCCTTATATCAGACAGAAAGTAATGCCAAAGCAATATAATCAGTAGCTTGATTTTTGAAATCACTTGCCTTGTTGGCATATTTCTCAAGACATACTGATGGACCGCTCTCCTTTTATAGCTGGATGTAGTATAATATAAACTCACAAAGGTGCAAAACATTTCTCAAAATCAGACATTGCAAAGCAGGTAGCTGCAACATTTCCACGATGTCACTGCTACATAGTTTGATGACGGTGTAAAAGCACTTGGCTGAAATGCCCTCCGTTGTCCAAGAGGGCTGTGAAAAAGCGGCCTCGGTGGAAGGTCTCTGAAAAAGATCAGTGGACAAGGGGGAGGTCTGAGGTAAAATGCCTGTTTGACCCACCAGTCCAGTCTGTAGCTTCAGCCATGGCTACTGATGCAGAAATGTGTCCTACTCTTGCCTCTCAAGCAAGAATTCCCATTTTGAAATTTCATTCATTCTGAAGACACCCCTTGGTTAGGCCATATTTCCTTTTCGTTCAGATGATGTCAGGGCCCGCCATCTACTGAAAGCCTTAACATCTTCACAGCCATATAAACATATCCTGTCGTTCATTTCAAAACTATTCACAGATCGAGAGGAATATTTTCTCTTTATGGGGCAATTGCAGGCTTGTCACCTCTGCATCCTCTGAGAACCATAGAGGCAAGGTGGCATTATCACCTGCAGTTAGCTGTCAGATACATTTAATGCTTTATCAGGAGAAGGAGGGACAAAACTGCTTTTATCAGTCACTCCACATCAGGAAAGTAGATTTGGGTTCTCCCTCATATATGGAATTAACTGTATTCCTTCAGCCAGAGATGTAAAAATCAGAAGATCAGAGAACGGAATAAACAATATTTTTGATGTACACAGATTATCAAGACGAGAGGAATGACCGGTTGGTCACCCGGGGGGCTTATTCAGTTAACACTTCTACCCCTTAAAGACAATGGTGTGCAATCAATGCATATAGGGTCTTTCAGGCCCGTTGCTAAGTGATACGCAGTGTCAACAGAAAAATGCCGGATGTACAGAGGACAGCTCCAGGCCCAAGAGAGATCAACACCCTCTGATGATATTTTAAACTTAATTCAGTTCCCGATGAAGATTGTGACAGGTTCTGTGGCCAGAGCAGAAAAGATGTTTGCACTTCAAAATCCGACTTCGTAAAGTTGCTCTGCTGTGTGCAAAGAGTGTTTAATTTGGTAACAAGTGAATCATGGCCCAAACAGTAGTTGGTTCAAATAGGAAAAGGCACCCAGCAGGGGCATCTTGAATATTCATTTCTTGCCGGGCACAGCGGTCATCTTACAAGCTCAGCGTCAGTATCAGAGCTGATCATTTGTCTCAGATTGTCTATGCCTTCTCTCATTTTTTCATCTCTAAAATGTATTTTAGGAACAGCCCCCCAAGCCATTTGCAACAGCTTCTTCAGAAATTCTAAAGAAAGGAAAGGAACTTGAATAGGATCACATCACCCCATACAACCATGAAAACCTGTTTTGTGGGGCATTCTTGAAACCAGCCCAGAAGCTCTTAAGAGTTTTTGTATTTATTTACCCATTCCTTTCTCTCCCTTCTCCCTCCCTCAATGGATTTTTATATTCAAATGCAAAAGATTTCCATGTGCACTAAAGATCCATTTATGTATTGGTTTAGAAGATCATGCCATGATGTCGAGAAATGCGAGTTTTTCATAAACAGATGTTTACAAATTCAGTCTTTGTACCAGGAAAAGCATGCTCGCCACAAAGGGCCTGTTTTCCATATTTGAAGGCAAAACCCCTTTGAAAAAAACCTCATGTCCCCTAAGTCCAGGAAGAGTTACCCTCAAATACATGGCTCCTCAAAGCCACCAAACCTGTAAACCTCTTCCTAAGGAGACACTGGTCGATCCTGTGTGCCCGGGATGCTGCTGACAGTAAACACTTGGTCTCACAGGCCCTGTGAGCTGTGTAGACAGGAGGGCTGGGGGGAGCGAGCACAGTCAACCTATTCAATTCAGGACGCTCTACTCGCCTAGCCCAAAACAAGCTTTTTAAGAGCCCAAGTCACATAATTTTCAGTGGGCAGGTTTGTCCTCTTTTGTCCTCAAGAGTTTGGTCTATTTATTAAACCAATAAGAGCCCCAGTGCATTTTGTCTCGTGGGCTAAAACCTCCTAAAGTGAGAGTGTATTAACCCAGATGGAGAAGAGGAAGGGGGAGAGGCTGGCTTCTTGACATTTTTCTTCCTGTCTCATCCCACGAAGCTAATTTTATAGGGTTGTTGCTGTCATGTTGAAGCTACAGGTAGTAAGGGGGAGATTGAGGGCAGATAAAACCATACAATAGCATTCCCAGGCCGTGCTTCCTCTCCTCACGGAGGGTGGTTTTCCCTCACACAGGCATTAAAGCATTGCGAGGTACTGAAGAAGCAGCACATAGAAACAGGCAAACAAGTTACAACAACTGCGTCAGACCACCTGCCACCATCCTCCTATTCTAGGTCTCTCTCCCTGCCAGGATTCTGCGATAAAACCCATGCAAACTTTTCCATGCTTCTAAGAGATGGAAAGCTAGGATTTTGAGTCCTGGTTTAGCAAAGTGAATGGGCATTATAACACCAGGGCTAAGTGGAAGCCACAGATATGTTTGGATTAATGATCAGCTGCCTGATTGAGGCTCTATCTCCTCGTTGGCGCAAGAACAAGTGAATGCCGAGTGCTCCGCAGAAGGAATTTCACTTCTAAGGACGAGGAGTATTTATCTGGGGCCACAAATAAATCCTTAATCATTGGAAGGCACAAAATGCTTGAGTATTCATTAATTGAAGCTGTTCATCCAGAACTATCACACTTTCTCTACAAATATGAAAAAGTATGAATGGGCTATCAAGTTTTCCTTCAATTCCTCATAAAATGAGTTAGACCCCAACTGTACATTCATTTCAATAAGCCAGTGGCGTTTCCTATCTCTTCCAAACTGACCCAAGGCATCACACGGGAACCGGTGACCGCACTCAGTTGTGTCCAGTCCCAGAACAACTGCTGAGCCCTGCAGGCTAACTTAGCAGGAACCTTATAATTTGGATAATGCTCTAACTCCGGGCATATCCTGGACTTCCAATTTTCTTTGTAGGTAAAAAAATCTTCTGTACCATCATTTGACAAAAATCCTAGTGACTGCAGTTTGTTTATTCTGTTTAAAGATGATGCCGCCCTTCCCAACTTGGAGGGAAGATGTGTTTTCTACTTTTCCCAGCAGTGGGGAAGTGTTTGTGCTAAGCCGTTCTTTCTGCTCATCCCTCTTGTGGCCAATAGGCTACACTGATAAAGAGGATATAAAAGCAAAGACCTCGGCAGCGACAGGAACGGGACAAAAGTAACGAAGCCAAACTAACAGGAGCCTGTGATTTCAAAAGCTTTGCCGGCTTAAGTGCTGACCAGCTAACATATTTGCTTAAGTCCAGCAATTTCAGCATGTAGAACACTAGAGCATGCCGTGAAACAACACAGCCCAAAGGAAAACAGCCATGAAACAAACCCCAAATAGGACCATTTGATGTTTTCTATGTAAATGTAGAGCCATATTAATTTATTAAACTATGAAACTAAGCTAGATTGTCTGTTTCCAAGATCTCCCACTGATACACTTAATATACATTTACTCTTTGATCTACTTTCTCTTACACAAGATTGTTGCTGATCTCTGGGTCTCAGCCCTGGCTGTATATTAGAATCACCTGGGGAACTTTTTAAACTCTACAGATGGCCAGGCGCCAGCCCCAGAATTTGTTTTAATTGGTCAGGAGTGGACCCTGAGCACTGATGGTGGCTAATGTTCCCCGTATGACTCCAGGGGTTGTTAACTTCCCCCTGGTGAGCCAGGGGCTGAGGGACACAGTCACAGATGATTAAGTGGAGGTAGGTGCTGACAGAATAAACAGAATTTATGGGAGGAAACCCTAAAAGAGAGAAAACACCATCCACTGAATGGAAAAACAAAGGATATTATTTTCCTTTCTTTCTTTTCTTTTTTTTTTTTTGGCAGTACTGGGAATTTTATCTTTTTTTTATTGTCTTTTTTTTTATTTTTATTTTTTTTGTGGTACGCGGGCCTCTCACTGTTGTGGCCTCTCCCGTTGCGGAGCACAGGCCCCGGACGCACAGGCTCAGCGGCCATGGCTCACGGGCCCAGCCGCTCCGCGGCATGTGGGATCCTCCCGGACCGGGGCACGAACCCGCATCCCCTGCATCGGCAGGCGGACTCTCAACCACTGCGCCACCAGGGAAGCCCTATCTTTTTTTTTAATTGAAGTATACTTGATTTACAATGTTGTGTTAGTTTCCGGTGTACAGCAACGTGATTCAGATACACACACACAAAATCATATATATAATTTTTCAGATTCTTTTCCATTGTAGTTTATTACAAGATACTAAATATAGTTCCCTGTGCTACACAGCAGGACCTTGTTGTTTATTTACTTTATATATAGTAGTTTGTATCTGCTAGTCCCAAATTCCTAATTTATCCCTTATCCCCAACCTTTCCCCTTTGGTAATCATGTTTATTTTCTATGTCTGTGAATCTGTTTTGTAAATAAGTTCATTTATATCATTTTTTTAGATTCCACATATAAGTGATATCATATAATATTTGTCTTTCTCTGACTTCCTTCCCTTAGTATGATAATCTCTAGGTCCATCCATGTTGTTGCAAATGCATTATTTCATTCTTTTTTATGGCTGAGTAATATTCAAAGGATATTATTCTATCTCAGCTGCAGAACGTCTTTGTTTAGCTCTAAAATTGACACATTTCATGGGAACCTAGTTGAGACGCATTGACTTAAAGTGATTGGAAAGAGACCCCCAGAAACCGGAAGGCAGTTCCAGGCCCTATTTAGGAAAAGTGCCCGTGATGCGTGTCAAAACACTGCGGAGGGCTTCCCTGGTGGTGCAGTGGTTGAGAGTCCGCCTGCCGATGCAGGGGACACGGGTTGGTGCCCCGGTCCGGGAAGATCCCACATGCCGTGGAGCAGCTGGGCCCGTGAGCCATGGCTGCTGAGCCTGCGCGTCCGGAGCCTGTGCTCCGCAACGGCAGAGGCCACAACAGTGAGAGAGGCCCGCGTACCGCAAAAAAAAAAAAAAAAAAAAAAGACAAAGTAAAAAGGATCACAAGGAAAGTCTCAAAATGCTGTGACCAATTGGAGGCAGATGAGAGGGAAGTAGGGATCCTGTAGGGCTTCCTGGAGGAGACAGTGCTTAAAACAGACCCCGAAGCTGAAGGATTTCAATAAAGAGGCCGTGGGAGGGGCGAAGGGCACTTAATTCTGTGGCGAGAAGAGACCCAAAGTCACTCCTGGTTGCCTGTCTTAGAGGAGAGGGCCTCGGGCTGCACATGCAGCCCGCTGAAGAACAAAGAACACGTTTGCTGCCAACTTCCAAAACTGCACAGGCGGCAGAGTCGGGGGCAGGGAAGCTCTAAGGTCGTCTGTACAAAACAGCCAATTTACAGTTACGGTTACACTTGAGTCAATTAAAGTGTTTTATTAGCAGGAATCTGAATCTCTTACCTTCATTAACATTTAACAGTAAATGGGAGAAAAAAGGTAAATAAAATATTATCTGGCTTTTTAAAGGTCATTTCAGACCGAGCATTATAAAATGCGAGCTGGGGAAGGGTGGGGATGGCCCTTTGTGTGGGTTAGTATTCGGAGCCCGCTATGCACGTACATCTCTAGAGAGTTCTCACAGCCGCCACAGCCGGAGAACACCTCATGGCAGGTGAGGTGCTGGGGGTGCTTTCATCACAGGCAGCACATTTGGGGCAAGGGGAAGGAAAAAGGAGATCTGACATGCGAGAATGCATTTTCTGCTTTAGATCTCAGGTTGTAAATCATTTGGGGTATGCAGCCCTGAGTAATTATTCCCATGATCAACACCTGCTTCTTCACAACCCCAGGCTAGCAGCCCAAACTGATTAACTGACATACCTAATCATTCTCCCAGAGGAGAGAAACTAGAAGGGAGCTCTGCGCCCAGGTCTCAGAGTCCACAGGGGGCCCCTGGGAAGGCCCCACCACAGTGAGGAGGCAGGTCCTACTCCTGCCCCAGGCACCCCTGAGCATTTCCCATCAAGGCCTGCTGTGACTGGAAGCCAGACACAGAAACATGATCATTTGGCAAGGATGGAAACGTTCATCCCGAAAAGACACTTTTTAGTTTTCAATTTTCCAAAGTGTTGAGCCGGAAGCAATCAGAATGCCACCCAAAAGCCACCTAGTGACTATTTCATTGCAACCTGTCACCCTTGGAGAATGCTAAGACCTAAGGAAGGCAGCAGGAAGCCAAGATGTTCCGACCGTTGGGAAAAGACCTTCCTTAACATTATTTATCAGAATGGATTAACTAGAAGAAGAGGATCCACCCCTCCCACGATGGATTTCTGAGGATTTTGCAGTTTTCGTGATGGCTGTCCTTGTCCTAGGTGAAAGTTGTACCTGGAGATACAAACCCTGGCCAGTGGGAACTTTCCCTCTTGAGGTAGTAACAGAAAGCACAGTCTTACTCAAATGAATAAGAGCTACTGGGTTGAATCCCCTTCCTGGGCCTTCTTTATCATTAGCGTATGTGACTTTACTGCGTCCGAAAATAGAGGGGAAATGAATTCACAACAAAACAGATATTTCCTAATTTTAAATAAACATTGCTAATCAGAGCGATCGTGTTCAGAGCACAGTGCAGCTGTATCAATACAAAGGACAAAATTAGAGGGGAAAAGGGACATTTACGTACATAAAAATAAATCCAAAGTCTGATCTTAACGTGCTAAAAGCATCTGGTCTAGTTCTGTAAATGTCAAAGGCTGCTGCTTGCTGTCCCTCCAGCACTACCCCAATTAGCAGCTGAGGAGATGGCCTTGCGTTTATCTAAATCTGAAAGTAAATATCACGGACATCAGCACAAAAGCAACGAGGACCTTTTCCTGTTCCATTGAACAACTTTATTTTGCATTTGATCTAGCAAAGATATACAGAAAGGTTTCTGGGAGCTGGTAAACCAATGCTCTAAATAGCTCCCCCAACCTCATTCCATTCCCTTTTCTTATTTCCGAGTACACACAAGCAGCTTCTCGGCCAGCCTAGAAGTGCGGGGCTGTCATCAAGCCTGGAGGACCTTCAGCACGGAGGCGTGCAAGGCCACAGTCAAAGGCAGGGAGTGAGACTGAGAGCATTTTGCCCACATCCTCTAGGATGCACGTAGATATATGTGCTGGCTATTCTCCAAAAAGGTCGTGATGTTGGGCTCAAACAATCATCCTTTAAATATATATATATATATATTGAACACATAGCAAGAGCCAGGCACTGTGTTTTTGCCTTTTTGAAGGTCACCACAGTTCAGTCCCCCAGGAGTGGTGTGCAGAAGGTGGTCTCCTCTCAAATGCAGAGGATGAAGCTGGGCTCAGGGAGAACGTGGTCAGCTCTGGTCACTGTTCTACCAGTCCATATCTTCTTTCATCAACCTTCCCTCTCGCAGGAAAGGATTTTGGAAGTAAATAAATGAAATGACCATTTATTCCTACCAATATGAAAATGCTGTCTTACTCTGAGGGAGTACCACAGACTCACTGAAAGCCAGCACCAGAAGCCACCTCAAAGATCTGGGCCCTTCCACCAAGGAGCAGGCGGAAGGGGAGAGAGGCCAGTGGAGCATTAACTGGGGGTGCCGCAGTCCTGCAGTCCTGGGTCTGTCGCATGCGGTGAAGAACTGCACTGCGCCACTGAGAAATGCGGAGCCCCCCCCCTCGCCCCACTCTTAATGACTAGTGAGGAAACTGAGACCCATGGTTGGGCCTTGGAATTAAAGCTCCCAACTCCCAGTTCAGAGACGGTCACTGTGTCCACAGTTCAGCAAAAGAGAAGCAGTATACCTAAATAAATAGGTAAATATAGATACCTTAACATTGCTTCTGCTTTCTTCTGCATAACCCACCTCTGTTAACTAGCTCTGGAAAGGCCCATGGCTGTCCCCTGCGCTTCTGCCTTTCTTTTGAGGCAAATCAAATGAACCTC
The DNA here is from genome assembly GCF_003676395.1 of Aethalodelphis obliquidens. Taxonomy (NCBI): domain Eukaryota; kingdom Metazoa; phylum Chordata; class Mammalia; order Artiodactyla; family Delphinidae; genus Aethalodelphis; species Aethalodelphis obliquidens. The sequence goes on from NW_020837970.1 coordinate 7,363,904, forward strand.
TTGCAGTAATTCATTCTTAGAGAGTTTTAGTGTCCTCCCAGCTAAGCGGCTCTTCCTTAGTACCTGAATTCAGCAGGGAACTTCCAATCACTCCAAAGAAAGATGTTCTGATTCAACCAGACACCTACTGGACACCTTGTATATGCCAGGCATTGAGCTTTGTACTTGTCAATACATTATTTCAATTAACTGCAACTCAACCCTATAATGCATGTACGAAGCCCATTCTACAGGTTAAAAATCTGAGGCATTGAGTGGTTTATATAAATTGCTCAAGGCTCATGCTTAGTGACTGACCTCGTGTCAGACCCAGATGTCTCATCTACCTTCACATCTCCGTTCCGTCACACCTTGGCATCAGTCCTGTCTTCCTCAGTGAAGGGGTAGTTATAGGAAGGGCCTTTCAAAGCACTTCCGGTGGGTGAGTTCTCAGGAGATATGCATCAAAGACTCACTGAGACACAATTTCTAAAACCTCTGGCCACATTTCCAGGTGAAAATGGAAAACTTGTGTGTATACACATGTGACTCACTTGCCACAGAACAAAAACACGTCCAAGGTGAACTGAAAGCTCCCAAGAGAGTCACTAGAGAGGAAAATCGATGACAATAGTTCATGGCCATTTACAAGAATATGATCTCTCTGTCTCTCTGTCTCTCTGTCTCTGTCTCTCTCTCTCTCACACACACACACACGGTATAAACACAGCGACATGGTTACCTATGAAAGCATGCAGGGGAATCAGAGTGGGGAATAAAGGCATAAATCAAACAAGAGAAGTGTGATTAACTGAATGATCTATTCCTGAGGTTAAATTTTTAAAATATTTATGGCAGTTTAAGAATAAAGTCTATGAAAAAGATTCCCAATAAAAATGATAAAATTCCCAAACTTCATGAGAAGTGACTGAAGGTACGAGAATTGGTGGGAGGAGGGAGAGAAGAACTCTCCACTTGCGAAAGGGGGAGTCCTCCCTAGAAATTTCATAATTATGTGCTCTTGCTGTTCTTTAATTACAAGGAAACCAGCCTGGCTCCAGCCCCCTTGCCTGCTGGGAGGGCAGGACAGAATTACAGACTCACGTGAAGGATGGGCACCGGCGGACGGCACCCATCAGAGCGCCGGATAAGGGGTCTGAGGCTCCAGGTCACAGATGGCCACCCCCGATTCAGGCTGCATGCAATTAAAAGGCCTGCACGGAGTCAAAACTGACCCTTGCCATCGTAGGCATGTCAGAGGCCGCTCATTTGAAGCAAAATTCTTAATTGTTAATCCTTTGCTCTTTTAGTCTTAAAACCATCTGTAGAAATCATGTAGCTTGGCAAAATATAAAATAAATATCCTATCACCTGGCTCCTGTTTAAAGTGCAAAGGTTTTCCACAACTGGGTAGGAAGCATACACGCATACACACACACACACACACACACACACACACACAAGCATAGCAAATACTCTGATGAATAAAAATGTGAATTTGAGGGCAAATGAGGCATGAAACATATTGGCCAATAAACAACACAAAAGAAGGTCATACTAAATTTTTTTATCTAACCAGACTGGGAAGCATTTGAGCCAGGAGACCCAGCATGAGAAGACTTTTGAAGAAGTTATATTTCCTAACAAGTACAGAGGACTGGTGTTCATTTATTTCTTATAACTCAGGCATAAAGAAGCCTAGGATCTTACTGGACTGTGTCTTTGAAGGTGAGACTCTGAAGGTTCTGTCATCTCTAAAAGCACATCGCTGACCTATCATGAGAAAATAAAAGCTGCCTAAAGTACTCCTGTAATCACAGCTCTTTCTTGAAAATGTCTCCTCCAGAAGGCCCTATGTTCCTAAAGTACTTTTCAGTCCACAAAGCTCCTTCGAAACCAGTTCATAAAGTGGAAAGGGCAGGTATTATTTGCTCCATTCCCAGAGGAGGAAATCTTCTCAGGAAGTTGAGGTGATTTTCTCAAGCTCCTGTGGTCAGGAAGAGTACAGTCCAATGAGGATCTGACACATCTGACTTCTGATCCAGTACACCCCTGCCAATCTGCCAGTCCTGAGGTTTCGAAGGGCCACTGTGAAATGTGCACTGTTTGGCCCCTGTTGCTTCTGTCTTTTAAGGCAAAGTTGATTTCAGGAGACTGATTGGTACCAACACGCCGTATCAATCATCGCTTTCCCAAGGGAGGCAGGATGGCGTGAGGGCTTAGAGCCAGACAGGCCTGGGTGCAAATCCTGACTCTGAGAAACCTGCTGTGAAGCCTTGGAGTGTTTCCAGCCTCTGAACCTCTGCTTCCTCTTCTGTATTATGGTGATGACAATTCCTGCCTCCCAAAGCCCTGGGCATGACAAAGGCCTTGGCCCCCAGTAAGCATTATTACGATTTCTCCTCCATGTGATGCAAAGGTAGAGGTGGAAAAGTATATATTTAAGGGCAAGATCAGAAGAGGTCATGCACAGGTCAGCCTGGGCGTCCCAGTAGAGTCTTAAACGGAAGGGCCTAGGAAGGCGGACTTTTCGGTGCATGGAATATGTCAGAACCAAAAGAACAATGAGGACGAACGGCTCAGAGACTCTTCCACCCCTCCCCCCCCGCCCCCCTCACGCACACCCAGAAGCATCATGGGTTGAAAGAAAACGGATTCTTTCAAGATTCCCAGACCAGTCTGAGCAAAGTGAAAAGGTTTCCAGCCCCTGTCGGTTCTGAGAAATACCTGAGCCTTGCTTGGCTGAGGTCACCTGGAGCTCCTCGGGGGGTGCTCCGGCTGCACTAATTAGAGAAAGCAATATTGTTTGAAAGCATTCCCTTCATCTGTCTTCCAGCCTTGCTATGCTCAGGATTCGGGTGTTCGCAGCCCGGGCCCAGTTCAGACAGCCTGCCAGCGCTTCAAAGGTGGAGAATCAACACAAGCTCACCAAACAGGTGGCGAGGAGAGACGTGCCCAGACTATCCTGGCCATTCCGCGTGGCACCTTCACTTTCATTATCTCCATCATTTGTCAAGCAAAGGCAGGCTGGTGAGCCGGGACTTCCACACCTTCAAAAGGAAATATTGCCGAGACAGCGAGGCTGCTGCGGCCATGGCCTCCTCTTTACCTGCTGGATACCCACGGGGGCTTGCATCATCAAAAGAGAAGTCATTGTTAGACTTTTCTCACTGTCATCCAGTGGCCCAAGGGAGAGCAAGAGAGATAAAGGGCCAGTCACAGGAAGGGTTATGAACCATACTGAGAAACTAGCAAAGGCAAAAATAACTTCCCAATGTAAGAACATACAGACAGGACGAGGTCACTTGGAACCTGAGAAAAATACGCTCTCTGTGATGATGGAGTCCAAAATTCCCCCAGAATTTGGCCAATGACTCCAATGATTAATAACCTAACCTCTTTGGGGAGCTCAGGTTTTCCCCCTATAGACTGACAAAATTCCTCTTCTTAGAATTTAGGGGAAGGATCCCTACGTTGAGACAGGAACAAAATGAGTTTCTCACTGTATTGGCAAGGCAGTGGGTACAAAAGGGAGACCAAAGACACACTGTTTGCCTGAGAAAAGGGATGCAGCTCTGCCTGAGGCTCAACTAATGGGTGTGGTGAATTAGAAGTAAGTTCTTAGTGGAGCAGGAGAGAAGGAGGAAAGCAGGCTGGGGTGGGGAGCAGAAGTTTTGTTCTGGTCTTTTCCTTCTTCTTGGGGGAGAGGACTGACCAGAAATTGGAAGGTAGGTTTTCTGGTGCCACGGGCAACAGAAGTTCTGCGGCCCTGGGCGTTCCTGAAGAATGTCCATGGACTTGAGCTCGAGTCTTGACGCGGACCACAGGGCAAAAGACTAAGATGTGAGTTAGAGCTTGGGCCTCTTATCTTCCTGGTCTGCTCCACCTCTCTTCCAGAAGCTTCCTGGAGAATCTCTCCCAGCCACCCTGTTAACCATAGTAGTTCTATCCCCAAGTCACCTCAACATATGTCCTTCCTTAAGAGACACAACTCCATCTGGTTCCAAACCTGTTTCTGTGCCCACGTAAGAGCTGACAAAAGGCAGCAGAATGCGACCTTCCTCCAAGTATGGATCTTGCAGCATAGTGATTCTCGCCGGTCAGTTGCATGAAGGGTTTTTTTTTTCTTTTCCCCAAGAGTAAAAATGTTATTTATCTTTAAAGGTGACCTTGACAGGCCTACTCAAATAAGTTAGTATTTCCCTCTTAATAAACGCACTTCCCAACAACCTGTTTATGTGGAAATACAATACAGCTGACATGCATGACCATCTCCTCTGAAAAATATATAGGGCAAGATGAGTCTGATGCTGACCAGCACTGAAAAACTCTCGGGGGTTTTCTGGAGCGCTGTGGAAGGCATCTTCTTTTTGCTCCCGGATTGGCCTCCAGCCTGAAGGAGGGGCACAGGAGAGCACAGAAGGGTAAAGGCATGCTGTGCCTGGAAAGACTGGGCTTTTCTATTGAGCTGGAGCCAGAGAAGGGCTTAGGGGAGCAGCAGAAGATGAGGTCAGAAAGGTCGGCTGAGTTCACCTCAGGAGGCTCTCCCTATATGTCCTCCCATTAAATGACAAGGGGAGCCATTTAAGGTATTTAAGCAGGTTATACGTGGGATTGGGATTTCAGTGCTGGTGACAGCGTGTGGAGGTCTTGGAAAAAAAGAGAAACTAGAGCTAGAGGGACAAGACAATCCTTTGTTCATGAATGCAATGTGCCTGGCGCTCTGCCACGCACTGAGGGCATGGCAGTGAAGAAAGTCGACACAATGTCTATCCTGGCGCCTGCAGTCCAGTGGGATGTGGGGACGGCTGGATTTACGATATTCGCAGGGAGTGTTTTCAACACGGCGCATGTGAGATGTCTGAAACAGCCACGTGGAGAGGTACAAGGAGGCCTAGAGTCAATACGCATTCCCGCAAGTTTAAACACAGAAGTAGAATTTCTAAAACTCATTTGATCTGAAGAAAGCCTGCTTGCCTAACCACTATCTGGATGCTTCTACTCAGAAGAGAACATTTCCCTTTCCTTATCGAACTGAGAGGTGAGTCACTTGCCCAAGTATCAGTACAATTAAGTGGCAGAGCCCCAGGGTTAAACTGGGACCGTGAGGCCAGGGTCTGGCCCCGAAATGGCTGGGTACAGAGTAAAGGGTGTGGAGCACAAGCCCCAAGCCTGAGTTCCAGTTCTGACACTCACTCACTGTAAGCCCCTCTCTCCTCGCCATTTCTACACAGAAGTTGATTATTATTGCCCAAGAATGCACCAAAGTCAGGGGAAATCTGACTTGGAATAGACCTGGAAGGAACCCTCACTGGGTCTCCCTCTTCTATTAAGGAAACCTTGACCATCAAACCACTAGCCAGCTCTAATAGTCCCTTCCAGAGGCCCAAATCCAGCTCTGATTCATCACCATTACTTTCAGTGACATTTTCATATTTTATCCCACCCTCTGTAATTCATCCCATTCTGCTCTCAAAGAGTCTGCTAGTCCTTAGCAAAAATAATAGATTTACTGCTTCAGTTCCCATAATGCCCACGTGTTTATTAGGTTCTGCCTTAAAGCAAATTCTAACATTTTCTATGATCATTTCTTGCAAGTGTCAAAGATCTGGCAATCCAACTTCAGGGTGACTCTTGACTCTTAACGTACGGTCTGCCACCGGGAGGCAGGTACTCATAAACTGTAATATTTTGGTGCCTTCCAGGTACTCTATGTGACCTGCTAATTATCTGTCAAAATGTAGGGATCAGACACAAATCAAACAGGTGAAAAGAACTTGATCTAATCTCTGCCTTTTCTAGTTTCTACGTTTCTGAATACCACATACATCAAGCCTCTGTCTTGCTCTGCGACAGCACATACCTTAATGCATTCCCCAAATCACACAATTCTCTGCAAAGAACTGCTTCCTTTGCTGCTAAGATTAACAAGTCAATTCTCCTTCCTCACCCGAGAATGTCTGAACAGTGCAGAGCTATCCCAGCCCCTTCCTTTCCGGGGGGCATTTACAGTGAGCGCCATAATATGAATGTCTCTTGAAGTTGAGCGTAGCACTCTCTGCCCACAAGAAGAAAACTCGGCCTTGGAGAGGACTCCTGACAAGTCTATCTCATTAGATTTGTCCTCTTCAACATGGACAAATGTCTGAGCAAAGAGCTACCATGGCATTTAGCTTTTATTTCCCTTCCTGAATTCCAGGAAGGAGTCCTAACTATTGACAAGCAAACCAACTTCAATTATGTTTGACACAACGACTCATAAATTATTCATTCAACCAATATTTATTGAGTATTTACTGTGTACCCAAACTGTGCTGATGCAGTATCAACAAAAAACATAGTATTGTATGTAACTAACATTAATTCCTGAGGATTTTATGTAATATCAGTGGCCTTTATTTGATGGGAGTTTGGTGTCCACAACCAATATCCTCAGTTTTAGAAGGCAGTTCACCAATTTTTTAAAAGTGTGCCCTCTTACACTCCCATGGAGCTCTATAAGGGCAGAGATTTTTGTCTATCCTATTCAGGCTGGATCTCTAGCCTCTTGAATAGCAACTGTTACATAGTAGATGCTCAATAAATGTTCGTTGAACAAATGAACGATGCCCTTGACCCACAGAGAGGAAGGCAATTACTGTCCACATCCCTTAACCAAGTAAGTACTTGAGAAATACTAGCATCTTCTTCTAACCAACAAATTTAGGAGCATGTCCACTTTGTAGTCGTTGGAAAAGATGTTGCCAATGAATTTTCAACGATGTGAGCAAGTATCTGTGTTATCTAGCTGCATCGAATAGCAGGTTACAAAGCAATTATGTCCAGCGTAAGCCCATTTTTAAGCCAAAATGTAAATAGGGGCTCTTTCTGCTTGGTGGGCTGTGGGATGGTTTTTATTTTCCTTTCGTGTACTGTGTTATCTAAAGTCACTACAGTGAGCACATATTACTTTCCTAATCACATTTAAAAAACTACTACTCTAAAAGAAAGATTACAATCCAGATTTTGACCTGATTTTATTTTCAGTTTGCAGTTTGCTTCTATTCAAGGCCTGTCACCCAGCTAGAAATAGCAAAAACTCTACTGTAGGAGAGAAGAGAGGATGAGAAGGTTCCTAACAGAGGCTGATATTTCATACCCAGGTCTGGAGAGAAGGGAGTCCGCCATGAGTATCATCAGATAACGAGCTATCAGTGCCTAGTGTCAAAGAGCTAACTGTACCACTTATGACCCTGGGAAGGTCACCCAGACAGATAGGCAAGGGGTGAGCACAGGAAAGAATGAACCAACAATGAAAGGGAATCTTCTTGTGATCCAGGAGAATAATGCCACAAAGTCCATTTGATGGTAATTAGCTCTAGTTCACTGGGTTGCCAAAACAAGACTTTTCCCAAACAAGGTCAGGAATGAGAAGCCAGCTTTTTAAGATTGCTGTTCTCGCATTTTCCCCTCTCTTTCTCACCTAGGAGAAAGGCTAACTAGGATTTCAAAGCCTGGCCTGGCTGCAGCTTCTCTGGAGTTCGGCAGTTGCTGGGTTTTGGTGCCTGTGTGCCAGTTACTTGCTCTGCCAGCAATGTGTGAGGATAATCGCCCACTGAAGGACTTCAACACATTATGTTTCCCCAGAAGCCTTTGTCTAACAAGGTAATTTATGACCTGTTCAGGAATCTGGTCTTTACAAAACAATAAATTCACACTTGCGCTGGACTTCAAAGCTGCCATTATGAGGCTCAGTAGCAGAAGGCAGTCCTGCAGCTGAGAGCCAGATCAACAGATAAGTGAGTTTTTAATGATCTCTTTCAGGCAGGCCATGAAGAGGACAAAGCTGACAGCCACTGCGGCAGCATTTGGCTACTCTTGCAAAATCTGACCCCAAAAGTGGGTCCTCTTGACAATGTTAAAAACTATTTCACCCGGGGCTTCCCTGGTGGCGCAGTGGTGGTGGTGCAGCGGTTGAGAGTCCGCCTGCCGATGCAGGGGACACGGGTTCGTGCCCCGGTCCGGGAGGATCCCACATGCCGCGGAGCGGCTGGGCCCGTGAGCCATGGACGCTGAACCTGCGCATCCGGAGCCTGTGCTCCGCAACGGGAGAGGCCGCAACAGTGAGAGGCCCTTGTACCGCAAAAAAAAAAAACCACAGAAATTCCTTCTCTCACACTTCTGGAAGCCAGAAGTCTGAAATCAGTATCACTGGGTGGAAGTCAAGGTGATGGCAGGGTCACACTCTCTTGAGAGGCTCAGGAGGAGAATCCATTCCTTGCCCCTTCCAGCTTCCGGCTGCCGGCATTCAGGGCTTCCTTGTGATCACACTGCCTTCTCTTTTTCTGTGGGCAAATCTCCCTCTGCACCTCCTTCTTATAAAAATACATGGGATCGCATTTAGGGCCCATTTGGCTAATTCAAGATGATCTCCTGATTGCAAGAGGCTTAATTTAATCAGACCTGCAACGGCCTTTTTTTAACCACATAAGGCTTTATTTACAGTTTGCAGGGATTAGGACCTGATATCTTCAAGGGACTATTATTCAATCGCAGTCAATTCTCAAAGATTCACATTCATCCCTCGCGCAAATTAAATTCACCCCTTTCTTAATATCCTCTAAAGTCTCAACCCCTCAGAGCATCGACTCATACCCAAGATCACACCTGGGTGTGAGTCTCAGCTCTGTCATTTACTAGCTGGTGAACCTGAGCATCATATTTAACTGAGGCTCAGTTTGCTCCCATGTAGAATGAAAATAATACAGCACCGATTGCATTGGGTTTCATAAAGTTTAAATTAGATCACATATGTTAAATGTTTATTTAGAACTGGACCCAGAGTAAGCAGACCGAAAATACTGGCAACTGTCTTGGGCTGTTTGGGCTTCTGTAACAAAGTCCCAAAGACTTGGCGGCTTATAAAGAACAGGAATGTATTACTCACAGTTCTGGAAGCTGGAAATCCAAGATCAGGGTGCCGGCACCGTGAGAGCCTGCTGACTCCTTACCGTATCCTCACAGGGCAGAGACAGTGAAAGACCGCTCTGGAGTTCCTTTTAGAGGGGCACTAATCCCATTCACAAAGCTTCCACCCTTGTGACCTAATCATCTTCCAAAGGCCCCATCTCCTAATACCATCACCCTTGGGGGTGGGGTAGGATTCCAACATATGAATTTTGGGGAGCCACAAACATTCAGTCCATTGCAGCAAAAATAATCAATAATGGCAAACCTAACGAATGTTATCCTAAGAACTGAGGCCCCTATCAGGTTATTTGATGAGCTGCTAGGTTTGAAACTAATAATACTGATATCAGCTAAGGAGTATGTAAGCTCTTACTTTATGTCAGGCACTATTCTAAGTGCTTTACAGATATTCACTTTGGTCTTCAAAAATTACCCTCTGGGGAATTCCCTGGTGGTCCAGTGGTTAAGACTGTGCCTCCACTGCAGGGGGCACGGGTTTGATCCTTGGTTGAGGAACTAAGTTCCCACAGGCCACGTGGCACGGCCAAAAACCAAACAAACAAAAATAACCCTCTGAGGTAGGTACTATTATTGTCCCCATTTTACAGGTGGAAAAACTGAGGCACAGAGAGAAGTTAAGTACAAGGTCACACAGCTAATAAGTGGGGGAGCCAGGAATTGAACCCAGGCAGACTAGCTCCACTGTCCTTGCTTGCAGGCACCACACCACCTCAGTTCCCGCTGTAAAAGGGGTCATTTGTGACACAGCAATAGACCACTACTGCAACCTGTCGGTCTTAAAGGTAGTTGCTGTGATTCTGGCTAGCTGATTTCTGAAATCCATCCCCGCTTGAGCACTTTAAGTAGAAGGCAAGGAGAAAATTCTGAATTCCCAGTTTATCCCTGGATGGGAGAAATGCAGACTTCAGTGTTTGGGCAAAGGGACACACTTGCAAGTCCACACAGCTAACACTGGCACTCACCGCCGGGTTGTCACATTAGTGAGAGCTTGTCAACAGAAATCAGGGAGTCTGGGTTCCCACCCAGCCCATCTCTTTGAACAGGCTGCAGCTGCCTCTGAGGTTGTTCTTTGGCCAGGACGTGGTTGCAAAGTTCACACTTAAAAGTCCATTTAAGAGGATTTAAAAGAAACAACAACAGAAGCAGGTGGAGTAGAAGTGACCTAGTCACCTTTTGCCCGGAGCGCTGCTTCAACAGCTGGGAAGAACGGGGCCAGCCAGCAATGCTGGACCATAAACCTCTATGACTCCCAGCCCAAGGCAGCTTTGAACAGACTGCCTACCAGGGACTCGCGCACTCTGTAGCAAAGTGACTGGGAATCGGGGAGAGAACTGCGGCTGGGACTCAGAGCAAACACAGACAGCGACGTGAGTCTTAATCTGAGGAACTGGAAGTCACCAGCAAAGGTGACGTGACGACTTTGTTGCCAAAGGAGGAGGTCTCTTTAGTGCCCAGTTTAAGCTTGATGCTTTCAAGGGTCTCGGGTTTGATACGGTGTCGCGAGTTTTGCAGAGAATTCAGGACTGACTGCCTAAGATGCTGGTTTTCTCATTCCAGGAACAAAGCAGTTCAAGAATCTGTCTGTCTCAGTCTCTTTGTTAAGGTACACCCTGGGCTACGCTTCATGAGAAAACAAGATCATAAAAACAATGGGGGTGGGAGGGAGAGTTGTAGGGGCATCACTATAGGGATTCCCCCCCCCCGATTCAAATTCAGAAATGTTTAGATTAGAAAAGAAAATATGTCATCTATTTTGATATCACCTGCCAAATTCAAATGACAAACACTTTAGTAACTCTGCCCCCTCAACACCAAAAAATATTGCACATCATCCTATCCTTGGCAGAAAAGAAAATTTGGATAATATTCTAAAATGCTGCTTAAGAGATGTTGACTACTTTATATCTACGGTTATAAATAGAGTAACTAATCATCCTTATTTGCCTGGGACTGAGGGAAACTTTCAGTGCTAAACCCAGGAAATGCCCAGGCCAACCAGGCAGTAGGTCACCCTAGTTATAAAGAAAGTAAATGATAATGATATATAAGAAGTGAGATCATGTTGGTGTAACAACATATGTTGACTTTCTGTTTTGCTACCAAAGTTGCTCAGCTCCTTACCATCACAAATAAAGTCAAATTATATCAGCCATTTCTGATACCTCTCCTAAAATTGCTGTAATAAAACTACCAGCTGTCATCTTAGACATCTCTTCTCCTCAGTCAGGACCTTGTCAGTTCATGAAATGGCAACTGCAATATTATGTTACTACAAGAGTGAGAAAATTAGGCCATTTACCCCATTTCAAACTAAGAATGTCTTTTCATAGAAATCACAGTCTTAGGTTTTTTTTTTAACTTAATCTTTTGAAAAACACTATTCATTTTCCTCAAAGTTACTGCATTTAATCTCTTCATAAAAAGGACCGTTTTGATACCTTGGCCTGATATGCCATCTCACACACACCCACATGCGTGCACACACACAGGTGCAGACTTGTGAAACCTTTTTTAAAGAGAACATACTTAAACTGATTTAACATGTGATATATTAGAAAGAGCACAGACTCTGGAATCAGACTAATTTGATAGAGGGAATGCCTAATTCTGCCTGGAATTCCTCCTCTAAAGGAAGAGGACTTTAATTCTCACCACAGCCTGAATTATTGGTGATAAGCTCTGAAATGTTGGCTTCTATGAGATTCCAGTGAAAATGCTAGAGTTCTTGGTATCCAATAGCCTTTATCTTCATTTCTTTAAAAAATAAATAATGGCTTCACTGAACAGCATCTATTGTTTAAGTTGACTTTTATGAGAGGTATTTAAGCGTTGAAAAAGTTTGTAGATAAACAGCCAACCCCTTTGTTACTGTGGATTAAAACAGGAACTGCTGACTGAAGAGTGATAACTGGTAACAGTTCATAACTTTATGAATTAAAAGATCTGAGGGCTTCCCTGGTGGCGCAGTGGTTGAGAGTCTGCCTGCCGATGCAGGGGACGCGGGTTCGTGCCCCGGTCTGGGAAGATCCCATATGCCGCGGAGCGGCTGGGCCCGTGAGCCATGGCCGCTGAGCCTGCACGTCCGGAGCCTGTGCTCCGCAACGGGAGAGGCCACAACAGTGAGAGGCCTGCATACCGCAAAAAAAAAACAAAAAACAAAAAAAAAAAGATCTGAGGCTTAAAAAAGACATTCTTGCAAACTAGTAATATATAGGATGGATAAACAACAAGGTCCTACTGTATAGCACAGGGAACTATATTTAATATCCTGTGATAAACCATAAGGGAAATGAATATGAAAAAAGAATGTATATATGTATAACGGAATCACTTTGCTGTACAGCAGAAACTACCACAATATTGTAAATCAACTATACTTTAATTAAAAGAAATAAAAAGACATTCTTCTCTTCCTGTGGGAAAAGTGTGCCTTCTGCAAAGTGATGCACCCTTGTGATGAGGATGACTTTAGGGATGATGTCACCACACAAAACTAGCAGCAAAGCAAACTAATACAGAGAGCCCTGTCATCTCAACTGCGCAAAGTGCCTGGGGGTCGTTGAGGCACTGTGACAAGCTGTTTCCTGGGTAATCGACAGATAACTGAATTACACCTTCCATTTTAACTCTTCATATTGAACTTGAATCCTAACCCGAATTTTTATTTTAGTATTCTAATTTCCCCCCAGTGTTCGTGAGTTGGCCTTGACTCCCATCTCTTACGTTGTCATTCTTAACCCAACAGTATAAACAATCTCTGGTGAGTAGTGTAGTTGTAGGAAGTAGAAATTTGGCTGAAAGAATGTGTGCACTGACTGCAGGTCAGCCAGTGGGAGTTTAAGTGGTTCTTAACATTTAAAAAAAAGGTATGGTGTGACTTCGGACTGTAAAGGAAGGAAAGAAACCAACATTCATCGAGTGACTGTATGATCCGAGCACGCTGCTGGGTATCCTATCTCGAGGTATTTCATGCTTGCACATCCTGAGTGATAACAAGCCTCAGTTCCATCCATTCTTCAGTGAGGGATCGGAGTCAAGAGTTAGACGTTCGCCCTCTATCGGGTCTGATCCCAAAGTCTCTGCTCGTTCTAATATTCCACAGGGCAGACCTGTGTCAACTAGTTCTGTTCAAAACAGGTTCCAAAAGTCTATCAAGGGAGAAAAAAAAAATGCATGACTTCTCTAAGAAGAATCTTTTAAACCAAGAGCTAGAGAAGCATATAACGTTGTAGGACCTAGTTTCAGTTTTAAGACCTCTTATTGTGTATTCAAAAGGTAACTATCGCAAAGATGTCTAAAACTTAAAGTTTGCGAAACCGTATTCTCTGTCTTCCCCTCACTGAATCTACTTGTATTCTTTTAGCCAGAGCCTGGTTATAGGGGGGTGGGAATAAATGGACTAACTTAAGTGTTGTCTCAGTTGGGTGCCAGCCATTTCATAGCACACCAACCCCAAAAGGTAGATATTAAAATTTTTGTTTTACAGATGGGGAAACTAAGGCTACTGTCACCTGATGTCACATCCTATCTGTCTGAAAGCTCATCTTTTGATTACAATGAACCTCCCCTCTCCCACCATTCACGATACAACATAGAAACTTGGAAGTCAGCACAGACTCTTCTTCCTTCCTTTTCACACCTACTTGTTCACTTCTTGTCATCAACTCTGTCTCTCAAATGTCTTGCTCCAACCCCACTGCTATTATCCTGGTTTAGGTCTTCATTACTCCTTACCTGGTCTTTAGCAAGACTTTCCTAAATGAACTCTTGGATGCTGTTTCCCCCTGACCCACGTACCCATACACCCCATAACACAATACACTAGTAACTTTCTAAACTCTGATCTAATCATATCGCTTGCTTAAAATTTTCAATGGCTTTCATACTCTGCTACCTAAGGTCCAAATTCCTTATAGCAAAAGAATCAAAGGCTCTTCATGATCTTCTCTACAATCTTTCCCCTTATCTCCAATCATTCCTTCATACAACCCCACAAAACCCCTTACAGTTCTCAATTCAGTTTTTAAAAAATGTTTCTTGAGCTCCTACTATGTGCCAGGCACTGCCTTAGTTGCAGAGATATAGCAACAAACAAGACAGACAGCTCTTGCCTCACGCAGCTAAATGGGTGAAACAGACCTTAAACCAGTAATTACCCGCAAGATGACAAGTACAAAACAGTAAGCACAGGAGCACAAGGCAGCAAATTGCATTAGGAAAAGTATGACATTTAACCTGAGATGTGGAGAGTGGCATGAGTTAGTCTAGCAAAGACGAGAGGGAAACCCCAAGCAGATAAGCAGTACTACTGTACTTCTGTGCATGCATAATGCCTCAGACATATGTCCATGCAAGTTCCTATGGTGCACTGGACTGGTTATCTCTGCTGCGTGTACTACACTGAGGGCTTCTTGAGCACAGGATCAGTGAACTAGTCACAGTTTGTAATGTGGTCAGCTACTATGTCTGGCACGCCTGAGTGTTCCAATGTCTGTTGGTGATAATGGTGATGACATTAGGCACCTTGTATGTGATATTACTGTGACATGTTGATAAATTACTGATAAACTTTACAATACTCCACAATCAGTAATACACATATATTTACAGATACAGTTTATGGAAACTGAGGACCAGAGAGAAGCAAAACGAGTCTCCCAAATTAAATAACTAGCCAAGGAGATGAAGCCAGATTTAAGCCCAGGTCTATTTAATTTCACTTGCCTTCCATTCCGCGACAGCACATCACAGCTAACACTTGCAAGGTACGTTGTGGCAAATAACCCAGCTTTGCTGGATGTTGAATACCAGGAAAGAAAGATGTTCTCCTTACCACGATGTTAATGATTTGGTCCTCCATACCACTTGAGAGTGAGTGTCAACCTATCTGCATCTCTGGGTACACAGAAAAAGTCCAGTTTCTTGTATAAGACTGAGGACCAGATCAGCATAAGTAAACCAAGTCTTTGCCAACTAGCAAGCAGCCTTTCCCTACCAAATCCCTGCTTCAGTTGTCAAGAGTTCCTTCTGTCGAACTTCACCTGCTGTTAAATGCTACAGATAAGAGTTGAGGGCAAGTCTTAAGAAAAGGACATTGCACTGGGTCCCTGACGAAGTGGAAAGGAAGTCAGGAGAGCAGGGAGGATATGAGCCAGACTGCAAGGGGCTACGGAGAGAGATGGTGGGTGGGCAAATTAAAGCATCAGGTAACGTGTGTGGCAGCAATGGCGATATTAGCAGGAACTAACAGAGAAGGTATCTGCTAGAACTGCAGACACCTAAACGTGTTGTAGACCTGAGGAAAACAGATAGCAGAGAAGTAGAGATTCTAGATGCAGTTATGCTAAGAGAGAGTCTCAGAAGATGTAAGAGGTCTGCTCCCAGCAGAGTGGGTGAGGGTGGGCTCAAGGGCAAAGTGGAGGGCTTAGCTTTGGCAGGGTAAAGGACACCTGTCACTAATAGATGAGACAAAAGGGGGACAGGAGAGAATGACCATGGAAGGGCTTTGGGATCAGAGGGAACTGGAATCTCCGGTATTAACGTAAGATCCAGTTTTCCTCAACTTCTTCATTGAAGACTGCATGAGAGACTTCAGTAAGTGCCACATTTCAAACCCCTAAAAGTGGGTTTTGGGGAACGTTTGGGAGTAACTTTGGACAAAAAGATAAAGTAGTAAATTCTAAGCAGCTGCCGGTGGCCATGGCTAGAAGGCTAGAGCATATACCATGCAATATGGAAAAAAGAACAGAATCAGACAGCCCATGGATTGTGGGCATTTGAAAGGAAAAAGAAGGAGTAAATTAGAGGGAAGATGAGTAAAAAACACAGTTTTGTTCTCACATTTATTGGGCTTAGGCTGCATAAATACAGAGTTTTTTTCTTCCTTCGTTCCTGTGAGAAGACCACAATAAAAGCAGGTTGGAAACTATAAAGAACCTTGGGTTGTTGTATGGCTGGGTAGGTAGATGGGTACATGATGGATGGATAAAAAGGCTAGAGAGACGGATGCAAAAGCAAACTGGGTACCTAGAAAGAGAAGAAAGATAGAAAGATATTACACAAATATTTGAAATATTTCAAACACGTCTCCTGACTGCAATACTATCCGTGCTGCATCATTAGGCAGATGAGGGGAAAGGAAAGTATTCTGACCTTTCCCCTGACTTTCTAATTTGGCCAGTATCAGGAAAGAGAGTTAGAGAGTGGCAAGGAGATGCTTTATCTGAATGTGTTTATTCAGTGAGAGGTAAGAGTAAGAATTCCGTGTGAGAAACACTTTTTACAGTGTAACTAGTGGGAAGAAGAACCAAAGACTTTTTTGGCTCCACAGCTGAATCAGGTAGCCTCAGCCACTAGGTGCCGTCGAAAGGAAAACCGGTGCAAAAACCACGAGCAACACAGATGAAAGAAGATGAAGGCTCTTCTTGAAGCAAAATGGAAAACCAACATTTAGGTGAGCAGGAACTGATACTAAGTTGAAATTAGAGAGATGCCACCAAAGGAGCCCAAGGATTTAGAGTTCTAAATTCTTGCTCCATATGTGATGGACTTAAGTTTGGAATGGATTTACAGACTATTAGGATTTACATATTTGTCTTGCTATGTTTTACTTTTTAAACTTATATTTCTTTTTTGATGGAGAATGCATATATGTTTTATAGGGAATGCATACTTCAGTGTGAACATCTGAACTCTTTCTTAACTATTAGCCACACTAGGAGACTTTCACTTCCAGGAGAACAAAGTTGTTCTTCTTTGGAATAATTAGAAAAAGAGAGAAGGTAGGGATCTGGAGGAAAAAGTTGTGAGATGGAGTCAGGGATGGAGAAAGAAGATATTTTTATAACAAAGCTGTAAAAAATATCTACACGCTTAGAATTCCCGAATTTGACGTCCTACCTTGCATCTCAATTTGGATTCGAATATCCAGTTTCCTCACTTGGTTGCCTTACACACTTATTTAGCATATCCAAGACTGAGGTTCTGATCCACTCTTCCAAACCTACTCTTTCTGCAGCTGCTCCCATCTCTATTACTAACAACTTTATTCTTCTAACTGCTCAAGCCCCCAAATTGTGGCGTACTCTCTGACCCCGTATTTTGTTTCACATTCCTCATCTGATCCATCAACAAGTCCTGTCCTGTCTGTCTTCAGAACATATATCTAGAATCTGATGAGCCCAACTGCCCCCTCGCTGGTCTCCCTGCTTCCATCCTGGCCCTCCTATGGCCTGCTCTTTGCACAATAGCCAGAGTAATACTTTGAGAACGTGTCATATCATCTCACTTGTCTGCTTATATAACCTTCCCGTAGTTTCACATTTTCCTCAGACTAAAAGTCTTATCATGGTCTACCAGGACCATCACCTGGCATTTGCACTTTTGCCCTCCATCTGGAATGTTCTCTGCTCGTACTCTCCACATCCACATGCTCTTCCCTCATTCTCCATAAGTCTTTGCTTGTACATCACCTTCCCGGTGATGTCTTCCCAGCTACACCATCTAACCTGCCAACTTCCCTCAGCCCTATTTTCCACTCCCTGGTACCCCCATCCCCGCCCCCTTTACCTGATTTGTGTTTCTCCATGACACTCACCAGCATCTGATGTTTACATGGCATTTATTTATCTGGGTGTTGTCTGCCTACTCCCACTACGTTTGCAAGCTATAAAAGAGCTGGAATTTTTCTCTGTTTTGTACATTGTTAGAGCCTCAGTCCCTTGAACAGTGCCTAGACAGTACACAGTAGGCATTCAATAGGTTTGTGGGAGGCAGGAAGGAACGAATGAAAGCACTAACTAAGGGCTTGTAAATGTACTCCAGTAACTGTGGCATGGTAAATTTAAGAACAATTGTTGGAGGTGAACTCAGTTCGCCTGAACAATAAATTCATAAAGGCATCAGATATTAAGAGAAGCATAAGACCCAAGCAAAAAGTCTGCTTAAGCACTATTTACAACAGTCAGGATATGGAAACAACCTCAGTGTCAATCAACAGATGAACGGGTGAAGAAGATGTGGCACATATATACAATGGAATATTACTCAGCCATAAAAATCAACGAAATTGAGTTATTTGTAGTGAGGTGGATGGACCTAGAGTCTGTCATACAGAGTGAAGCAAGTCAGAAAGAGAAAAACAAATACTGTATGCTAATGCATACATATGGAATCTAAAAAAAAAAAAGAGTTCTGAAGAACCTAGGGGCAGGACAGGAATAAAGACGCAGATACAGAGAATGGACTTGAGGACATGGGGAGGGGGAAGTGTAAGCTGGGACAAAGTGAGAGAGTGGCATGGACATATATACACTACCAAATGTAAAATAGCTAGCTAGTGGGAAGCAGCTGCATAGCACAGGGAGATCAGCCGGGTGCTTTGTGACCACCTAGGGGGGTGGGATAGGGAGGATGGGAGGGAGGGAGATGCAAGAGGGAGGAGATATGGGGATATATGTATATGTATAGCTGATTCACTTTGTTATAAAGCAGAAACTAACACACCATTGTAAAGCAATTATACTCCAATAAAGATGTTAAAAAAAAAGTTAATGCAATTCCCCATCAAAAAAGAAGTCTGCTTAGTATACATAACTATAAATACACGAACACAGACATGCACGCATATACAAAACGAATTTACATGTCTTCTGCTGAAACTGCCCAAAAAAAGTTTTTATAGAACAAGAGACGGTCACTGAAAACCAATGATGCAATTTCATTATTACTAGTTGAAGTATATAAAACATCATTGAGATTACCTTTATTGAAGGTGCTGTCTCTGCTGTTTTAGCTTTGTAAATACATCACTATTTGGTGGGCTTTTATAGGTTTGCTTCCTCACTTGGCTCTCCAATAATATTTTTCCCCTTAAGTCCCATATTACTTAATTTCAAATTTTCTTCCAATAGCAATTATCAGGATTCAAACCCCTAAGCTGTAGAGAGACTTCTGTATTCCATTCCAAGCCTCATAATAAATGACATCTGAATATATTCTCATTTACTCTTAAAATAAATGATATCTGAATGAGCATCTCCAATGCTGGAGCTCATGATTCTTCCATTTGTACAACTTCTAATGAGAGTTCATGCTAGGCAAGATTTCATCTCTCCTCAACCCTATGAGATAGTAGATGATGTCACTATTATTTCCTTTTACCAAGTAAGATTAAATTAAATAACATCCATAAAAACAAATGTAAGGGAATAGCAATAAAAAAATCAAAGAAAGCAACAGGAAGGAGTGAATAAAGATAAGGGGCAATTTATGAAATAGAAAAGAAATATACAATAGAGAAGATCAACAACGAGAGTTGGTCATTTGAAAAGGCTAATAAAATTGACAAGTCACAAATGAGATCGATCAAGAAAAGGTACAAATTAGTAGTATGAGGGATGAAAAAGGGGACATCACTTTATATTCTTCAGATAATTAACAGAGAATGAGGATAGTATGAGCTATTTTCTGCTTATATATTTGATGACATATTAAATGGACACATCCCCAGCTTATATGAAACTAATATAACTTTGATTCTAATATTTCACAAGGACCAGAGATAAGAAAGGTAAATCGTGGCCAATCTCACTCATAAAAACACTGATGCAAAAATTCTTAAGAAATTATTTATTAAAAAAAAAAATCCAACAGTGTTTGAAGAGGATAATGATGCATTATGATCAAGTTGGCCTTATACCAGTCTGCAAACTCAGTATTTGATAATCAAAGTAATGCTTAGCAAACCAGAATTAGGAGGGAAAGTCCTTAATCTGATAAGTGATGTCTATAAAAATCCTAAAGCAAATATCATATTTAATGGTGAAATATTAAAAGCTTTCCCTTTGAGATTGAGAAATAGTTGAGGGTGCTTGCTATGACCACTTCTATTAAATCTTGTACTGGAGGCCCTAGATAATACAGCAAGAAAAAAAAGTTAAAAGGATTGGAAAGGAAGAAATGAAGCTCATTGTTTACGAATGATACAATTGTTTAAATAGAAAAAAAAATGTTAATCTACAGAAATAAATTATTCTAATAAATTATTAGAATTAACATAAATATGGGAAGTTTCTAGATACAAAATCACTATACAAAAATAAATTTAGAGACATTAATGAAAATCTAAATATGTAAAGGGATATGCCGTATTCATGGGTTGGTCCTTTATAATATTGTCAATTCTCTCTAAATTTACTTACAGGCTTAATGATAAATCCCAGTTCAAATCTCTACAGGTTATTTTGGAATAAGTTAAGAAAATCGTAAAATTCATATGAGGGCTTCAAAAATCCAAGACACTTTTGAAAAAGAATTCTTGGGATGTCTTGCTATATCAGGCACTAAGACACTATAAAGCTATAATAATCAAGATATTGTGGAATTGGTGCAGAGATAAACAAATAGACCACTGGAACAAATTAGAAAGCACCAAAATGGACCCTTACATGCATAGACGTGAGAAATTATGATAGAGGTAGCAAAGCAGAGTAGTAGAAAAAGGACATGTTTTTCAATTAATGATACTGGAACAACTGGATATCCACACAGGAAAAATTTTAACTGGACTCCTATCTCATCCAATATGCAGATAATAATTATGAATGGATTAAAAAACTAAATGTAAAAGACAAAGCTATAAAGATTTTATGAGATAATACAGGAGAATGTATTTAGGACCTCAAGGTAGAGAAGGATTTCTTAATCAAGACGCTTAAAAAATACTAACCATAAAGGAAAATGTCATAAATTCTACTACATTAAAAGGATATTTACTAAAGACATCATAAAAAAGCCCTGAAAAGACAGGTTTTGCCATAGAATGGGTGAAGATAATTGGCAACTTATAAAATCAAGGAAGACCCAGAATATATAAAGAAATCCTACACGTCACAGGAAAAAGACACTCCCAGAGAAAATTTGGCAAAATATTGGACAGAAACCTCATATAAGAGGAAATTCAAGTGGTCAAGAAACACATGAAAATATGGGCCATCTCAGTTATTAAGGAAATGCAAATTTTATACCATGGTAAGAAACTACTATACTCCGTTCAGTTTGGCAGAAGGTAAAAATTCTGATCATACCAAGGATGTGGAGCACAGGAACTCTGATACACTGCTGTTGAGAACGTACATTTTGGAAGTAGTCTGGCATTACCTCATAAAGTTGGAGATATGCATAGTCTTTGACCCAGTGGCTCTACTCCCAAGTGTATACCCTGTTGAAATGCAGACTACGTACAGCAAGATACGCATTCAAGACTGCTCACGGGGCTTCCCTGGTGGCGCAGTGGTTGGGAGTCTGCCTGCCGATGCAGGGGACGCGGGTTCATGCCCCAGTCTGGGAAGATCCCACATGCTGCGGAGCGGCTGGGCCCGTGAGCCATGGCCGCTGAGCCTGCGCGTCCAGAGCCTGTGCTCCGCAATGGGAGAGGCCACAACAGTGAGAGGCCTGCGTACCGCAAAAAAAAAAAAAAAAAAAAAAAAAAGACTGCTCACAGCAGCATTGTGCATAATTGCCAAAGACAGAAATAATTCTATATTAGTTAAGGTGGTTGCTGTTCATAATAGCCAGTGAAATCTCAGGGGCTTGGTACACTGAAAGTTTCTCTCTTCCTCACCTAATAGCCCAACGTGGGTGATCCTAGTCAGGGGCTTTCTCTGGCAGCTTTCATCCTAATGGTGATCTAGGAACCCAGGGTTTCTCCACCTTGTGACTCTACCGTCTTCCACACATGGCTTCCAAGGTCACCCACAGGTCATCTCTGGTCTAGACAGATAGGAAGGATCATGCAGGATCATACGTGGGCGCTTCCTATGAGCCAGGCCAGAACCCATGTCCATACCCGACTGGAAGGGAGGCTGAGAAATGTAGTCTGGATATTCTCAGGGAAGAAGAGGTACCCAAGAGAAAACAAGGGTGGTGATTCACTATTAACCTCTGCCACAAACCATTCATACAATGGGACGTGATCTGGCAATGGAAATGCACTAACTACACGTACACACAGCAACGTGAATGAATCCAACAAAAACAACGCTGAACAAAAGAATCCAGACCTAAAAGATACTTAGAATGTGGTTTCATTTCTATCTATATAAATATATACAGTTCAAAATAGACAAAACTGAACTGTATAGTTTAGGGACTATACATAGGTAATAAAAGTATAAAGAAAGGCAGGAGAATTGTTCCAGTGAAAGTTGGGACAATACCTCTGGGGGAAGGAGGAATTTGCGGTCGGGAAGGATACAACTGTAGTGGTTACACAGGGGTTTAATGCACTTTTCTTCACAGGCATTACGTTTTACATCCACACACAAAAGTTCCAAAAGCCCCATGCGTTTTCTACCTTAACATAAGAGAAACATGCTATACGGTACAGAGAAAAGCAGTTTCCCTGAGGCTGGAACACCACTGCCCTCTAGCAAACCAAGCTTCACTGTCTCCCCTTCTAGAAACTGAACACCCTCCAGACCTAATTTTCTCTGATTTACCATTCTGAAGGGGAAGAAAAATCTGTGCTACCATTTGACATAATTGCCGAACACCCAATTTTGTCCCTGTAGGTCACTCCGTAAATGTTATTATCTGCTGTTGTCTTCCATAATTACTACCCCTTTCCTGAGCTGATGAACAGTTTGTGCCATAATCTAGTTTTGCAGTTAACAAATGCCATTTTGCTACCAGCGTTTCTCCTCCTCTCATGATCTCTTTATCTTTGTTTCCTATAGTAACGTGTAAATTCCAGTGACTCATATCTCTCTTGTTCCAGACACTTAACTTTCAAATCTGTATTTTCCACCCTCCAGTGCACAATTGGTTTTATATTCTGTTGTGTCTCCCTTTCATCATCCTTGAATTCTACAGCTGGGAAAAGCCTTCGTCCTGTTACCCAGCCCTGAACACCTTTGTTTTTCCATTTCACAGACCCAGGAATCCATTCTCGGGTACCAATTCAAACACTTGGCTTTTGAAGGTAGATAATTTGAAGTATTCCCATGTCTCTCTCCTTGCATAAAAGGCATTTGTACTGGTGTCCTTCAGCAGAAACTTCTCTCTGCCTCCTACTGAGATATCCAAAGGGTTTGGTTGGCTTCCAGCCCTGGGTTCCAGAGATGGTGGCATTTTAATGGCAAAATTCCCACTACTTCTTGATCGTGAAATGGATTGGAATGAAATGTTCAATGTAAATGGGAGTAAGACAAGGATAGTGGAGTTGCTTCCCCTTGGCTTCAACTGAATCTTTCAGCTTGTCAGATCCAAGGTTCAACCAAGATCTAGAAAAGTGGGGCTTGGAAGGTCTTTTTTCTCTCTTTCTTATTTATAGTAGCAACTGCTTTTTCTCTTTTACTCACCCTCAGGAGGAATATCTCTTTGAGCCAGTAGCCTAAGAGGGAAACATTTTGGGGGGTATTTCTTTTCTGTTTTCCCTCCCTGAGTCAAATGAAGGAGGCCTGAAAGCTGGTTTTCAGGTTGTGCAGAGTTTAACTCCAGCTGTGTTGGTACAATTTATAGGCACACTCTCTGACTGAACTACCTCTTTAGGGAAAAAGAGCCAGTATAGAACTAACGCTCATAAAACTAATGAGTAAATAAATGAGCAGGCCCAAAAGTTGTTCTGAAACAATATAGAAACCATCAAATGAGATATAATTTATTACTTCTTATTTTCTAATAGTTTATCATATGACCTGGCTACTGTTGATTTAGGGGGTTTCATCTTCAGATTCAAGTTTCCTGTCAGGCAGATGTTGTTCAGGGCACTTTGGGAGGAGAATCACGCGGCAACAAAGTGTGATTTTATGCAGGGCTTCCCCACAGCTGCCGGGTCCCCCACCTCTTTCTATTGTAAATTACCTGAGACAAGCCTGTGGTAAAGAATCTGGAGTTATTATTACTTTAAAAGTCTTTTTTTTTTTAATGGCACTATTTTCAAAACCAAATTGGCAAAAATCCATTCAATCAAAAATGCTTCAGGTGATTACTTTGGGCATTTAAAAAGATAATTTAAAATGTGAGAACTGTTAAAAAAAAAAAAAAAGCCAGAGATTCAAAACTGTGCCAACTAAAAAGAGAAAGCAATACTTCGTTGTACCTACAGATCTCAAGCATTAAAATGCCATGAGTTGTAATCCTTATCATGTCAGCATCCTTAGTTATGCATGACCTAATTGAAAAAAATTTTATGTTTATATCTGATAAAACAGAAATATTTTCCATAGAAAAACATAAAAATTTCCAACTAATAGAATGCAGTGTTCATATAAAGGCTCATCAAGCCTAGCAGATACCTGGCATTTTAACAGTGCCCTGAATCCTCAGAGACTGCTTGGAGACAAAGTAACTTTAAAAGAACTGCGTAAGGAATATTCAAAATATCCATGTAGAGGCTTTTTATTTTTTAATAACTTTCCCCTACCTGAACTACGTAACTTCTTAAAGAAGTTTTTTCTTTATAGAGGAGGATACACAGGATTATTTAAATGATGTTTCATAATCAGCTGCAGTCCGGAAATGATAAATTAAGGCTACTACCCACCAGACTCTCAAATTAGGCACGCACACACACGCATTTAACTGATATATTGGCAATCTTCACCTTTAAGTGTCTGGATGTTCTTGGTTAATCTTACACTTTGAATAATAATATAAAGTGTTTCGGGGTACAATCGCTGACTTTATATTAATGGTTGATTCCTTGCACAAATAATGCTTTTTAGGAAATCTTACTATTTAGGGAAAAAAGGTTGAAGGAGGAACATTCACATTTTCCCTATGTCTGCTCTACCCTCCTCCTCTCCTAAAAGTGTGCTCTCTGATTAAAAAAAAAAAGTTGAAGATGCCCTAAAGTACAATAAATCATAAACTAAAATTTAAATATCAGTATGGTATTTAAGGGTTAGGGAAGGGACTGTGTGCATAGGAGTGGCGTGGGGGAGGGGAAAGGGTTTAGCAGCTGGTCTTCCTTCAAAGCCATAAGGCAGGTTAGTGTATTTTTCATGCTTCCCCAGAGCCGCGGCTTCTGCTCACCAGCAACCCCAAAACACACAGACTCTCCCCTCTGACCCTCACACTGTCCAGTGCCCTCGTTCCTCGCATCCTGTGTGTCCGTGCAACCAGCTCAGGGTTGTGCCCTAAATACTGGAAAGTCACAAATCACTGGTTCAAATAGACTCGATTCTTCAAAGGACAGAGTGGGGAGTGGTGAGGGAAGAGGGAGGAGAGATGCTTAGAGTGATTTACGACTCCCCTAGGAGAGGGGTTTTGGCACCTGGGCCATTATGCTGGGACAAGGATCTGGCTAGTAACAAGAGACACTGAAATGTATGAGGGGCCCATTAGGATGGTCCCATCTTCCCTGGATTAGTCAGGCATTTGATATAAATAAGTAAACATCAAAATCACCTCCACCACAGTCCAAAACATCTCTTTCCCCTTTCACTCTTCTTTTTTTTTTTTTTTTCCTCAAACAGTGAAAGGGACTAGAGATTAGGAAAAAAAGAGGTCTTGTGTATTCAAAGTGCTAATTCAGAACTTCTTTCTCTAATGCACTCATGAAACATTTTAATTGTCTGACTTTGCATTCAAAAGCCTTGTTTGCAACTCCTAATTGCAGGCTGCTTTGAACAAATAATTGAAATGCATGACTTGTGGGGCCTGCTTAAACAATTATAATGTGCTTTGCCGCTAGGTGCCGTTCCCCCTCCCACCCCCGGCCCTTTTTGCATAATGACGAGCAGCCAGCTTGATATTTGCAGGCAAGTTAAAACCGTGCTAATTTGCAGCGCCGCGATCTGGGGCCATGGCAGTGGCTGTACCTGCGTTAGTGCTTTTGCCACAGCAAAAATAGCTCTAAGAGTTCAACTGAATGTTAAGAAGACCTTTCTGTTTTCTGCTGAGGGAATCCCACTGGGGTTTTGTTTTCAAAATACAAATCTTTCACGTGCCTGTTAGTTTTGTATCTACACACAACTTATGGAGCTATTTCGCTGAAAATGTCCCCCGACCTGATTTTAGCACAGTCTTCAACAAAAGAGGTTCCTTCTTTTCAGGGAGCTCAGGTTTAGAAATGAAACAAAAGTGTTTTCAGGGAGCTCAGGTTTAGAAATGAAACAAAAGTGTCCAGATCCCAGGAACAGCCCAAGACTGGCCACAGCCGGCGGCTGAGGACCACACACGGGGACACTGCTTCTGAAAAGGGGCTGCAACTCTCTCGCTTTTAGGATCTAGAACACGGGGCCAGATGTGCCTCCCTGTAGCCTCCTTGTCAGGGTTCGGAGGCTTAAGGAAACGAAGGTTGTGCTCCCCCGTGTTCTGAACATGAATCTTCTGTTTTTATTTATTGACATTGTAGCAGAATACATATAACAGAAAATGTACTCTTTTAACTGTTCTTAAGTGTCCAGTTAGGGGCCTTAAGTACACTCACATCGATGTGTGACCATCACCAATATCCATCCACAGAACTCTTTTCATCTTGCAAAACTGAAACTCTGTACCCATTAAACTCTAACTCCCCATCCAGCCCCAGCAACCCCGGACAGCCACCTTTCTATTTTCTGGCTCTCTGAATCTGACTACTCTAGATAGAGCGTTAAAAAAAAAAAACACCCCAATTTACACATTTTAAGATTAAAAAGATAAACATTTTACTCTTTAAGGATGAACTATGTCTTTACTGGAATCATCTGGTTCAGTAATTGGCAATTCTCACATTATCTTATTTCTGTTTAAGATGTTGGGCGGGGGTAAACGCTTAGCAGATTGCAAAAAAGAAGTAGATAAAAAAATTAACTATTACATTTTAAGATGTCCATTCTGCCTGCTAAGAATAGCATTAAAAATAACTTCTTTGTTCCCAGGTACTTCTCAGATGCCCCAGTGGTCTTGGCAGATAATTACAGTCGAAGGAGGGAGCCTCTGTGATCCAGGCTCGATGTTTCATACTTGATTAGTTCTAAGGGCTCACAGTGACCAGTGAGATGAGTATTGTCTCTCTTTCACAGATGGGAAGATGAAGCTCAGAAAAGCTGGGTAAGTTGCCCAAAGTCACACAGCGACTCTGTAGGGAGACTGGGATTCCAGCCCGGTCACTGGGACTCAATAGTTCTTTTCAAGTCACTGAGCAACACAGCAGGAAGGATCTACAGGAAGTGGTGCTTCAAAGACACTGGCTGTTTGGCAGGGGGAGCGGGGATTAACACCAGCTTGTGCCGGGACACAGGTGTAACACGTGTGCGGGGCTGAGGGAGGGGAATTCCTCATCATTGTTATGAATACCCCGCATCCTGCCTGCACTAGGTTGCACCCAGCAGGTGGTATTAGAACCCTCCTTGAGAATCTCTGGCCTAATGTTTCTTGGTCTTAATCTCCAGAGAAGAGCCCAAAGATTCTCTTCATAACCCACTTTTGAGCTAAGAAAGCCATTCATCCCAGTAACAATAGCTGGCCTTTATTGAGTGATTACCATGCACCAAGCTTTGTGTGTGTCGTTTGCAAAAGCAGGCAGCCTTGTTCTCAAGTTCACACACTTAACACTACCCTAGACAAGCTCTCCTAACATACAAGTAAAGCCGCAGAGCCCCATTCAACCCCGAACCTTCTGTGCAGAGCCTGTGCATGTGACCACTGGGATATATTGCCCCAGATGAGATGCTCTTATCTATAATGGGTAGACCGAGCCGTTTGAAGTACATATTTGGGTCTTTCAAATAACTGTATAGCACATGACAGAAAGCATCCACTTTGCTTTTCTAGGCAGGAAGTCAAGTCCCTCTAGGTACCCACTGGAGATGGGAACTATAGGACAAAAAAAGATATGAACAGCCTCTATCTTGGATGGAAATTTTGTTTTAGACATCTTGTTGGCTGAAGTACAAACTCCGACATCCTTCTGCTCCCTAAAAGCCTAAATAAAAAATTCAAATGTGTGCTATGGAAATCAAACGATGTAGACATTTATTACCGATTTCTCCAGAAAGGATTCATTCACAGCACAGTAGTTATAAGTACTGATGTTGAAGCCTGAAAACTCAGGTTCAAATCCTGTGTCTGTCATTTATTAGCTGTGTGATCTTGGGCAAGTTACTTAACTTTTCTGTGTCTCAGTTTCCTCACCTGTAAAATGGGAATAACAACAGCATCTATATCAAAGAGGTTAGATGAAAGGGTTACATGAGTTAAGTGCTGAATAAATGATACCTACTATTATCATTTTAAGTTGAGAGGTAATTAGGCCTCCAAAATATTCCTGTCAAAAACATTTCACCAGAATTTAACCACGTTTTTGCTTCTACCTGCAGGCTTTAGAACATACAAGGGGTAGAAGGACAAGATAAACGATACTACAAGGGGAAAACATCAGACAGTTCCAGAATTGTGATATATTCTACAGGACAAGTGGCCAGTATCTTCCTCTTGATTGTTATCCAGCAATGAGTCTTCCAATTAGTCTAATGCTTCTACATCTGCTATGTAGCCACTGGTCATCGCCATAAGCCCGGGCAGAGTAGGTCTCAGGCCCATGTTGTGGACAGGGAACTGGTGACCTGCCCAGCGAAGAAAGCTAGCTGCCTACCCTCAACCGCACAGCCAGGAAGGACGGAGGGAAGAGCACAGCATCCTTTCCCCAACACCTGTTTTTCTCAACTCCCCTTCACCTCCACCCCACCCCACCCTATCCCAACTCCTATGCCTCAGACGTTGAGATCATTTTGATTTGGCTTTGGTAACTGCAGTTAGGAGAACAGCTGAAACAAAACAAACACAGAAAAACTGAAACCCACCGCACATCTCGGGTCTGATTTACCTTTTTGTAGATTTGAGTCATTGGCTACCACCTGCTGAATTTGCTACCCGACTGCATCCTCGGGTGAGAGGGGCCAGGGCTGACTCACTTTGCTCCATGTGCCTGGTGAAGGAGGGCACATTCAAAGGCAAACCTGCTCACTCCACAGTTTGCTCTTGATTATTCACTAAGACTTTCAGGACTTATCTAGTAAGTGTTACTGGAAGAATCCGAGTCTGTGAATGTCTTTGCCCAGCATCTAGTCCAATATGAGACACAGCCAAGTTTTTAGTTGTGTTTTCTGCTGAGGATGTCTTTCCATCATTTTTCATCTTCAAATATTGACCCAACTTGAAGGGACACCCACAGAGCTGGGAAATTTAAGTATCAAAATGAATAGCGGACTGTAATGGATTGAAACACAGTGAATATCTAAAAATCCAAGAATCTATAATAACACTCAAAAAAGAGAAAGCAAGAAAACAAATCCTCATTTGTTATCATTGGAGTAGGCTATTACACCAGCTCCTTACTAAGAAAATTGTAAATAACTCTATTTAGGGTAACCATTAAACCCCAGTTGATGAGGTAAGGTCGTCTTTATGGGTGAATACTGGTTAGTAAATGTAGAAGAAATGATAAAATTAGAAAAATCAACATTTTGCAATCCCTGAAGAAATAACAGATTCCACCAAAGATCATCTATGGACAATAGGGGAAAGGTTGATAGGGAATTAGATTCACATAGTGTCAAAGTACCACCCCCCGCGCACACACACACCAGATTCCTCACCAGTCACAAGGGGAAAACGAATGGGGCACCCAGGTGTTTGACATAAACCCATGATAGTTAGCACTACAAAAGTACGACAGCCAGACATTATGGACCTCTTGCAATATAAAGTGCACAGCACCACCTATAAAATATTCTCATCAGAAATATTTCACCCAAATCTGGTCACTGCCTTTATTTATTTATTTATTTTTAATTAATTAATTTATTTGGTTGCACGGGTCTTAGTTGCAGCAGGTGGGCTCCTTAGTTGCAGCACGCATGTGGCATCTATTTCCCTGATCAGGGATCGAACCCGACATTGGGAGCGCAGAATCCTATCCACTGTGCCACCAGGGAAGTCCCTGGTCACTGCCTTTAAATATAGGAAATATAGGAAGTAGAATAACAAGATAAATGTCACCACAAGAGGAAAAAAATTCAGACGATTCAAGAATTAGGATACATTCCTCAGGACAACTGGTCTTGTATCCTCAATAAATCAATGTCATGAAAATGCAGAGGAGACAAAGAGATGAATCCTAGCATGGATAATCCACAAGGATCAGAATTATGGAATTCTATCATTTTCCGGAAGCCAACTTACTTTCTAGAACAGTGCCCATTGCAAGAAACAGGCCATATTGGGCACTCAATACGTATCTGTTACATGAAAGAATGAATAAGTAAGTCAATGGATTCTATAGATGAGATCAAAGAGGCTCCAAGGGCTAAGTGCTGTGCTCAAGGACAGGCAGCTGGTGAGTGGCAGAGCTTGTTCTAAAACTTGATCTATCCATTCGTAACCTTCTTCTATAATCCTCTATTTTTGCTTTTTCGTGTATAATTTAGCCCTACATTTTGCAAACCTTAAGGGACACAGCAACCAAATGTAATGTGTGGTTCCCGGTTGGATCCTAGTTTGGATAAACCAACTACAAAACACATTTTGAAGACAACTGAGAAATTGAACAGGGACTGGCTAACAGATGACATAGAGGCATCTCTGACAATTGCATCAGGTGAGGTAACACTATTGTGGTTACACAGGAAGTGGTCTGTCCCTATCTTCTAGAGATGCATAGCAAAATTTTTAGGGGTAAAAGTCATGACACTGGTAATTTTCTTTAAAATACTCTGGCACAAAGAACTTGGTGGAGCATTAGTGGTGACATGTTAATAACTATAACTATTAAATCTAGGAAACGGGTACATGGTTTTTGTTTTTTGGTTTTGTGTTTTTTTTTTTTTTTTGGCCGTGTCACTTGTGGGATCTTAGTTCCCTGACCAGGGATCAAACCCAGGCCCTCAGCAGTGAGAGTGCAGAGTCCTAACCACTGGACCACTTGTACATGGGTATTTATTAGTCTATTCTTTCATTTATTTGAAAATGTTCATAATAAGACAGATAGAAAGATGATTGGTTGATAGATAGACAGACAAATGGGTTAGACAGAGAGATAGGTAGAGAGCCAACCAGCAAAAGTCTGGAATTCTTTCATTTCTCAGTGTTCCTCAATTTTACCTAATTAGGATATGAATGATATAAAAGAAAAAGTTCTCAAACAGCTACTTTTTAAGAACCTTAAAGTTAATATTGACTTAATTCCTGGTAGTAGAAATAACCGTATTCTTGAACACCATCAAATCACATGCATTTGCACAGCATGACGTCTTGAATAAATAGTTGAGAAGACACTGAAGTGTCCAAAAATATTTAAGATGCGTTTCTCCAACACTGTGCTGGAAATATTTCTCCTCGTGATGTTCCATCAACAAAAACCAAAGGGGGAGGATGCCAAAGACAATTGAGTTTAGTAAACCCCAGGCTATAGCAGACTTCAGCTTTCTGCTGATGCTAACGTCAGGAGAAGCATGCGGCCTTCAGTTAAAGTACTCTGCATCACATGTGAATAGTAATTCTAAGAGGGTGCCGCAGAGAGGGCCAGCAACTGGCTTCTGCTTACCATTTTGCTGACCTCCAAGAATTCAGCTGTTCAGCAATTTGGGAAGAGGGGATGGAGAAGAGAGCTCTGCTTTCCTTCCTACCTATTTTAACATGAGCACATATGTCTCCAGGTTTACCCACAGAAGGGGAAGCATCTCTCTGTGTGGCTGTAGCGATCACACCCCACCTGCCGAGAGCCAGGACACCCTAATTTGTGAGAAAAGGCTACAAATGTGAACATGAGAAAATATCTAGGAAACCTCGGATTCATCACTGCATGAGTTTAAGGAGCTAAACTGAACATGAGAGAAAACAGAAAGAAGATTATGGAAGGAGCACGGTGTTTGGAATGGGCAGACCTGGGTTTTAGTCCTGGTTTTGCCTTCACCTGGCTACCTGTCGTCAACACAGGACTCAGCCTTTTCTCATGTATTAGATATCTATCAATCTATCGATTCCCTGAGGCCACAAGTGTTTTTTGAGTGCCCAGTATTTGCCAGGCACTACACTAGAAAAACATGTCTGCTTCCAGAAAATGACAGACTTCAAACGCCGTGGAGATTACTCCTGAATTATCTTTGCCAGGCTCCACTTCCCCCTTCCCCTCCTTTTGCACAAGTAAGCGAGAATAACTGTAGCTCCACCATAAGGAAACTTCTGGGTGAACAGAAAGGATCAGCAGGAAAACAATACAAGAATTCTCTCAAGATTTAAAACGGATGTTCTGTCAACACTAGGA
This sequence comes from Aethalodelphis obliquidens, assembly GCF_003676395.1. NCBI lineage: Eukaryota > Metazoa > Chordata > Mammalia > Artiodactyla > Delphinidae > Aethalodelphis > Aethalodelphis obliquidens. The sequence continues at coordinate 7,396,104 of NW_020837970.1, forward strand.
TGTGCAACCCCCAGAGCAGAGAAAGCAAACGTGGCCAGTCCAGCTCACTGGTCGTGCTCTGTGTAGGTGGCACAGGGCACCCTGCCCAGGTGTTTTTCTAATCGGGAAATATTTCTCCACGCCACTGTCTTTATCAAAAGCGGGAAAATCAGAGAGAAGATGAAGGGCAGGAGATGTTTTCAGGAAAATGGTACTGAGCCTACCTCGGGCCCTACCTTCTGTTTCGATTTGGGGGCTTTTTAAGCATATACCCTCTCCGACATCTACAGCTATTGAGTTTGTGACGCTTCTCTCTAAAGAACAAGTTGGTCTGTACCCTGACTTTCCAAAGGGCTGTTGTTCCCTAATACGTGGAGTTGGGGGATAAGGGGGAAAAGGAAGGCAAGTGGAGGCTGCTCTCTTTCTATAACTTCCCCGCCACAGCAGAGACAGACCCAGCTCACACTCGGAGCTGAGACACACCGGGGATTATCTGGCTCAACCGTGTTACTTAAGATAGGAAGAAATGAAGCCTCAGGGATGTTCAGAGCTTGAAACAAGCCAGACCACCGGGCCGGAACAGGCCGAGCCCAAGTGTTTTTTCCTCTCCTTTAAGATGCCTCACCCTCAAGTGAAAGCGAAACTGCAGCTTTTACTAAATCATGTTTTGTATCATCTCTGAGCACCATGACTTTAGATGCGTTGTTTCCACTCCAAGTTGCTGGTCTAAGTGAAATCTCTCCTTCTGTCCTGGCATTAGGAGCCCAGAAGAAATAAGGCACCCAGAGTAGGTCCATTAGCAGTATGCTCTGCAAAGCTTCTCTAGTTGGCTAAGGAGCAACTCAGAGCACCAAGTGCATCTCTCTCATGGTGCAAGAGAGCACAGGCTCTTGCAGGAATGTCACAAGTGCAAAACAAAGGAACTTGGGGTGAGCGGTAGAGTCCTGGGTTAAGAACACACACTTCGGAGTCAAACCAGACCCGGGGGAACCTTTTCCTTGACTCATTTTCCTCTTCTGAAATACCGAGCAAACGACAGCACCTATTTCACACCTATTTCATTTCAAATGAAATGAGATGATAAACAAGATAATGCCCGGACACAGTTAAGTACCAAAAAGCCATTAGTTAGCATAATTATAGCTAGGCAAACAAATGCATTATGTGCTTGAACTGCTTTTAGTTGGTTTTGTCTTGGAGAGACCAGATAATCGTAATTCCCTTTCACAAGTCGTTTAGGTATCCAAATTCCAACAGAAATTTTGGACAAAGGTTATAATGAAAGCAGGAAATTTCCTACCAGGAAATTTCCTTCCTATTCTAAAATTTCTTTTTTTTTTTTTTAAATCTTAATGGGACCTCAAACCAAGTTCAGCTCTAGTTAGGCACCTTGGCAGGGCTGTTAGTCTGTTCTCCCCGTAGTGTGTCACACTGGATGTACTTACCAACGCGGCATTCCTTTTCTGCTTTAATCACAGTAGGCACTTCCAGAATAAGGAAGCAATCATTTCCTTCCCCAATAGGTATACTAATTACATCATTTCCATAACAAACTCAGCCTTCACTAGCATGAGTCCTTCCAATCTGCCCACAGTCCCTTCTACAGCCAGCTCTCCCGCCTGATGTGTCCATGCTTGGAAGTTCAAGGGCATACTCGTTCCAGAAATTTGAGGGACGCAGGGACTAGGGGGGATGTTGATGAGTTTGGAAGCATTTGGTGGTGGAAGAGGAAAGCAGAGTCACCTAATTTGAGCACACTGACAGTGTGGTAGCATTGTGACCCGCCTTGGAAACTTGCAACAGGAGAAACAAGCCAACTGCAGCTCACAGAGGTGAGCCCCATGCTTTAACCCTGGCATACTAAGAGTTTGAATTCATGGTCATTAATCTACAAATTCATACAGAATGAATTTTTTCTTGCCATCCTCCAAAATACTGAGCTACTAACAACTACAGGGGAAGTCGCTTTTCTGCTTGAGGGTATGCTACATGTGTGATTCTGAATCGTAAAAAAAAGAGACAAAGGAGAAAAGCCCAAGTGACACCTTCCTGTGCAAATGTCCAAAACTGCTTCCCAGCTCCAGCAGTCCCCAAGCTACCACATAAGCAGCTATTTGTGTGGCGTTGTGATGCGGGCCCTACTGTTAATCCCAAAGGTTAACAAATTCTCCTGAGAGCGAGTGTGAATTGCGGATTATTAGGATGAGTAATCTTCTCAAATGATTGTTTTAGGAGACTTGGTTTCATAGAAGGCGTAAGGTTTATTCTAAAAGCAACTCATTGAAAGTTTAAAAAAGGGAAACAATTGTAAAAGACATAACTAACAGGGTGATATCAATATGACCTCAAATTGAATATGTGTGTATATATATATATAAAATTGGTATATATACATATAACATAGCACAAAACGTTTACAGCTGTTAATATAGTGAGATAGTGAGATAGCAGCTAATTTTTATTTCATTTTTACCAATCTGTATTTGCTATTTCTGTCTACAATAAATGGATTCCGTGTTTAAAAAAAAAAGAGAGAGAAAGAGAAAAAAATCAACTCAAGAAAAATAAACAAATCGAAGCATTCTGGGGATTGTAAGCAGCAGGGAGCCTGCCTACAATAGCAGAACAACTCTTGTTTTCATTGACCCATTTTCAATGGGCCCACCTCTTAGCTGGCCTGTCAGGGAACACCTCCTTAGGACTCAGGGGCTTGATGTCTTGGTCATGATATTTATAGGTTACAATAAACATGTCTTCCATAGTATAGATTTCACACTCTGACCTTTCCCATTTCCAAACTCTGAATCTACCGTATTTGCTCTTTTGTGCCTACCAAATTTGTTCTTTTCTTTGGCAAAGGGAATTGCCACAAGAAGTAGAAACAGTGAATTGTTAACAGTTAATCCCTTAAAATTGGGAATGGAGACACAGTCTCATTAGTACTTTGCAGTGTGAAATCCTCTGGGTTCTATGATCTTTTCTCAAGTGACACTTCCAGATTCTTTGGTAAGACAGTGGCACCCAATGTGCTCCACCAACTGTCAAGGGAATGAGAAGATACACCCACCAGAATGTCGGCTCTAGTTGGTTGGTGACAAGCAGATTAAGCAATAAGGAGGGGGAACCTCATCTCGTGGAAGTTTGTAAAGTGGGTTTTCAGCACTCCTATATATATGTGCTTCACTTCTACTGATGTTCTAGGCTTACATGTCACTTCTACAAAAATGCTCTTATTCCTCAGATTATTTGCTCCCTTGCTCCACACTATTATTGTACTTTGTATTTCTCACTGTGGCATCTATCACTGCTATAATCAAACAATTACATATGTAACTGTTTGTATAACTGTCTCTCCCACTAAACTAGGAGAGGAAGGACTGTCTTTTTTTATTTTTTAAGATTTATTTTAATTAATTTATTTATTTTGCCTGCGCTGGGTCTTAGTTGCAGCACTCGGGATCTTCGTTGAGAAACGTGTGATCTTTTAGTCGCGGCACATGGACTTTTAGTTGCGGCATGCATGCGGGATCTAGTTCCCCAAACAGGGATCAAACCCAGGCCCCCTGCATTGGGAGTGGGGAGTCTTACCCACTGGACCACCAGGGAAGTCCCAAAGGAAGGACTATGTCTTTTTGCTGCAATATTCTCAGCCCCTAGTTCTGGGGCTAGAACACAGTTAAGTATTTATTGAACAACTGAACGAAATGAGTGAATGAATGAATGAAATTCATTCCAGCCAGTTTCCTTACCTTATTTTGTTTGGTGACATTCAACTTCAGATTAATTGCTACCAACCTCATGATAATACAAATTTTAAAATATTTATTGTGTATCTGCCATACAGTGATTACTGGATATAAATGGTTCTTCACACTTTTTCAGAGCTTTCCAAGCCCTAAGGTGGTATGGCTGTGGTCGTTGCTTTCACAGTAGATTTGAAGGACAAGAGGCTCAGCAAACGATTGACCCAAAGTCACAAGGAGCTAGAAGCACCAGTGCAGATGCCTCCCACACACCCACTGACCCTCTGGGATGCTCAGGTTACCCGCTCCCTTGAGCACCGGCCCCCAGTCCTTCCTCTGCAAAACATCTCTGTTCCTGGGCCCCCTATAATTTAGAGGTTCAGAGCTAGTGGATGTGATCGATAATGTAAACTGATTCCAGATTTGTATTTTATAGAGGCCCTTCGGATGATTTTAAGTGATATAAGCATTTTTATTTTAATAGTTACAAATGTAATGTGAGTTACAAAAAGATTGTAAATAGACACCAAATCCATAATTTCCTGGATATGATTGCTTTGGATGATGCTAAATATAAAAAAAAGTCAATTCAAAGGAAAATGTCAAATAAATAGAAGAAAAATAGTTCATAGATCTGGCAAATCCTGGGAAGGCAGTACATAAATAGCTGAGTTTGGAAAACATAATTTTAAGTCTAAGGATTGAAGAACTAGGAATACTGTAGGTACTCAGTAAACATCCATTCATCCTTTTATCCAGCAAAAATTAGTTGAGCTCCTACTCTATGTCCTAAGTGTTAGAGAAACAATAGTGAGCAAGATAGCTAGGACCCCTACCCTCACCAAGCTACAGCCATTCTCATGAAGGAACAGAGGAGAGAGGGAGGGAGGGAAGGAGGGATATTCAAATACAGGAATTTTGATGAATATATTAGGGCTAGGAGAGAAAGATTTTGAGCTGGGTCCTCAAATTAAACCCCCTGACTACAGTCCCCATAGAGAGAAGCATATAGACTATTGGGTTTTACTGACTTACCTTTGGAGGTTCAGCAGAGATAGAACTTTCTCTATCAGTATGGATTTTCTCCTGGCAATATCTAGGTCCATTTGGTAGACAGTTTGACTGCTACATCATCTGGATGTGTGAGCCACACAAGTGTCCCAAAAACCAAAGATGTCATGAATGACTACAAATGTGCCTGACAGACTAGATTCTAAGCTCTAGAAAGTTTGAGCGATGTGGTGAGAGGGAGACCAAGGAAGTATAGATGTTTTCCTGTCACACTGAAGGGAGGAAAACCACATAAGCAAAAATATACTCGAGAAACCTTAGCAAAATTTCTAACATAGACACTTGACTGGCTATTTTTAAAAAAGGGCAAGGGCTTCCCTGGTGGTGCAGTGGTTGAGAATCCGCCTGCCAATGCAGGGGACACGGGTTCGAGCCCTGGTCTGGGAAGATCCCACATGCCGTGGAGCAACTAAGCCCGTGAGCCACAGCTACTGAGCCTGCGCGTCTGGAGCCTGTGCTCCGCAACAAGAGAGGCCGCGACAGTGAGAGGCCCGCGCACCGCGATGAAGAGTGGCCCCCGCTGGCCACAACTAGAGAAAGCCCTCACACAGAAACGAAGACCCAACGCAGCCAAAAAATTAATTAATTAATTAATTAATTAATTAAAAAAAAGTAAGTGCATGTTTAAAAAAAAAAAAGGGCAAGTACCAAGACATGCATATTTGAGAAGAAAGCACAACAAAGCCCACACATCTGATTGGGAAGTCAGTTCAAGTTTCTGAGTCTCTACCGCTCCCCAGAAAATCCATCCTTCGTTTGCAGGAAGCATTTGCCCCAGTTTGCCACTCCTTTTTGAGGAAAATGGAAGGATCTGCACCTGGCATTCTAATTAGGTTAGGGAATAATGACCAGGGAGATCTTGGGGAAGAGAGGATAATTTTCACTCACATTACTTCTGCTCTATCTAAGTATTCAGAAGTAAACTAATGCTCCTAGAATTCCCGTATCACACTCAGAAGACAAAACACAAGGAGGAAACAAGAAGGGCCTCCACACTTTGGCCCTGTTACAATGGGGTCACGGTAAGAGCCCTTAATTACTTCCAACCACCTCCATCACCTTTCTGCCTGGAGAATAATGCTATCTGCAGGAAAGGGATGGTTGTAGTAGCTACCATCTATCACAAGTTGACATGCATGAGGCATACTTAATTCTCCAAATAAACCTGATGAGGGAGATGGAATTATTCCTATTATACAGAAGGAGCAAATAGAAAATCCAGAAAAGAACTGGCCCAAAGTCACATAGTTGATACACGATGAAACGAGTGTTTGAGCTCACGTCTGATGCTAAACCCCTGCCCTTCATTGCTCTGCTGCCCTCCCAAATGACCACTTCCTAATTAGGTCACGTGATACCCAACAGCTACAGCTGGAGCATCACAGGGCCCAAGAGCAATATGCTAGAGTTCCTTGACATGCAAGAACAGTGACAAGCAGCACTAATAACTCGCCTGTCACTTGATTCATTTCACAGCCCAAGCCTCAATTAACTGACACAGAGGCTGCCGTGCTCTAAAGGCCTGGGAGGGGGTGGACATAAGAGGTTAGCACCTCCTCCTTTGCCCACGTTTGTTCATCTCCTCAGCACAGGCCCTCAAGTCCTCAGGCTGCGCTGCCCCTGGCGGTGAAGCAGATGCCCTCTGCCATTCTGAGAGTTACACTGGCCAGGAGACTTGTTTCCTTCCATTTCAGCAACCTGTAGGCTGTTTGGTGTTGGGGGCAGAGGAAGAAGGAGCTTCGGTGGGATAGAAAGAGAACCTGTGGACATAGGGGCTGGACCATTCCTTAGAAGGGAAACTTCAGGCAGGTCACTTAGTTTCCTCATCTGTAAGAGAGGCGGATGGATGCAGATTTCACCTCCCTCGTGGGTAAGACTCAATGTGAATACGCGTGAGATGCACAATCCAGGACTAACTGGCACAGAGAACAACAATAAAAAGCAAAGTAACATTTACGTGTCCCCTTTGACATGCTAACCTTTCCTATACCATGTGCATACAAATACGCACGACGCGCTGCAGACCCGGCTTCATTTCTTTCTCACGATAGCTTGCCAAGTAGGTACCGTCACCCCCTCTTCAGATCAGGAAACACGATATGGCAAGGTTAACTGACCTAACCAAGGTCCACAGCTAGTTTGTAACAGATCTGGATTTAAATCGAGGGGAGTTTGACTTGATTTCCACAGTCCCACACTGCCTCGCAAGACAAAAATTGGAGACACTTGTTTTATCAAGTCATGAGCTTTCTCTCACTAGAAAGAATCAAATAAAGATAGTGGATGTAAAGTTGGGACAGATTAGCTAGCAGGCACCCTCAAACTCTAGCATTTGTAATTCTATACATCTAACTTTCATTCGTTCATCGAGTCATCCATCCATTTATTTACCATATATTTACTGAGTACTTGCAACGTGGCAAAGCTTCTCTGGGTGACACAATGATAGAGAAAACAGCTAATAAAAAAGAAAATAAAGATCATTTCAGAAAGCAAAACTGTGAAGTTAAGTGAACAGGGTCACAGGATGATGTTTTGTTTTGTTTTAAATTTTCCTTATTTTTTTTACAGCAGGTTCTTATTAGTCATCAGTTTTATACACATCAGTGTATACATGTCAATCCCAATCGCCCAATAAGATGATGAGTTTTTGTGGGGCTGTGGAGGTCATGGGTAGAGGCTCCTTTAGACGGGGCGGGGGGTGGTGGTCAGGGAAGGCTCTGTGTGGAGGGGGTGCCTGAACAAAGGCCTGAAGATGAGGAAGAATCAGCCATGTGGAGACAGAGGGAAGAGTTCCCCAAGCAGAGAGAACAATAAATGCAAAGGCTGTGAGGCAGGAACAAACTTGAGAGTCAGAGGGACAGAAAGGAGGATGCAGAGCGCGGAGGGGAGAAGGGACCACATGAGGGCTCGGAGAGGCAGGCAGTAGCTGGGCCACCTGGGGCCTGAAAGGCCATAGTCCGAAGTCTGAATTTTATTCTAGTCGTCCTGGGAATCTCTTAAAAGAATCTGAAATAGAAGCTCTTGCCTCATCCCCACCTCGGATGAGTCATACAAAACCCCCGCATGGCAGTATTTGCATTTTTCCATAGAAATGAGTAACAGCAGTACTATGAATTACCCAGGTCTTCAGGAATCACCACTGTGTCTGACAAAGATCGCTCCATTTGCATCTGGGCAAGAATGTGAATTCTGTCTGGCAGGTACTAACCAGCATTACTGAGAAACCTCCAGGCAGTGGATGAGAAGTTTCCCTGCTTATCACAGGCTCAGAAAGTACTTGTCCATAGTGAGGCCACCAATCCTGGGCGCTGTCCCCTCTCCCCAGCAGAGGTTAGCACCCACAAGCACCCAACCCCATGATGACACCCTGGAGAGCATTTATTTGCAAACAAGCATATCAGCACCTCCTCCAAACCTTTCTCCCTCAGCAACTGGGTAGAATAAGCTTCAGAATCTCACAGTTGTGGTATAAACTGGATGTGGACTCAGACAGACGGATGATTTAGGATTCTATACTTTGCACGAGCAGAATTAACCACTTCGAGCTTCACTGCCTTGTCTATAGAATGATGGTAGAAAAACAAACCCCACAGGATTGTCGTAGAATAAAAACATGATGACATATGTGAAAGCACCCAGCACAGTGCCTACCATGTATTGTGCTCAAAAACATGTATTTTTAAAAACTGGAACAGCTAAACCTTGTCACATGAACCTAGGATCAGATAAGAAACACCACCTGGGAATCTCTGTAAGCCACCTGCATCCTCTGTCTGTGGGGCAAGAGAAGAAGAGGACAAGAACAAACCCATATTCAAAACATTACTTCAACATACAAATATCTTCAGTATCCAAAAAAAAAGTAAAATTTAGAATCAGTTAAACTTGGGAGAGAGGAAAATGAATAATAAATTGCAGGTAAAAATTCAGAGTTCTGTTTTATGCATACAAGAGGAATAATTAACTAATCTCAAAACATGTAAATGAGGGCTTAGAAGCATTTTCAAAACACCACATCCCATTCCAGTTACATATGTGGAATTCGCTACATTATAATAATTAGGGTTTTCTTTCACAAAAGATTTATTTATTTTGAATAGAAGTATTAAATATTATACTAATTACTGGTTATTTTACTTTGTACCCAGGGAAAAGAAATGAATATTCATTAGCTCCTTAAGCTACTGATCCTCCACCAACTAGACAGATTTCAACGTCACCACGAAGCCGTGGGTGGGTGCAAAATGCCCCCTGTAAAATCATGCTGGAGCTGCAAATCACAGCCCAATCTATTCTGCTAATGTGCACATGCGAGAATCCCCAGGTGAATTCCACTAACACTGTACCCCCCCCCCCGAGTCCCCAGCTAAGTAGCCAATAAGCGAGGATAACTGTTAAACTGACCGTAAGACAACAGAATTTTTCTGTCTACACAATCCAGTGATCTTGAACAAGACAGTTCTTAAAATACTCAACATGGTTTCACACAATAAAACTAGTATGTTTATCTGTCCAAAACATGCCTAGTTTACTCCAAAAGAATATTCCAACATACATATTTCCATCATTTTCTCACTTGGCTTTTGATCCAACCCTAAGGAAAACGACCCCAAAAGGCTTGACTGTGCCTGTGATGCTGGCCTGCAGCCCCAGTGGGGCATCTCTACAGGGCAGAGACTGCTCATTATGTTACACTGGGCTGGGAAAGGGTGACTCAATCAGGTGTGCACAGCAATGCTGGCTATACGGGGAAACAGCCCTGGGTCCTGTCTCCACGTGGGTAGAATATTGGGATGTGGGTTTAAGTATGTACAACATAATAGCCTGATAGAATTAGCTTTCCAGAAAGTAAAAATGCCCCACAGTCTTACACGGAGAAGAAAGAGGAAGGGTGTGTCCTCTGTAGGACTCACACTGCCAGGGGTTAAGACAGAAGATGACTCATTCAACAAATACTTATTAAGTGCCAAGCCTGTGCTCTACACTCTTGCTACTTTAAGTGTGTTTCCTGGACCAGCCACATTGACATAACCTGGGAGCTTCTGAGAAATACAAGCTCAAGGGTTTAACTAGACCTACTGGATCAACATTCTAAGGTGATTCCCACATTAAAGTTTGAGAAGCACTGCTGGACACTGTGTTAGGTGTTTACCATTGGTCTCCATTTACCGTGTTATAAAAACAGAAGTCTAGGGCACACGTGCTTTCGTCACAACTAACTCACTGCAAGGGACAAGGCACAGGCACTTACGATGATATGAGGTACTGAGAGGCCTTTCATAAAGACCTCACATACCAAGCCAAGGAAGGGCTCACCTCAAAGCAAACAAGTGTGCCTCGACCCACCTGATACACATAAACCAACAGGGCTTCCATTTCTAAATTCAGGTTGGAAGAGTTTCCCATACAGAAACTCCAGACATTAGGAAGACCTAGGAAATAAAGGCTGGTCTCATCTGGTTTCCAGCTGGCAATGAGAGAGGGCTAGAAAGAGAATTATCCAATTCATTTAGCCAGCCCATTTATTTGGGTCTTTCACTAGTCCATGGCCCTTGCATAGAAGAAATCACAAGAGGTAAACGTCAGGGAGAGGATGTCTCCACTGACTTCATTGGTCAGTTGTGCGACATTTTATCTTCATTTTCTGCTCTAATAGATGCCGGTAATACTTCTTGACAGGGTGTGTAGGGCCAAAGATTTTCCAAAGCCAAATGGAAGTGACTTTAGAGATATTGTGGAAATTAATGACCCGTGAGGGTTTTCTATGGACTTACATGCACTCTCCCTAGGGCTTCCTCCATGTCAATCTTTATCAACTTGTGTACTTCCCAACATCTTATTTTCACATTTTTCTTTAAATTTCTAATTACAAAAGCATTATATAAATTCACATTTTAGAAAATATTTGAATACAAAAATACATACAGTAAAAACCCGAAAACTCTCCTTTCTTCCTCTACTCAAAGCTAATTACTGTTACCATTAGGCTGCATTTTTCTAGACTTTATTCTATGCATTGATATTGTATGTGCATATAGCCACATGTAGTAGTTTTACACATCTGAACCATATTATATTATTACGTTGAAACTTTTTTTGGTTAATTGCTTTTTTCATTTTATCTTGGAGATGGTTCTTTTCCTCACTATATATTATATATATAATTTCAAAAGAGCTGCATAATATTCCATAGACTAGATCTATCCTGATGACTTTAATCATTCTTCTGTTGATGAAGATTTAGATGATCTCCAATCAATTTTTAAATAATTATAAATTTTCTCAGACAGCCAGATATGAGAGCAACATATAAAAATCAAGAGCTTTCCACGTACCACCAATAACTAATCACAAAATGTAACCTTTTAAAAGCCCATCCACAGTAATAGAAGAAATGTGTAAGAACAATATTAAAAATTCTGTAAAATATATTGACAGATATACAGGAAGACTAGAATGGTAGAGACATATACCTTGTTCCCAGATATAATATTGTAAACATATCAATTATCTCAGTTATCTTCATAAAAACCAATGCAATCCCAAACAAATAGCAGTGGGATACTTTATACAACTTGACAAATTGTGTGTAAAGTTACTCTAGAACATTAAGTGTGAGGAAAGCCAAGTAAATTTGGGGAGGAGAAAGAAGACACAGCTAAGATTCCCTCAATTTTGGTGAGTAAATGTGCCTTATCTCTAATATCACCATGACATCAGAGCCCAGAGCCAGCAGAATAAGCACGTTTGTGGACTGGAAGCCTCAGCAAGCAAGAGAGAGAGAGAGAGAGAGAGAGAGAGAGGAGAGAGAGAGAGAGAGAGAGAGAGAGATCATTCCAGAGAATGACCACTAAAAAATCAGCCAATAAAGTTTACATATTCTTTGTGACCAACTGTCAATTACAGAAAAAGTTTACAAGTTATCTGAATGGAACATAGGTTCTCTATTTGTTGGCTAAAAAATAACACATACGTATTCATACTGAGTAGTTAATGTCACCCAAACAAGTAGAGAGTTTTTGGGTCAACTTGGTATGTTGTTTGCTGAGGGATGTGAACACTTGGGTCTTTCTTCAGCTTAGGAAAATTTTATTTTATTGTAGCTATGATTAATTCCTTTTTTTTTCTCACTCTCTCTGTCTTCATCATCTCTCTTGTTAACGGCCCCCCTCCTCTCCCTCCTCCCCTGCCTCTCCCCCTCCCCTGCCTCTCCCTCTCCATTTCTCCCTCCTCCTTCGTTTCCCTCACTCTCTCTCTCTCATTTTTTGGGTGAATTATTTTGAAGCAAATCTCAGACACCATGTTATTTCAGTTCTATATACTTGCGTATATGCATCTCTAGAAAATATAGCGTTCTCTTACATAACCATATTACCTTTTTTTTTTTTTTTTTTTTTTTTTTTTTTTGTGGGCCTCTTTCTTTTTTTGCCTCTCCCGTTGCGGAGCACAGGCTCAGGACGCACAGGCTCAGCGGCCATGGCTCACGGGACCAGCCGCTCCACGGCATGTGGGATTTTCCCGGACCGGGGCACGAACCCATGTCCCCTGCATCGGCAGGCGGACTCCCAACCACTGCACCACCAGGGAAGCCCCACCATATTACCATTTTTACACACATAGATAAATGTAAAAATTTCCTTGAGATCATCCAAGACTTATGCATATTCAGATTTCTCTGTTTAAAATGTTTTTACATTTGGTTCTATGGGATCCAAACAAGATCCACACATTATATTTAATTATCTAAAGTCTCTCAATCTAAAATTGTCTCTCCTCCCTCCCCTTTATTTTTTTCTTTTTTTCAGGTAATTGACTTGTGAAGGAACGAATGTATTGTTCTCTAGAAGATCTAACATTTGGGGTTTGTCTGTTTACTTCCTTGTAGTGTCAATTGATTGTTCATTCATCCCTTGTATTTCCTCCAAATGGAAGTTGGCGTTAAAGGTTGGATCAGACTCAGGTCCAACTCTTTGGCAAGAATATTTTACAGGTCACAGGGCTTCCCCAGTGGCGCAGTGGTTAAGAATCTGCCTGCCAATGTAGGGGACATGGGTCCAGGAAGATCCCACATGCCGTGGAGCAACAGCAACTAAGCGCATGTGCCACAACTGCTGAGCCTGCACTCTAGAGTCCGCGAGCCACAAGAGCTGAGCCCATGTGCCACAACTACTGAAGCCCACTCACCTAGAGCCCGTGCTCCACAAGAGAAGACACCTTAATGACAGGCCTGCGCACCGCAATGAAGAATAGCCCCCTCTCACTGCAACTAAAAAGAAAGCCCGCACGCAGCAACGAAGACCCAACGCAGCCGAAAATAAATAAATATATATATAAATAAATTTATGTAAAAAAATAAAATTTTATAGGTCACAATCTATAAATCATAACTGCATCATATCAGGAGGCATGCACTGTCTGAAGCAAAGATGGATCAGTGGGTTTGGGAGACGATAGTCTGTTTCCTCCATCGTAGAGTTTCCAACAAAATTTCATCTAATGGTTTTATTGATGATTATTGCCCCAATCCATTGTTCATTAGAGGTTAAAAATGCTGACTTTCTATTACTTCTACTTTTTTTTAATGTGAAATTTTTCTGTAAAGAAAAGCTTTCGCTCATCACCTAGCGCTATTTGATTACCCCAATGTAATGTTCGTACACGAAAGACAGGATAAATACTTAATCTTTCTTTATAATTGACACCTTTTAGAGTAAGAAACTATTGTCCTAATTACTTTCAACAATGTGTACCTACTGAGGTGTTTTTGTTTGTTGGCGTTCTCCTTTTCTTCTTTTGCTGTTGAAGACCATTATGGAATCTATATAGCCAATGTTTTTCATTCAATACAATGCACCGGTGTTTCTGGTGCTAAAATTTTCCCATCCTTATACAGAGAAGCTCCTTCATGTTGACTCCCATATCCCTCCGACATGAACCATTAGTCTTTGATAGCACCCTTGCTTTCAGGCACAAGATGTTCCAGAGACATCTTGTAAACTTCTTATCCCAGACTTGCATTCAATCATTCCGCCAAAGAGTTCTGATTCCTTTTGGCATTAAGAAACCACATTGACAGTGAGATGTTTGTTGTCATTGGGCTTCTTAGCTTTTTCATACATTTTCTGTAAAAAAAAAGCTAGGAAAATGTGTACCTAAAAAAAGAAAAAAAATAATCATCTTATACTGGTATTGCCTATACAAATGTAATATTACAAGATTTTTATGTATGGGTATCATCAAAAAGGCAAGAGATAACAAGTCTTAGCAAGGATGTGGAGAAAAGGGAACCCTTGGGCATTGCTGGTGGAAATGTAAATTGGTGCTGCCACTATGGAAAACAGTATGAAGGTTCTTCAAAAAATTAAAAAGAGAACTGCCACATGATCCAGCAATTCCACTTCTGGGCATTACATATAAAGGAAATGAAATCACTATCTTGAAGAGATACCTGTACCCTCATATTCATTGCAGCATTATTCACAGTCCAAGACATGAAAATAACCTAACTGCCCATTGACAGATGAATGGATAAAGGAAATATGGTATGTAAACAATGGAATATTATTCAGCCATAAATAAGAAAGAAATCCTGCCATTTTCCAACATGGATGGACCTTGAGGACCTTATGCCAAATGAAGTAAGTCAGACAAAGACAAATACTATCTTGATGTGAAATCTAAAAAAACCAAACTTATAGAAATGAACAGATTGGTGGTTGCCAGAGGTAGAGGGTAAGGGATGGAGAAAATAGGCCAATAGGTACAAACTTCCAATTATAAGATAAATAAGTTTGGGGGATGTAATGAACAGCATATGACTATAGTAAATAATACTGTATTGTAAATCTGAAAGTTGCTAACAGAGAACTTTTGAAAGTTCTCATCACAAGAAAAAACTTTGTAACTACACAATGTGACAGATGCTAGCTAAACTTACTGTGGTACACGTTTCACTATATAAACAAATATATACATATAAAATGATATTGTACACCTTAAACTAATACATTATATATCTATTATATCTCAGTAAAACTGGAAAAAGAATTTTATGTAAGTTTTTTGATGTTTTATAATTCTTTCTTTCCTCTTGTACTAAAAATCTGGATTCCCGACATTAACATACTTAAGTACATCACCCTATTGTTTCCTTAACAACATATGATGTGGAGCATCTTTTCATATGCTTATTTGCCATCTGTATATCTTCTTTGGTGAGGTGTCTATTAAGGTCTTTGGTTCATTTTTTAATCCGGTTCTATGTTTTCTTATTGTAATTTTGAATAACAGTCCTTTATAAGATGTATCTTTTGAAAATATTTTCTCCCAGTCTGAGGCCTGTCTTTTAATTCTCTTGACATTGTCTTTAACAGAGTAGAAAAATTTAATTTTAATGACGTCTAGCTCATCAATTATTTCTTTAACGGATGGTGTTTTTGGTGTTGTATCTAAAAGTCATTGCCATACCCAAGGTCATCTAGGCTTTCTCTTACATTATCTTCTGAGACTTTTAAAGTTTCGTGTCTCACACTTAGGCCTACAATCCACTTTGAGTTAATTTTTGCAAAGGGTGTAAGGTCTGTGTCTAGATTCTTTTTTTTTTTTTTTTCATGTGATATCTAGTTGTTTCAGCACCTTTTGTTGAAGAAACTAACTTTGCTCCATTGTAGGGCCTTTGTTCCTCTGTCAAATATCAGTTGACTATATTTATGGGGTCTGTTTCTGGGCTCTCTGTTCTGTTCCATTGATCTACTGCGTGTTCTTTCATCAGAACCACACTGTCTTGATTACTGTAGCTTTATAGTAAGTCTTGAAGTTGGGTGTGTCAGTCCTCTAACTTTGCTGTTCTCCTCCAACACTGTGTTTACTGTTCTGGGTCTTTTGCTGCCCTATATAAACTTTAGAATCAGTCTGTCAATATCCACAAAATAAGTTGCTAATATTTTGACTGGGATTTCAATGAATCTATTGATCAAGTTGGGAAAAACTGACAGCTTGACCATATTCAACCCTCCTATCCATGAACATGGAATATCTCTCCATTTATTGAGTTTGTCTTTGATTTCATTCATCAGAGTTTTGTAGTTTTCCTTATATAGACATTGTACATATTTTGTTAGATTTGCACCTAAGTATTTCTTTTGGGTAGGGGATGGTGATGTAAGTGGTACTGGGTTTCTAATTTCAAATTCCACATGTTCATTGCTGGTATACAGCAAAGTGATTGACTTTTGTATGTTAATCTCGTATCTTGCAAACTTCCTACAATCATTTATTAATTCTGGGCCTGGTGCCTTCTGTTTTGGAAGGTTATCAATTATTGATTCAATTTCTTTCATAGACATGGGCTTTTTTAGATTGTCTTATTTCTTCTTGTGTGAGTTTTGGCAAATTGTATCTTTCAAGGAATTGGTTTATTTCATCTAGGTTATCAAATCTGTGGGCATAGAGTTTTCATAGTATTCCTTGACTATCCATTTACTGTCCATAGGATCTGTAGTGATGCCCAATCTTTCACTTCTGATATTAGTCATTTGTGCCATTGTTCTTTTTTTCTTAATTAGCCTGGCCAGAGGTTTATTGATTTTATCCATCTTTTCAAAGAACCACCTTTTGAGTTCATTAATTCTATCGATTTCCTGTTTTCATCTTCATTGGTTTATGCTGTAATTCTTATTATTTCTTTTCTTATTACTTTGGATTTAATTTGCTCTTCTTTTTCTAATTGTTGAAGGTGAAAGCTTAGATGATCGATTTCAGATCTTTCTTATTTTCTAATGTATGCATTCAATGCTATAAATTTTCCTCTAATTTATTGCTTTTGCTGCATCCGACAAATTTTGTTTTTTTATTTTCATTTAGCTCAAAAAATTTAAAATTTCTCTTGATATTTCTTGATTCATGTGTTTATTCATTCAACAAACATTTTATTGAGCTTCTTATCCTGTGCTAGATACTAAGGATACAAAGTAGAATAAAACATTTTTTCTGTCTTCAACAAGTTTTATCTAGTAAAATAGAAGGATATGAGAACCACTAACTCTAATGAAATATGATAATACACAATGGAGATAAGTATATATTATTCTTGGGAGAGAGATGAAGGAAGATTAAATCTGCCCTAGGGAGACAGGAAATGTTTTTTGTTTTTTTTTTTTTTTGCCGTACGCGGGCCTCTCACTGTTGTGGCCTCTCCCGTTGCAGAGCACAGGCTCCGGACACGCAGGCTCAGCGGCCATGGCTCATGGGCCCAGCTGCTCCGCGGCATGTGGGATCTTCCCGGACCGGGGCATGAACCCGTGTCCCCTGCATCGGCAGGCGGACTCTCAACCACTGCGCCACCAGGGAAGCCCAGGAAATGCTTTCTTAAGCTACTTTTATTCACATATAACCTCTATTTCTTCCTTTCCTCAATAGTTTCAAGTAGGATTAATTTACAGTGTTTCAATGTTTCCATAACACTCTTTATATTCATCAACCATATCAGTTATCACATTTTACTACAGTTTGTTTATAACTCTATCACTAACATGAAATTGTAAGTTTCTTGAAAGGGTGGTACAGATCTTACTCATCTTTGTATTTCTAGTACCCAAGAGTGTCAACAATAAGAGTTTAGTAAATTTTTTTGTATGTAAGTGTATACACATATAGATGGATGAATGAGGTAATATACGGCTTATCACAACTATTGTATTAACAAAGCTATATTAATTAACACAACAATTTGTGCAGATATTGTAGCTATGACATAGCTTGAAAACAGAGAGACTTAAATGAATACATGGATGACTATCAATAAGATATTAAAATTCGTATTATTTTAAACAACAAATTGTAGATACCCATTCCTCTGTATGCCTTGTAGAAAAATTTCCCATATTCTATCAAATATTTCTCTGCTATTTGAAAGTGCTCTTTTATGCTGAAATTAATATATAACTACTCTTGTTTCCTGCCTAGAGTTGGAGAATCACTTGGTTACCTTTGACTCTAACACAACCATTCAAGGTGGCCATTATAATTCCAAAAAGATGAATCTAGATACATTTAGAATGACTGCCTTTAGGAAAAATCCCAGAGTCATGCTTAACCATAAGCTGGAGGGAAAATTAGCAAAGACTCAAAGGGTAAAACACCAAAATCTGACATTTTAATACTCTACGGTACAAAATACATCTCTTAAGAGTCGTAACACACACCATTTCTATGCTTCTCTTTAGAAATGGAATTAACATTCTTACAGTAACTGGAAATGGTAAATTCTTAAATTGTTAATAGTTTCCCCAGGCTTCTGCTCCTTTCCTGTGCAGTCATTTTGGCTCCAAATTATGAAAATATTGCAATGTGTGCTCATCAGCCTGCAATCTTAAGGCTCTTTCTCCTACTGAAAACAACTTGGGCACTGGGGAATAAACGACAGGGGTCCACTTCTGGGCAGGAAGTATTTTAACAAGACAATCAATTGCACATTTTGTATCTGATTTCTTGGATATGGACAGGTAACACATCTGGATTTCAGAATTAACCAATTGAGTTTGCTAAACACAATGTCATGCTTAGCATATAGTAAACCTTGCTAATTGTCTTGAGTTCAATGCTTGAGGTGGGTAGGGTGGCAAAAGATGCCTGCTGGTAACTAGTATGTAACTGGAGGAGTCATTGAATGGGAGAGGGAGAGGTGGGGCTCAAAATAATTTTCAAAAAGGATCTTGTTACAAGAATGTAAATGTAACAAGCTTTAAGAAATTAATGAAGAAATGTAGGCAGAGAGAAAATAAGGTAAGGAACTATTCAGATGAAGTTAAGTAGGCAAAAGGAAAGTGGATGAGAAATTAGAATTCAGATTCCCAATCATCACCGCACAGAAGGGAACACCATTTTTATGTTCTGTGGTGTCCATGAGAGAAACCGATGCTCAGCCTGATACGTGATAAAAGTTTCTCACGTATGTCTTCGTGAAGAGCCTACTGTATGCAAACAGAGATGCGCTGTGTCATTTACGGAAACTTCTGAAAACCTTTAAAACAATATTACAGGGCTTCCCTGGTGGCGCAGTGGTTGAGAGTCCGCCTGCGGATGCAGGGGACACGGGTTCGTGCCCCGGTCCGGGAAGATCCCACATGCTGCGGAGCGGCTAGGCCCGTGAGCCATGGCCGCTGAGCCTGCGTGTCCGGAGCCTGTGCTCCGCAACGGGAGAGGCCACAGCAGTGAGAGGCCCGCGTACCACAAAAGAAAAATCAACAAAAAAAACAATATTACATGTTGTTTGCAGACACTTGGATACGCACTAACAAGCACACAAAATGTGGACAGGAAAGATACATACTAACTCTGGGACAATGATTACCTCTAAGGAGTGAGAAAGGGGAATGCATGGGGTCGGGGGGGGAATATTAAACCGTCTTTATAACATTCTATTTCTTTTTCAAAAATGAGACAGATAAAGGAAAAAGTAAACTTTTCATGGCACTCTGAGGTCTATTACTTTCTGTATGTTTGAGATATTGCATAAATATAAAGAAAAGGATTTGAACTTTATATGGGGAATGTAACGAGCAATGTATTTCAACAACCTTAAAGTAAACACAGTAAGTGCAAGGTCTTTCAGCCCTTTCTTTTCAACACTGTTTGATGAAAGTCAATGTCAATGACAGAAAGACATGCAATTCAGTGTAAATAACTCCATGAGGTGGAGAGGTTGTCAAAATGATGCCAACTGGATACCTCTGGTAGTCCAAAGGTGGTCTGGCCTTTTGGTGGTCTGGCCACCCCAGTGATGGAGAGTACCATGTTGGATGAGCAACAGACAGCCCTGGGTTCAAAGTTTTATTCACTGCCAAGTACTTGTTTCTTCTGTTAAGTTCAGCCAAGCTGGCATAGAACATCTGCTCTCCTCAGAGGGTTGTGGAACCTGACAAAGACAAACGCCTGAATAAAAGCAGTGCTGAGGGTCCTTGTGGGCAGAGACTGCCTGGACTCCAGGTAGGTAGGGGGCAAGGCACCAAATTTCCATGCAGATCACTACCATTTTAGACTTAATTTCTCTTTCAAGTGGACAATTTAACCAATGATAACTGTTACTGTCTTTTTGTATTAGGTTTACTAAATGCATAGAACAAGGGAGAAGTTTGGGCAACTACATTAAATACTAAACAGCAGAGCCTAAGAGCACAATGTCTTTACTGTATTTTTTATTGCTATATTATTTTCATTAAAACACATCAGCAAATGAATAAACACATTCACTACCCTTTGGGCATTTTTAAGCAGATGTAACCAAACTGCCACCTTGGTCATTAAAATAATACTATTGCTAAAAATTCCAGAAAAGCAGCCATAGTTCTAGGGATCTGAACGCATACATCCTCCTATAACTCTCCCTGACAAAGGGATGATGTTCCTATTTTCCCTTCCATCTGCTCCATTCTTGTCCATTTCCAGACTTCCTGTGATAATCACTTTAATTGACTGCACATATAATAGTAACCGGAAGGGGATCCATGTGATTTTCCTTTCTTCCCACCCCGATCCGCTATCCCTGAGAATGGCCATAACTATACAAACTAACTTTTTTAGGGGAATCCTTTATGCGCATCCAAACAAGTGGCTTCACCTTGGCACGCTGTGGATGCTAGAGAAACCAGGAGGTGTGAGCCTATGGGGGAGCCCCAGGTGCAGTCCCCTCCCCCAGCGAACAACACTCTTTCATAGGCCAAAGAATGCTGAGGTGTATAGGGCGTCTAGACCTTCAGGGTTTTGTGTCTCTGGACCAAGGGTTCTAAGTGTGGTCTCCAGGCCACCAGCATCAGCATCATCTGGGAACTTGTTAAAAATGAAAATTCTCGAGCTTCACTCCAGACCTAATGATCCGGCCATGAGGATCAGGATTCTGTGTTTTAACCAATCCTCCAGGAGAGTCTGATGCTTGCTAAAGTTTGAGAACCATAGATTATTCTCAGTTTTGGTTCATTGGAGGTGGAATAGTGTGAAGAGTGTGGATTTTGGAGCCAGACTTTCCGACTTCAAATTCCAGTTCTCCCGCTCACCATATGCTATGGCACAAACTGCTTCCCCTTTCTGTGCCTCAGTTTTCTTATCTGTAAAATGGGGTTAATAGTAGTATACCTTTCCAATGGTTGGTTGTAGGGATTAAATGAACTGTTTGAATAACTGTTAGCTACTATTATAGAGTTAAACTACTTATTGAGGAATATTCTCCTAAGGAAGGAAGATCTGGCTCAAGTTCTGTCTTGGGCAAACCCCTTTACTTCCTGAGACACAGTGATTTCATCTGTAAATGAGACTATTACATCTGAACCACTTGCATCACTGGGCTGGTGTAAGTTCTTTGTAAACCGAAAGAGATACATAAGGCAGAGAAGTAAACATGTGCCACATTCACCAACATGATTGTGATTTCCCCGCCATCACTGCAGTATAAATCCAATGAACTGTCAATTCACACTGAGCACTGAATTCACAATGAGAGCAGCTGCCACAGTCTACAAGCTGTTTTTCCAGTGTCTTCTGCAGTACTTGCTTAGATACTAGGCATTCTCTCTCCTCTTTGGTGACATCATTCTCACTAAATAAATATTTGTTATTCCCCCAGTGGTTTCCGCGTGAGTTGAAAATATGCCATAGTTAGCAGCATGACTCACTTGTTGATATCCTGTCGAACTTGTATAGAGTAATTATACTGAAGACACATAATAATCATTTATTGAGCAACTATTAGGAACAAGGTACTGTGTGCTAAGCCTCCACATACCTCATTTCATTCATTCCTCAAAACATCCACATGGAGCAAGCACTACAACTATCCCTGTTTTATAAATGAGGGTAATTAACTTGGGTTATATAAGGGTTTATATAAGGGTAATTAACTTGACCAAAGCTTTCCAGCTAGGAAGATCTCTTTGATTCCTAGAGTTCTTTCAATGGCCCACCCTGTATAATAAAACCATCTTCTCCTGGAACTCTTTGGGCACTTTGAAAACTAAACATGCTAAGACAAGGACAAAGACAAATGAATCAGCTCATATCACATGCCTCTCAATAAGAAAACCTGTGTTTGGGTAGACTTCTAATGACATTTTAGGAATTCAAGAAGCATTTCATCCTTCTCTACTCACTACTTTTTCACCTCAACCAAAGATCAAGGTTGAGTTTCAGGTGGGCACCTAACTTTACCTAAATAAACCAAAATTAAATTACCACTCTCATCATGTTACACAATTACTGGGGTTTTTTTTTTGGGTTTTTTTTTTCTTTTTTTTTTTTTTTGCGGTACTTAGGCCTCTCACTGCTGTGGCCTCTCCCGTTGCGGAGCACAGTCTCCAGACGCGCAGGCTCAGCGGCCATGGCTCACGGGCCCAGCCGTTCCACAGCATATGGGATCTTCCTGGACCGGGGCACGAACCCATGTCCCCTGCATCGGCAGGCGGACTCTCAACCACTGCACCACCAGGGAAGCCCCTACTGGGGGATTTTGTTTGTTTGTTTAAACTTAATCACATTGATTTATCTGTTCCCCACCCCCATCCCTAGGGCATATGCTTTTGACCAACAATTGAAATAACATCACTTGTCCATTCAAAAACACCTTTTACTGACTCTTTTATTTATTTTTCACATGGCTTTCATCATTGAAAGAGGCCAGTATACAGAGAGTCACTTGAAAAAACCAAAGTATCAACAAAATCTTAAAGTGTATTTAGAAATGTGAGCTACCTGAGAAAATTCTATTTACTCATAACATCATCTTAGGATGCGAGCAAAAAATGCCCAACGATCACCAAATGAGTGTTTATAAAAACCTACAATTGCAAATATTTAAATAAAGCCAAAAGGTGTCTCAACCAGCCTCTTTACTTGACAGATGCCGTCTCTGAGGGTTTCCAGAGATTAACCCATGATCCCTCAACTGGTGGAAGCAAATACTTAAAACTCAGTTTTATTTAAATGGGTTTTTTTGCTTTGCTTTGTTACAGTGCCTTGAAAAACAAATCTATGTAGTTTCCCAAGTATACAGACCTGAGAATTGCCCTCCAGAAATATCTGAATAAATTAATTTGCTAACTCAAATGCAAATGAAGTGCAATTCAGTGGATCTTTTCATCCTAAGCCTGAATTCTGTCGAGGTTCAGAGTGCATTTGCTTCAACTTTTGAAGTAGATTTTGTAAAGATCCTTAGCTGTTACCCATGGATGGTATGAATTCTTGGAGTGCTAGTCTGGATAAAAACAGCATTATAACATAAAATGCATCATTAATACTTTAAAACCCAGTATGACTTATATTTATATAAATAACATAAAAGGAGCCAATTAAACCAAAGTCACTGGAGTGTAAATAACATAAAAACTTATTGTTCTGTAAGCTATTGAAAATAAACTAATAATGAAAGTATTTATCATACATCTAAAACCAAGCAGGAATGAGGGGGTTAAGCAGACTGCAGGGGGAAACATTGTTTCTCTGACATCTTTTAATGCAGGCCCAACATTTTCATCCAGTTCAGATCCATTTAAAATGTGACATTATATCTGAAAGTTGCCTTTTGTCCATTTGAGTAATTAATAATTTAAGTATATAACAAGGCCATCTTGATTCAAACACTTTGTAATCTGACTAGGAGGATATTTAAAATTCATTACAGTACATTAAACTTACACTGAACAGTTAGCTTCATCGCAAAATAAATAAATAGCCAATTTGCTTTGATCAGCAGAAATTCTGATAAAATCAGCAAAACACCAATTAAAATGTGAAAAATGTCCCCTACCGTAGTTATTCTAATGGAACATGGACTTAGAGGAAGGAACTGATGCGATGTTTATTTTCACACCAGCTGTGGCTTCCAAATGTAAATCATTTCATTTTTGCTAGTGTGGCGAGCTCCTGCAAGGTCCCTGAGTTGATCCTGTGGTGGAACAATTTGTATTACATCATGTGGCCCCTCTATGGGGGCTGCAGTTGAATTCCCTTCGTTTCCTGGCAAATCACTGTTCTCTTTAAATGTTTTACGAGTTTTCCCATCTCAGGCCGTACTACTGTCAACTGATCAAGGGCACAAGCTGTGACCAAATGACCCCCAGTCCTTCCTGGCACGAGTGAACGCTAGTCCTAGGTGGGGGCAGCTTCTCTTGGAAGAATCACAACCCTCTGATCTTGCTTCCCGTCATATCAGTCATTTTAGTCCACCAGCACAATGCTGCTACCTGTCCACAATAATTCAGACTTCTGTCACGGTGCGGCAAGTTCAAGTTCAGTATGTGTTTGTTCATTCCTAGTACTTAACCTAGTGCCCAGCGCCAAGGGCCTTGTGGGTGCTCAATAAATCAGTGCTGGAGGGACCAAGAAGTCCCACCTGAATGTCAGTCCCTTTCTAACTCAATGGCAGGTGCTTGAACCTCCTGATCTCAGAATCCAGAAAGCAAGTCTTAGGACCTCAGTGTCTCCAAAATAAAGAGAATAATTACGGTGAAAGAGGAAAAAAAAAAACACTTAAAATTTCATTGCATGCCCTGTTTATGGAATTTTAAAAAAGAACAAAAAATAGAATTGCTTCAGATTACAAGATGAGTTTTCTTCCCTCATCTGCCTTTTCTTCCATGTAAGCAGTTTCTTCTTGACAGAAACCATGAGTTCATTTCTAACGAGCACCGTGGAATCTCTGTCAGTTCTGGACACTTCAGAAATTAGTAACAGGAAAGGAATGTGCAAAAATGAAAATAATTGTGCTGTGTCGTGGGCGCTGTTTTCTTCTTTTGAATTTTTTCACCATGCTGTTTCATCATCTTTTCAATAATCACGCACAGTAGATATTTAAGAAGAAATGTCAGGATGAGACGCTCAGCATGGAACTGGGCCCATTTGCAAATGAACTTGCTCATTATCCAATTAGAAGATGGAGCCTATGTTTAAGCAAACCCACAATTCAAAAACCCCCAAATTAAATGTAAACACCTCCCGGCCACTCATAATGAGATTAAAATTAAATGAAGGAACTGCCACTTTACTGAGTTCAAAACAACTAATTGTTTGGGAGCCGCTTTCACTCCTTTGTCCAATTACTGCCATTCCATTTCACACTCTGAATCTATATTTTTGCCATAGTTAAGAAATTCCTTTTAATAATAAGGGAATGGGCCAGTCCATTCGCCCAACAGATGAGTTCTGCATGTACGCCTTAACATATACACTGCAAAACTCAACCTTGAGTCTGTCCATATGAATTTAAGACTGTATTTGTATCCTTAAAGAAAAGTTAGTGAGACACAAGATCTCATCTGCAGCCGGTCATTTGTTTTCATTTAATTAGAATGCATAGTGTAGTGAAAACAGAAAGGTCTTTGTAAAGAATCTCAGCCACCACCCACCACCACCGCCTCTTTGCTGAGATCTTAGGCGAGTACCTTAACCTCTCCAAGCCTCATTTTCCTGTATTTATAAAATGGAATAACACTACACCTAAATGGCAGGATTATTGTGAAGCCTGGATGATCATAAATGTAAAGCATGTAGGAGAACGCTGAGCACACACTAATCATTCAATAAATTCTAGCCATTGGGACTTCCCTGGCGGTCCAGTGGTTAAGATGCCATGCTTCCAATGCAGAAGGCATGGGTTCAAACCCTGGTCAGGGAACTAAGATACCACATGCTGTGAGGCCAATAAATAAATTAATTAAATAAACATAAAATAAAATAAAAAAGGGCTTCCCTGGTGGCGCAGTGGTTGAGAGTCCGCCTGCCGATGCAGGGGACACAGGTTCATGCCCTGGTCCGGGAAGATCCCACATGCCGCGGAGCGGCTGGGCCCGTGAGCCATGGTCACTGAGCCTGCGTGTTCGGAGTCTGTACTCCGCAACGGGAGAGGCCACAACAGTGAGAGGCCTGCGTACCGCAAAAAATAAATAAATAAATAAATAAATAAAATAAAACAGCAAAATATTAAATAATAATAATAAAATAATAATAATAAATAATAATAAAAAATTCCAGTCGCTATAATTAGTCACAACCATGCCATGCTTAAAAAACATTCCATGTTAATAAGATACAGCGTCTTGGTCCTCAAAAGGGTTGCCAGATGTAGCAAATTAAAATACAGGACACAATAGTTGGGGCACACTTGTACTAAAAATTTATTCAGTGTTTACCTGAAATTCAAATTCAATGGGGGCATTCTGTATTGTATCTGGCTTAAGTTCTGGTATTTAAAGACCTTACAATTGCATATCATCCTTTAAATAAATACTTGGGAATCAAGCAAAGTGCAGGTTAGAAGTGAAATGCTTAGATTATTACCTTAATACTTTACTTTAGGCATAGAGGCAGAAAGTTTCCACTGTCACTCTGGATGTCCTTGGGACACCATGACATGCAATCAACATCACCTGTGCTGGCTGATAATTCAGAGGATATGATGCCCTTGTTTATAGCACCTTCAATTCCACAGACATTTTTACTTGACTAATTCACCGTTTCATACCAGGCAGGGGGTGGGGAGGAAATCATTCAAACCACATGCTACTTTGAAGTTCAGTTACTTGGCTGGAAAACAGCAGATAAATTGATAATTGCAAATGGTCTGAAATTTGAATGATTCTTTTTCCACTTCAGCTAAATCTATTGAGCACACCCAAATAATTAAAAAGTGCTGAAAATAAGCAGTATTGGGGATTAATGAAAGCACTATATTCACTCTGTTGAATTTATTATTTTTAAATTATAGTACTCCCACTTCAAGGAATGCAATGAGGTTGAAATGAAACAATTTTGTTGTTAAATATTGTCATTTAGAATAAAGTGCATGTGACTCTGGAACTGAGATAGCACAAGTTGTTGCTGTTTTCTGTTTATCCTTAGTTATTTCCCAGTGAACCAAAAAACAAAACAGAAAAAGAGTAGTAACAAGGAAGTCCCATGTCTCAGTGATCCCACAGGGAACTGGCCAGACTTGGCACAAAAGTTGCTCAGGGTGTGAGGACCAAGGAGGCAGAGATGGGCATTCAGATCCCGGGCAGCTCCTTCTGGGGTCCAGCTAGGAATGGCTCCTCTCTGCTCGTGCATTGGCTCTAATCTAGTACGTCCGAGAACAGAGGGGGGTCATAGAGAGGAAACAGTGGGCAAAAAGAGAGACTTTGTAACATGTTCTTTGGGACAAAGACCCTACCCTCACTGAGCTTACTTTCTAGTGGAGGAGACAAACAGAATATTTTATGTTAGATGATGATAAGTGTTACAGAAGGAAAACTGGCTTTTTGGCTGTGTGGCTTTAGGCAAATTACTTATCCTCTCTGAGTTTCAATTTCCTTATCTGAAGAATGGAAGACACTACCTACCATGCAGGGTTCTTGTGAGGACTAGAAATGTTATACGCAAAGGGCAGCACATAGTTCCTGGGGAACAGAAGTGGTAACTGTAATGGTTTGCATTACTATTATTTTCATTATTATTATTATTTTTTCTGTCTCATTAGAAATGGAAATCAGCAAATTTAAAAAAATTACCATATGATATCACTTATATGTGGAATCTAAAATATGACACAAATGATCATATCTACAAAACAGTAACAGACTCACAGACATAGAGAACAGACTT
The DNA here is from genome assembly GCF_003676395.1 of Aethalodelphis obliquidens. Lineage (NCBI taxonomy): Eukaryota > Metazoa > Chordata > Mammalia > Artiodactyla > Delphinidae > Aethalodelphis > Aethalodelphis obliquidens. The sequence continues at coordinate 7,423,517 of NW_020837970.1, forward strand.
GTGGTTGTCAAGGTGGGGGGGGCAGGGAAGGAGTGGGAGTTAGGGATTAGCGGCCGCAAACTAGTATACATAGAATGGATAAACAACAAGGTTCTACTGTAGAGCACAGGGAACTATCAATATATTCAATATCCTGTGATGAACCATAATGAAAAAGAATATGAAAAGGAATATATATATATATCTGACTCACTCTACTGTACAGCAGATATGAACACAACATTGTAAGTCAACTATACTTCAATAAAATAAAAAAAAGAAAAACAAAGAAATGGAAACCAGAAAAGGTAAAGTCGCCAGATAAAGTATAGGATGCCCAGTTAAATTTGAATTTCAGATAAATAACGTATAATTTTTTTACCATAAGCATGTCCCACACAATATATGGAACATGCTCAATACTGAAAAAAAAAAAATCATTCATTGCCTATCTGAAATTCAAATTTAACTAGGCATCTCCATTTTTCCCAAAATGGCAACCCTAAGCAAAAGGTCCCTTCCAAGAAGCCTGCTGAAAGTGAAATCCTTCTGAGTCAAGTTCTCCTTTCCTATTAACTTTTTTTTGTAATGTGGATGCTTTCTTAATTTCATTTTATTTTTAACTTTGCGTGTGACAGCAAATTTCTTATCAGGAAGAAGGTGTAGAGTGCTACTATCCTCAGGTCAGCTTTGTACTCCTTACAGCAGGGCCTGCGCATGTCAGATCACTAGGAGGGCGTTCTTGTCTGTAAAATGGGGTATAAAATAGCGGTCACCTATTATAGGGCACTGCAGTGTGTGGGGAACTCAGTGTGGACACTGGCACAGGGAGAGTGCACAAAAAAGGGATGCTATTATTGTTTTTATTTACTCACTCATTCAACAAACATTCACTGAGTTCCTGCGCTATGGCAGGCACTGGTGAGGCACTGGGAATAGAGCAGTGAGTAATTCTCAACTTGCTGGGAGCTTCCATATGGCACAGACCCCATCCTCACAGAGCTTAATTTCTAACCGGGGAGACAGACAAACAAACAAAAATGTTATGCCCAGTGATGATAAATGCTACGGAAGGAAAAAAAAAACAGTGGGGTTAGGGACTCCCCTGGTGGTCCAGTGGTTAAGACTCTGCGCTTCCAGCGCAGGGGGCGAGGGTTCGATCCCTGGTCGGGGAACTAAGATCTCACACGCTGCGCAGCCAAAAAAAGAGTGGGGTTAGAGAGTGATAGCAAGCTGTTCTCAATAGGGTGGCTGGGGAGGAAGGCAGCGCTGACGAGTGGTATTTGAGCAGAATCCTTCATGAAGTTAGGGAGCAAACCACACAGATCTCTGGGAGAAGAACATTCTAGGAAGAGAGAACAGCAAGGGCAAATACCCTGATGCAGGCGAGCGTTGACAGGTCGAAGGGAACCCGTTATTGATGAGACTGATCAGGAAAACCTATTTTGGTTTCCACAAGCAGGTTTACCTGGAAATGCTGGTCTCACATAGACCTCAGGTTCTCAATTTCAGCCCAGTTGGAACCACTGCCTACAAAGCTTACTTTAATGACCCCAAAGCTTACTTTGACGACGACCCTGTGTATGTGTCTCAAGGTCTGAGAAACTGCCACTTTGGGGGCTTGTTAGTAAGGCGAGCAAACATTCCCCCAGCTGCTGCCATGGCCTTTATCCAGCCCCATCGACACTAAAAGGTGATGCTCCCATAGCCACCCAAATGTTGTGCTAAACATAGGATCTTACAACAGGAAGACAACTTCCAGCTGCCCTTGTCCAGCTCCACTTTGCTTTCTATTTCAGCCATTTTCTTTCTCAACTTCTCATTTCTATCCTTTAGCCATGTTAAACGATTATTACAAAATTTTGTCCCTGCAAGTGTCTCGTATCCAACCCTGACCTCTGGCATTTGTCCATTATCTCCATTTCTTTGTCATCATGCAGTGCGGGTGACTTAGTAAGATGACCTTCAGGAGAAGTCTAGGTTATTTAAAATCTTTTAAAAATGCAGCTTGTCTAGTTTTTTAGTACCTTCACATTTTTCTTCCCCTAGAGCTCTTGAAAGTGCTTTCAAGAAAAGAGCAGAATTATTTAAAATAATCAAATTCATTTTTAATATGCCAGCACTATATTAAAGTGGTTCTTGGATTCAGTAGCTGTATCTCACTCTTAAGCAGTGTAAACATTTCTTTCATTTACATTATTTTCTTCTATTTTTCTTCTATATAAAGTATAAAGACCAAATCCAGTAAATTAACCTGTTAGGATCTAAACATTCAATGCTGTGAAGGGCTTCTTATTTTTAAAGTTCCTTTTATCCTTTTCAGTAAACATTTTATCACTGTGGTGGTGAGTAGAACAGATACTAGGACATTTTTCCTGCTGTTGCTCCTATCAGAATTAACCCTGGTACCTCCCCCACTCTGGGGTATAAAAGTGTCCCTCTGATAGAACTTCTGAAACTTTAGTAGAAGCAGATGAAGATCTGAGAACAATGGTTCCTTGAACTTTCTGCACAAGGACTTATTTATGCATTAGTGACTGCTTTTATCAAGACTTCTGAGCAATTTGCAGTGTTAGTGACAACACAGGAGCCCATAAGGGAAAAGAGTCATTTAGACCAGAAGTTCCTACACTGAATCCTTTAACCTATCGAGTATTCCAAGGTGAAAAGTGTATTGTTAAGTTATGGGAGCTAGCTAAGACATCCTTCAGGGAGGTGAAACCTCCTCTACCTTTTGCTAGGATCCTTTCTCCGACCCCAATGCTTACCAAGGGTTTCCATTTCTATGAGAAATGGCCACCATCTCACATTTCCTTGGATTGAGATCCTGGGCTACAGCTTCTATCGTCCTCAGATCTGGCTTTAATTCTCAAAATGGAAGTCACAGGAAACAAACAAGCAAAACCAAAAATCAAACAAACAAACACACAGACTCTCAGCCTAATCTACCAGGCTCATTATATCTAGGAGACCTGACTTACAAAGAGCGTGCCACACTGCACCTGTACCCTACAGAAGCACAACTTCCACGGTAATGATCTACCGTAAAGAAATGCTACCTGAGGGACTTCCCTGGCAGTCCAGTGGTTAAGACTCTGTGCCTCCACTGCAGGGGCCACAGGGTCGATCCCTGGTCAGGGAACTAAGATCCCGCATGCCGTGAAGCCAAAAATAAATAAATTAATTAAAATATCCATCTAAAAAAAATGCTACCTGAAATTACAAGTGTTCCTGAACAGTTTTTTGTTTTTTTTTTTTTTTAATTTATTTTTTTGTGGTACGCGGGCCTCTCACTGTTGTGGCTTCTCCCGTTGCGGAGCACAGGCTCTGGACGCGCAGGCTCAGCGGCCATGGCTCACGGGCCCAGCCACTCTGAGGCATGTGGGATCTTCCCGGACCGGGGCACGAACCCGTGTCCCCTGCATCGGCAGGCGGACTCTCAACCACTGCGCCACCCGGGAAGCCCGTGAACAGTTTATTTTTGAAGATGAATCCCAGCCTCCCAGAAGTTCTTTGCATCTCACAACAAAAATAAGATGCAGAGCATCAAAACAACAACAGCATCCCCTCCCACCTCCAAAATAACCTGGAGAGTGGAATGGTAGCTCGCTATAAGCAAACACCATGAAAACATAAGGTACTGATTAGTAAAGAAAAATAAAGCTTCCTCTCCATGCTGTTCAGTTATCCTGCTCATTTCTTAATAGTCCTACATTCGTAAAAGGCCAAAGGACTCTGACCTTGACAAACTAACTGAGCAGGAAAAGGCAATCATGTGTACAAGGCTGTCACCCACCCCACAAATTATGATAAAATATACCTCGGCATCGGAGAAAAGAGTTGCATATCTCCAGTGATATCCACAGTAGTATGTTTAAGGATTTGAACAGAACAGCAATTCATTTTGCACTAACGTGTTTTATGGTTATCATCAAGCATTATGCCTTCAGAGACTGAAAAGTGACGTTTTTATGGACTCTGGCTCCTTGCTGCATTATCTTCACAGCTCAGAAATTATCTCTCTCTTTTTTAATTCCCCTCTTCTCACTCCCTACCTTTGCCCCTCATTTAAACAAAGCAGCCGTTTTTGTAAAGGAAAAGAAAAAGGAAAAAACCAAATGAATCCACATTACACAAAGGGCACAAAATGAACAGATTTCCAACCCTGAATCGTTTCAAAATGAATGATTATCTGGCTAATTAGTGGAATAAGTAATAATAATTGCCTGTCCCTCCTCATTAGAGCCCTTAATAGTAAATGAAACTCCAGTGCAGAGTTCCAGAGAGCTGGTTTCACAGCACAAGACTTAGTTCTGAGAGGCGGAAAAAAGCGAGATGACCCTATCTTGCAGATGCCCACATGCCAGTCCCTAAAACCAGAAGAGCAAGAAAAACGGGGGCTTCGGGATCTGCAGGGGAGATGTTTGGGGGCTGAGAGGGAGTATTTCTTGTTTCCTCTCATGCTTAAGGACTATGCTAGTTTCCAGGCATCCAAGACATGGGCACCAAGAGCTATGGATACAGATCACTGGAGCCAGAACATAGAAGGAAGGATTCTCCCTTGTTCAAAGATAACCTAGTCAGCAGTGTCCATGTTCTTAAAGTCTGATCTAATTTATCCGCAACGTCATTTACCCGAGCTGCTTGTTAAACCTGTGAGTTTTAGGCTCCCTCCTAGACTCGCTGACTCACAAGCTCTGGGGGTGTCCCAGGGTCTGCGTGTTCGACAAGATTCTTGGGTGCTCAGTCTGCACCTGAAGCGGAGCACCCCTGCAAGAGTCAGTGGATGGTGAGACTGGGCAATGCTGAGAAGTAAAGCATGTGCCTGCCTTGTGAGGAATATGCTGTAGCAGGCGACCTCAGCGAATTGGACCATCTCCCCGTAGAGATTTTTATCCCGTGGCTCAGCCACCACATCCGTGTGCCAGGGCTCCACTCTGTACCAGCCTCGCCACCACATCTGAAATTAGCAGAGAACCTCGGTGCTGTTCTGTTTCTGGAGTCAGCTCAGTCAAACCTATTACTCGACACTGAAAGCATCTGATTGGCTTCTAATGAGGCAGCAGATCGCTTTTAGGGGTCTCTTCTCCAAGTGATGTATGGATGGAGCTCCCATTAATGTTAATCAACGGGGAGTATCCTCTGCTCAGACAACTGTATTAGCTCTGGCTACTTGATGCTCAAATCCTTTCTGTCTTCTGTGTTCTTCTATGTTCTTTCTGTCTTCTTTCTTTCAGTGTTCAGGCACTAGCCCAAAATGAGAATAAAAAGATTGTCTTTAACCTTCTACTGTTTTCATTCTTTTCTTTCTTTCCTTGGCTGCACCGGGTCTTAGCTGCGGCAAGAGGGACCTTCGTTGCAGCATGTGGGATCTTCAGTTGCAGCACGTGGGATCTTTAGTTGCGGCTTGTGGAATCTTTTGGTTGCAACGTTCAGGCTCTTAGTTGTGACACGCGGGATCTAGTTCCCTGACCAGGGATTGAAGCCGGGCCCCCTGCCTTGGGAGCACGGAGTCTTAACCACTGGACCACCAGGGAAGTCCCCCGGTTTCTAAATAAACCTCCTTTGAAGACTCTCTGAGGCCCAAATCCATGCTGCTCCCTCCACAAGGACACATTGTATCCAACCACATTAAGTAATGAACTGGTGTGACTACAGCGTGCTTAGTCCTGGGGAGACAGAGGTGTTCCTTGAGCTTGAAGAACTTAGAGTCTAGCCTGGGCGACAGATGGGTAAATGCGCCATTATAAAACTGCAGTACACGTAGGATGGACCGAGAAGGAAGCTTGGGTGGAATCTCAAATGAAGAAGAGGAGCTGCTCAAGAGGAGAAGAAATGATGCTCAAGAGAAGATGCTCGAAAGAAGAGCATTCCAGCAAGGGAAGGAAGAGCTTGCACCGAGGACAGCTCGGCCTATAGCTCCAGCTTGTCTGAACCCTCCACAGTAAGTACAGTGCCCAGGACCCAACCTGCTTTTAGGGGACTGCAGACATGGTTTTGTTCTCATTTATTTTAACACATTATTGGCCGGGGGATTTTTTGCAGAAACTAACGCCTGTGGCCTTAATATGACTCCGGTCAAAAATATGTTAGAAGCAAAAGCAAAAAATGAATACAATGATAATGAATATATAATAATGAATCTAGCCTGGATTCTACTCAGCTTTTTATCAACAAGGTCATAAAATATAATGCTTAATTATTTTTAATGGAACAAGAAGCCCATAAAGGCAAAAATACCTAGGGCCTTCAAAAGTCACAATGCGTAAGTCATCAGCCCTGGCTTACACAACGACACAGGTGAGCAATAAGGTCTGGAAGGGCAAGTGACAATACCTAGAACACTCTGACCCCTTACCCTGCACAAGGCACTTTTTTAAGAGCCTTGAAACTACTAACTTCTTTATTCCTCGCAATCCAATGACGTAGGTACAATCACTACCACCTCCATTATACAGATAAAGAAATCAAGGCAGAAGAGGATAAGCTCCCCAAAGCCATGCAGATAATACGCTCACACAGTCATCCAGACAACCAGGTCACCTAGACAGGACCTATAACTCCAGAGCCCACACATTTAAGCTTTCTGTGGACACACCCCAAATTATTGAATTATCTGGGATGAAGAGTCCATTTTCTCCCCCTTCCAATCAGTCATGGGTCAATACTTTTGTAAAAAAGCAATACAAATGGTTAGAAAAATGAAATACAAAACAAAGCACAGAAAAGGCAAGCCCAATTTTTAACAAATTAAATTCAAGAGCTCTGATAGCTCTGGTGTCAAAGAGGAAACTGAGGAGACCCCTAAGGCCCCCAGAAGCAGCAAACCAACAGGCGTAGTAGGCACCTGTGAGCTGCTCGAGCTCGCTCCTTTCTCGCTGTCTCTGGAGGTGTGGGTAAGTCCCTTTTAGAACCTAGTTCCGAAGTTTTTGCGCTATGAGCTTTCAGATTTTATTTAAGCATCTCTTTTTCCAGACTGGATCCAGAAATCTGCTGGTCTCAGACTGAGTCTGACTTAAACAAGACAGGATCTGGGGTCAGACTGGGCTGACTTAGAAACCAGATGGGGTCCAGGGTCAGACTAGGTCTGACTATAAGCTGGACTAGGTCCAGTGTGAGGCCTCGGGTGAATACAATTTTGTTTTAAGGCTGAACAGGTAGGTTAGCCTTACCAAAGATAATCTTGAATTACAGTGGCCACAGTAGAGAACTTTTAACCTAGATAAGCTTATCCATTTAGGAGGTGCCCTAGAGGGTCTCAGCTAAGCACTCACCATGAAGAGTACAAGAAAAATTCTCTTTCCTCACCTACAGTATCTGGTGACCAGGATGAAACCCGCTGGGACACCCACTCACTCCAGACCTGTCGATGGGATCCTGGGAAAACCGGCAGAAGCCGGCAAAGGGTGAGAATTCGAACCAAAGTCAGTCAGTTCTCCCAGATCTCTAACTGTAGTGCCTGATGGAGAGAGGATGGTAAAGTTTTACGTTGTCCCTTTCTTTCCAAATTCAGATTGGCAGGCAAAAAATATAAGAATTAGATCTTTGAATTATGACTCATGACTGTGCTTTTGGGTACCCACTGGTTGCTGCCCTGTTCTCTCCTAGGGACAGCTTTTGCCCTTGTTTGTCTCATTTTGTGTCCTGAGAACTTAGGTTGGCAACCATCACCCTGGGTGCCCTAAAAATATGGCCAGACACAAAGGTGAGTTGCATTCTATTTTTTTTTGTTTGTTTGGGTTTTTTGTGTGTGTGTGTGGTACGTGGGCCTCTCACTGTTGTGGCCTCCCCCGTTGCAGAGCACAGGCTCCGGACACGCAGGCTCAGCGGCCATGGCTCACGGGCCCAGCGGCATGCGGGATCTTCCCGGACCAGGGCACGAACCCGTGTCCCCTGCATCGGCAGCCAGACTCTCAACCACTGCGCCACCAGGGAAGCCCTGCATTCTATTTTCAGCTAGGGTCCTACCAACTGTTGCCAGCTCTCAGAGGAATTATCTAAATCTCCCTTCCTCCCTCCCTCCCTTCCTTCTGTTATCTTTGGGAATGGCTCTCCATCTTGAGAAGGTAGTATTTTTTGCACCCTATTTGAGGATACCTCTCATGTTCATGAAGTTGTTAAGTACCGCCAGGGGTACTTACTATTTGTCCTGGCTCAAACCTGAAAAAGATATTCCAAAGGATTTTTTTAAATAGCTCTATGGTCAGAAGTTGGCCAAATTGGAAGCTGATATTCAGAGCCTGAAGGGAACTTTTTTTTAGACTTTCTCCCCTAACCTAAAATGAAACTATGTACCCAGAGGGAAATAAAAACATTCTGAAGGTTTTTGTGGGAGGATTTACTAAAAACACTCCAAAGAAACACAGCTCTAAATCTAGAACATAGGAACCTTTTGATTTCCCTCTTGAAGATGTTCTCTCTGATATAAAGAAGTAAACTAAAGGTGATGTAGTTGGATGAGTGGGTCGGCACCTGGGTATCATTCAGGTTGCAAACCAATTTTTTTGAGGAATTAAACACAACTATACTGTCTTACAAATCAAGTCTTTACAAGAACAGAAATGCAGCTCTAGAAACAATTCAAAGCCCACCTATCCTTTTTCCCAATCCCATATCCTCCCCTATCATCTCAAAAGGCTTGCGGATATTGTAAAAGACCTGGGCTTAGGGAACAAAAGTTCTTCTTGGTGGAACTTGCATTCTTCCTCTGTGTATTTTAAGATGTAAGTGTTCTCCCTGGTCTTCTCCATGAACCAAGGTAATTCTTATCAGAAGGAGAAAAAAAAGGCCATCCTGAAAACCTGGCCTATGAAAAACCTTAAAATCTCTTCTACAAATATTAGTAAAAAGTTTAAGCCATCCAAGCAGATGACCTTAACTTATATCACCTGCCAGAAACACAATTTGAATGCGACTGTTCTTTTATAACCTAGTGAGTTTGCATTATCATACCTGTTTTGTGGCTAAAATTTTAGAACAAAAGCTGTAAGATCTCTGTTTACCCCTGCTTGTATGTTTATGTATTTCTATGTATGTATGTTATAAACGTGTGATTTTTTTCACCTCCAATGGCATTGCCAAAGTTAACTTGTAAAGAGCTCTGTTTAATTGCCTTAAAGATAAATAAGTGTTTATATAAATCAAATACACTTTCAGAAATATAGAAACTAACCCAAATGTTTTTCAAGTTCACATGATCTAGGATAATCATTAGTAAATAAAAGCTAGGTTACGTTTGTTGGTTTAATTAAAATAGGCATGGCATAGAGTTACCAGCATTAAATCCAATACTTTTTCTTTTTTGCAGTACGCGGGCCTCTCACTGCTGTGGCCTCTCCCGCTGCGGAGCACAGGCTCCGGACGTGCAGGCCCAGCGGCTGTGGCTCACGGGCCCAGCGGCTCTGTGGCATGTGGGATCCTCCCGGACCGGGGCACGAACCCGTGTCCCCTGCATCGGCAGGCGGACTCCCAACCACTGCGCCACCAGAGAAGCCCTAAATCCAATACTTTTAATCTACCTAGGCTTACTAAAGGTCAAAACAGCTGATGTTATCTCTGTTACAGAATCTGTCAATAAGAAAAACAACTTAAGATGATGGTTAGCTGTTTAAAATCTTGTGAAATTTTCATGATTAATCTAAATTTAATTATTAAGAACAAGTGAATTAAATAGATGTAAGACAAAAATTTATAAATGGACTTTTCAACAATAATTATGTTTCACAGTATGTCTTTTTAAAAATAGTTTCTAAAACCTTTTTGAGAATTTGAAACTTTAAACTTATACTGAGATAAGTTAAATGATGGATATTCACTCAATACCTAGATCATTTTCAAATAAGATAAAATACTGAAATATCAATTACTGAACACAGGTTTATCCACTTTTGGTTTCCTTTTACAGAGGAACCAATGATATTTGGGTCTATCAGTAAACATGCTTTGGTCCACAATGGAAAATTTACTACTAGGAAGAATATGCTCCTAGAAATTATGAAATGTATTTATAAATTTGCCAATCCACAGAATGCTAGCTTAACAGACAGTCCACAATTGCTTCGTACTTTTCACTAGGAATAAAGAATTCTAAGGGTTAAGAATTCTAATCAATATATGTAATTAAACCTTATTAGAAGGGCTTCCCTGGTGGCGCAGTGGTTGAGAGTCCGCCTGCTAATGCAGGGGACACGGGTTCGTGCCCTGGTCTGGGAAGATCCCGCATGCCGCGGAGCGGCTGGGCCCGCGAGCCATGGCCGCTGAGCCTGCGTGTCCGGAGCCTGTGCTCCGCAACGGGAGAGGCCACAACAGTGAGAGGCCCGCATACTGCAAAAAAAAAAAAAAAAAAAAAAAACAACAACTTATTAGAAATAATAAGGGTGAAAGGAAACAACTGTATATGAAAAGTAGGTAAGGAAAGTAATAGGATTGTTTGTTCCAGAATGAGAAAGAAGAAAAAAAATAAGGTGAAATCTGAATGGATACAAAAGAGTTGTGAAAGGTTTGTGGAAAAGGAATTTTGGGAAAGGAATTTTATGTGTGGTCAAGCTAAGATTGGAATGGATGTATTTGTTTTTAAATATTGAATTTTAATATCAAATGTACACTGGTTTTTTTTTTTTTTTTTGGCTGTGTTGGGTCTCTGTTGCACTGTGCGGGCTTTCTCTAGTTGCGGCGACCATGCTTCTCATTGAGGTTGCTTCTCTTGTTGCAGAGCACAGGCTCTAGAATGCAGGCTCAGTAGTTGTGGCACCCGGGCTTAGTTGCTCTGTGGCATGTAGGATCTTCCCAGACCAGGGATCAAACCCGTGTCCCCTGCACTGGCAGGCAGATTCTTAACCACTGAGCCACCAGGGAAGTCCCTGGTACAAAGTTATAATTTTGTTTTCTCTCTGTTAACACAACAAAGTTTTATTGGACTATTGGTCTGCTCTTGATAAGAGATTATAGAAGTTGGTTTTTGTTGGTTCGTTTGTTTGTTTACCTTTTGGACAATCTACCTAGAAAGCAAAGATTTTGTCTTACCAAAATAATTTATTATGCTTCACATTCTCTTTATCTGGTCTTTAATTACTCAAGAAAACCCAGTCTTCTTAGCTTTAAAAGAGCTAAGTTTTGTTCAGAACTGTATAACTTTCAGTATCTGCCTTTAAAATTTTCTATTGCCACTTTGGTTAAATAGATAATTAGGTATTATTTCATAATAATCCATGATCCTATCTAGTCAAATGTTCAAACCTTTTGACCTTTTGACAAATTCCCAAAACCAAATTCTAAAAGGAGTCTTTTTGACCTCAAAGTAACTTTGAGATTTCCTAAAGAATCCCTGGAAATCTCAAAGGATTTGTCTCTCACCTTGTAAAAGAGAGCTGTTAAACCAATTAGGCATATTCAGTATATTCAATTACATGGGAAGCATTGTCAAATAAGTGATGATAAGCCTTCTTAAGTTATATTTGTACGGATGCATGTTATTAATAAGTGTTCTAGAAATTGTAGGAAATTCCTCAAAATCTAGTACGTCCTGGTATGTTATCAGTCATAATTCCAGTTATTACTTTTAAATGCTGTATGTCACAGAAATAACCAAATTTCCTTATCAGTTCCATTATAATGAACTCTCATCAGATCTTTAACCATGGGCATTTTTAAGTCTTTTGTAGTTTACAGACAGTTACTGTTTTATTCTGATGCTTTTGCAAAAGTGAGATTCACAGAAAGGACCCTATCAAGTACTCTTAACCACTGACATCATTGCTGAATTTCAAGCTGTTAAAACTTGGGTGTGTATTTCAAAACTGAAGAAGGCCCCACATGACATCTGGTCCTATGTGAACACTGGAGAACTCAAAATTGAGGAAGAAACAGCCAACATCAAGGTAAACTGCTTCCTCCCAAGACAGTAGATCAAGAACATTGTTTTCCATTCCTCCCTCCTTTTCTGGCCGTACTCTTCCTAATTCTTACAGCATGAAGGTCTTTATGATTCTTCTTTTGTCTTGCTCTGGCTTGGAAAGATAATGGCATTGTTTACATACCTCAGGCCATTGCAAGGGGGAGTAATCCAACCTCCAAATAACTGCTGGATTTGCCACAATGCTAGTGATACTGTACTTCGGCCCATCACAAATTTCTCCCTGATTTCCAATGCCTCGGTTTCTCTGGAACAAACTCAGCTCCTTCTCTATTGTGTCAGACTCCTTAACCAGGGGAGTCCATTTCCCTGCCTCTGATTGACAACCAGAAACTCACGGAAACTTGCACCCAGGCTCTGTACAAAAAAGGTGCACAGGCAAGGGTGACTAGAATAAAACCACCTGTGCATTGTACAGAACCTTCAATTTTACTGACCTCCATGGCTGTCACCTTTCCAGTCCTGGGCCACAGACTCAAATGGAAATTACCAGGAGGTATTCATGATTCAAAATTAGTTTCCTGTGGCAGACCCTACTGCCCTGGCTAAGAGTAAGTGCAAATGAAGCTATGATCAGGAATCTCTACTTAACTCTGGAAGATATTGTAGAACCTGCTGCTAAAGCTATACCCACCCAAAAATGATCCATATATTCTCTGGCCAAAGTTGTTCCTGATAATAGAATAGCCTTAGATTATCTTTAAGCTGAGCAAGGAGGTGTTTGTGCTGTGGCCCACACCGCTTGTACTTGGATTGACACTTCTAGGGAAGTTGAGACTCAGCTACATAAGATCACTGAACAAGCCAGTTGGCTTAAAGTGACTCCTTTAATGGAGGCCTTTCTTTGACTTATTTGATTCTGATTGATTTGGGTCATGGGGACCATGGCTCCAAAGTACACTCCAGACATTGGGAATTATCCTGCTTATAATAATCATAGTAGTCTCCCTGGCGTGCTGTATTCTCTCAAAAGCTTTAAACGCTTATTCTCAACTTCTAACCACCAAGCAAATGACTAGACTCCCTAAGATTAGCATGTAAGAAAAGGAATGAAGAGAATGATTTAAAGAACGAGAAACCAACACGGTGACCTGTGAATACCACACAGAGGATCAGAAGAAACGGTGAAAACCTCAGAGCAGGGTCTGGGAGTAGTGCTAATGCCTTAAATTTCGTTCACATCTCTCAGTTACACTGAGAATCTGATCAAAAGGGGGGAATTATTCAAAACCAGATAACAGGCCTAAAATGGAGTCATTTACGCCAAGCCCTACGTCACCAAACCAAGACTTAAATTACGGTTTCAGCTCTCCCAGAAATGGAATCTTAAACCAGTCAATCAGGAATCGCCTGATCAGCACTGGTTAGGTAATCTGACTGATAGATCCCTGCCATTCCCTAAAGGAAAGTGACTTTTCAATAACCAATGCAGTTTTCTGTCTAGTATAACTTCCTTGTTCCGATTCCCTCTGGCTCTAAGAGTCTTTGATTTCGTATAGCTCCTTGGAGCTCCTTTCTATCTGCTAGATTGAATACTGCCTGATTCAAATTGATTTTTGTGCAAATAAACTCAATCCCAATATGCCCCACTTTTTTGCTTCTGTTTTTGTTTTTGTTTTTTTAACAGAGGTATTCTCTTTGGAAATCCAGCCGTTCACACCAAGGTTTGTATAAAACAAGAGGCACCTTTATTTCTTGCTGTCGAATTTTGGTAACTGTCTTAGATCACTTGCTGCCTCCCATGGCACCTTCAGTCAGGATGTTGTGTGGCGGTCATCATCTTTATATTGAAAGGAATTATTTCAAGTGCCTCAAGAAAGGAGTTTTACATGTGTTATTTCATTCAGTCCCCTGCCTGAATCAACTTAACAGCTGATCTTAAGTCCACCATGTTTTCATGCATCTACTTCCCTTGCATCAGAAATTTCACCCAGATAGGATGGTTTCACTTGGTGACGTGCGGAAGCAAATCTTGCTCTTTTCCCACAGATGGAGACATGGCTGCCTGGGATTTGGGGATTTAGAATTTCTTATTAATGGCAAAATCTGGAATGTTGTTGTAACTCAGGCAGCAGATGGTCACTGTCCTGAAGGGAAAAGGGCAGTCTGGGGTAGAGACACTGCTCATAGGGATCAATGCCACACAAACATCTACCCAGAAATGGCCCAACACAACCATTCCGAAAGTGCCAATATGGTACCCCTGAGGGGGAGATGGAACTGCCCCTGGCGAGCAGGACAGCAGCACCTCCTAAGAAGTGATGAGTCACATGTGTTCTCATCCTATCATCATGGAAGGTATAGAGCTGCCCAGGAGGTTTGGGGACCTGTTATATCAACTTCAGAGCACTCATCTAAGTGCATTACAGTGCTTTGCCTTACCTAATTCTCATGACAACCTTGTGAAGTAAGTACTGTTGGTTTACAGATAGAGAAATGGCGACAAAGAAATGGCGAGTAACTTTCTGGGGATGGACAGCTAGTCATTGGCAATGCAGGGATTTGAATATGGATGCACAGATGTTTAATGTAATTTATTATATTGATATGACCCCTATTCTTCCATGCAAATGCTTTACACAGCTCATGGGAGGGCCCTCTTTTTCAAGACTATCACCAGAACTTCAGATACAAGAGACAGGCAAGCTAGTCCTAGCAGCACTAGAAACAATAGTTGTAAAGAGCATGTACACAGTTAAAACTTGTTTTTCTTGTTTGTTTGTTTGTTTGTTTGTTTTCCGGTACGCGGGCCTCTCACTGTTGTGGCCTCTCCCGTTGCGGAGCACAGGCTCCGGACGCGCAGGCTCAGCAGCCATGGCTCATGGGCCCAGCCGCTCCGCGGCATGTGGGATCTTCCCGGACTGGGGCACGAACCCGTGTCCCCTGCATCGGCAGGCGGACTCTCAACCACTGCGCCACCAGGGAAGCCCAAAACTTGTTATTATTGTATTTATTTCTGTAAATTGCCTGAAACTAGTATTTTATCAGACCCATTTTACAGATGAGCAAACGGTGGCTTTAAGAGGTTAGGTAGTTGCCACAGTCACACAACATATTTGGCCTAGATCAGAGATTCGAATCTGCTCTTTCTAATTCTTTTCTATTTTCCAACCACCACTCTGGGTTGTCAGGACAAGCCATTCCTACCTGGGGCCCACACCCTCTCCTCCAACCCATCCTGAACAAATGCAGTTTCCCCAGATTCCCTTTACCTACTCCCCTTTGTCTCTGTCACCCCTGAGGCCCAAGATGAAAACTATTTGGACAGTTTAAAACTTAGTTGCAAATTTTCCGGTACGGAAATACTGTCCTACCCCAGGCAGCCTCCTTCACTGTGAATCAGGTAGTCAGAGGAGCCTCCCAAAAGGCACAGATACTTTGTACAAGCTGAGCTGAAACCAAGCAACGCAACTCCTAGCACTAATAATTACTGAAATTTGTTGAGAATCACAATAGCTCAGTAAAGCCCAGTGTTTCCCTAAAGGGCAACTATAATAGGCCTATAACTTCAAACGTGTAAGAATAATTTGTTATTCATGTTAATCCCCTCGCCATTGCCAGCGACATCAATCTTTTTCAAAGGGGGACACTGGAAAAAACCACTGAAGTCTGAAGGGAAGAGACAGGCACGAAGGTGAGAAGCAGCGGCCAGCACAGCAACTCTGCGGTTCTGCTCGTCGCTGCCTGAGACTTGGAATGTTTCATTCGGGTTCGCCACCCACCCCAGGCCCATTTGGCTACAATTCCCCAGTAAGGCAGGGAGGTGGACCAGGACACCAGCAAGCCATTCCCGGCTATTCTTTTTACAAGGATAATGTAAGTTTAAGAACTTTTACCACGGAGGTCCAGGCAAGATTACTCGCCCTAGTTAAGGTTAATGAATTCTTTGCAGATTCTGTTTCAACTCAGAAACAGCACCCACTTTAAAAACCGTACACACACCCAGACAGCCACACTGGTTTCCAGGACTTAG
Organism: Aethalodelphis obliquidens; assembly: GCF_003676395.1. NCBI lineage: Eukaryota > Metazoa > Chordata > Mammalia > Artiodactyla > Delphinidae > Aethalodelphis > Aethalodelphis obliquidens. Next base: position 7,439,380 of record NW_020837970.1, read on the forward strand.
TTTTCAAAGTTGCAGAAGTGTCTCAAGTAAAAATGATGCTCAGGAACAGGCCAGAAGCCGACAACAGAAGAATGAAAACGTAACACGGATGAAGGTGACTCTGGAAAACCAAGAATTCAAATAAATTGAAGGGACAGCCTGTGGGCTAACATCTCAGAAAAGAAAGAAACGGTGTTGGTCATTTTCACGGCCTTCCCTCCCTGCTTTTACTCAAATTACGAATGAAGGTTTACAGGAGATGCTTTCCACTCACAGTCACAGATGGGCCACCCCATACCTTCCTTTTCTTGTTCCATGTACATTAGAGAGAAAGCAAAGGAAAGATTTTTCTTTTCTGCTTTACTTTGCCTTGACGTGGTACCCGAAAACAGGAGCAACGGTGATGCCTAGCTTTTCCAGATCCTGGCATTCGGGGGAAAACAAAGCTCCTTTCTAAGTGGATACGGATCGAAGGACCTAGGGCGTGGGAAGCTAATTGAATGTCCACTTTCATAAAACAGGGCGTCGGATCCTTCCCTCTGCCACCAGTGTGCAACAAGCCATACACCCTTCCAGGCTCAGAGGAGGGGAACCCCGGCCAGCAGCCCCTCCTGGGGAGCTCTTGAGCCAGTAACCTCGACAGCCTATAACTAGGCTATCTCCTTCAAACTGCCCGGGAAATCACTCGAGAAGGGGTCTTGGTTCCGCTGTCTGGATGGGAGACCGTCTGGGGCCCCATATTGGCAGGGGCAGGCCCGAGAGACAGAGGGTTGTGTGCTGGGCACAGTGAAGGAGAGCAGGTGCCAGCCGTCGTCTAAATAAATTATTCAAGATTCACCGGGCCTGCAGCTGAGAAGCTGCAAATGGTTTTCACCTCTGGCATTCATTTTTTCTCTTTAGTAATATTTATAGCTCCTTAAATTAAAAAAAAAATTACATGCTCATTATCTAATATTTTAGCAACAGGAAGAGTACGACGTAAAAGTAAGAACGTTTAAGTCTCCTCCTCCTAGCACCCCATTCCCCAACACTATGAACATTTAGGGATGTATCCTTCCAAAACTTTTTTCTTAGCACACATACCAGCATATCTTTCTGTAGGTCTGTGCTCCCAGACTCTGAAACCTGCGCTGCTCTGAACTTGCCCATTCTCTTTTATGTCCTGGGCTCCAACATGGGATACGGCCTTCACGTCAGGTCTGCCATGGGACCTTTGGGTTACGTTTTCCCACAATACCCCTAACTTGGCCCTGACAGCTTGCCTCAGTTCTCAGTCAGTTCAGCCATTGATCATATTTAAGCTGTGTTTCCTGCAACTTGAATGCCTTTTATTTGTTTTTAGAGAGTTGCCTGGCCTTCCTCTCATCAGCAGAAGAGAGTTGGTTATGGTGATTTCATAAGCCAAAATGCAAACAAGTTGTGAATAAGACCTTCCAGCCTAGAGAGAGTGAAGAGTATTTCCTAAATTCTAAGAAAATGTTGCTTATAAGATTTAGTCACAGATATTTGGGGAGAAAAGAATAAAATACTATATTAAGCATATTTATGAACTATAAGATGGTTTTATGAACTATAAGACAAAATTTTTTCTTCATGTGCATTTTTGAATGCAGAAAATAGGATGCTTTCACACCCTCACCTTTCCTAACCTGAACTGCGATCTCATACCCCAACCCCCTTTTTTTGTCAGGGTCTACCCCAATACGTTATCTTAGATATCTGCAACCCTAAAAGATGAATAGTCTCAAATACTGGATGTTTAACGTGAACGTGAGTTGGGACCTGAATTAATCTCAATCATCCTGACGTTTCACACTGGCAAACCCATTTCTGCTATGAAAAGCCTATCTGGAATGACTTCTCCATTAGGAATCCTGCCCGTGGCCCTTTAAAAATAAATCGTATCTGTGGGTAATCCTTCTCTTCATGGTTGTGGTGGCAGAAACCACGGGTCTTAGTGGCAAGTCTAGAAGTTGACGACATAGATAGAATCTAGAAATGCAAAGGTTACGGAATAATATGAAGCCGAGAGGGATTTTTCCTGTTTCAGGACGACGTTCTCAAACGAGGTTATGAGATGAGGTAGTAACTGGTCATATGGCAACAGGTACCACGCAGCCCTGCTCCGTCTCCCCTCACCAGTCAACCAACAATTCCTCTCACAAACAGTCCAGTGCCCATGTACACGGGATGATGAAGGAATAAAGCTGGCCTGATGAATGGGTGTGATTCCAGACATACTAAATATCATGACCCCACACACCCTATTATGACATCTAAAATTCTACCACTAGAAATTCATTTATTTGCATCTATGAGTCCCTGAGAAGAACAGTATCTTAAGCTATTTAACTAACTCGCGATTAGAAAGCTACCAGGACCTAATGATGAGAAGCAAGATATTGATACAAAGGAAACGCCGGGAAGGTGAAGATGGATATTTAAAAGGAAGTTAAGGTGTCAAAAACAAACTGCAGTCTCTTTTTCATCTTACTTATGGCTTGCCCTTTTTTGGAAAAATTTCTTTTTAGCAGTGCAAAACCCCTAGGGAAAAAAATGGTTCACTCTAAGGAAGCTGGAGGAGGATTAATTCTAAGCAGATACTCATATGCTTGGGAACCAAAAGGGGAAGCCTTTACGGATTCTAATCATCCTGACCCTCTTTTCAGCATAGCCTTGAATATCGATGATAATGTTAATACACATAAAGAGGTACCAGGTAGGGAACGAGAGCCTGGATTGACTCCAACCAAAAGACAGCCCCACTTGCTTTCAGCACCCTCCCTGCTATGGGGCTAATTCCTAACAGAAAACAACAAATCCGTTAAAAAATTTAATAAAGTAACCAATGAAATATGTCAGAGTACCTCATTACAACATTTCACTCTTTGCACTGATTATCACGTGGCTGCTTACACAGATGCCCATGAATCTGACTGCATTAGGTTCTCAGGCTTTTCTTTGAGATCATTTCTTCTCCCTACGTGGACTTGCCCAGGAAGTGAGATTTAATGAGTCACCATCCTCTGTGATAATCACAGGAGAGCTCATTAGCTTGTTGTCAGAGTTGTACCTACTATCTGCCCCCAATATGCCTATGACTTCTTTTGAGTTAAATATATTACCAAAAGGGAGAGCTCAAAAAGAGCACGTCTGTGCTGAATGCTGCAGATCTGAAACACTATATAAATATTTTTACATATGTTAAAAGGCATCTGAGAGCAGAAGAGAAAAAAATAACAGAAACACATCCCCTATTGATGGCATCGCTACTTAGATGACACACATCATTAAAAAGAACTAAAGTTAGACATTTACACCTTTAGAAGCCCTCTCAAGTGTTTAAATGCCTGGGCTGAATCAAAGCAAGAAAGGGTTCAAAGGATAGGGGAAAAGAGTGTCACGAGTCTTACAATTTATCAGGTTTGGCGCATTCCCCATTATGAATCTTAGGATACTTCACCAAGGTCTCCCAATCTCACGACCTTTGGTTTTCACTGGAAATGACCAGACAGCTCTCATAGCACTTCACGAGAAGGGATGAAGTCCTACATTACTCTCAAGGAAAGATTAAGTGAATCTTCAGTCCTTCCACAGACCATGTGAGTAATAAGTTTGACTCACCTTGCACTGCCATTGCCCATAACAGAAGTCATGACATTGATCGCCTTCAGCAGAAATCATCTGAGTGATCTCCTGGGTTCCCGTCTGGGTCCTTCCTAGGTACAGAGTTACCCGGGTGAGAATGTTCCTCTGGCAAGGCTGAATGACTGCCATAGACCAGTGCCCCGCTCCCAACCTATGTTTACTGAGCTAAACCAGAGCCATAAAGCCTTTGGGGAATGCAAAGACTATTTTACCTCTAAGGTCCTTAGATTCAAACAGAAGTATTTCTGAACCCTCTTTGGGTTTCATATGTTTTTAAGAATCTGATGAAAAAATATGAACTGGCTCCAAAGAAAAATGTCCCACCCCCTTACAAACGCATGCACAAACACAAAGACACACACACACACACACACACACACACACAGAATATTTGGGGGTACAATTCTGGAGACTTCCCCAGCATTCTGATCTTATTTCTAGAACTGCTTGGGGTCCCTGGACCTAAGACTAGGTCTTGTATAGATTATGATATCAAGGGATGAAATAAAAAAGTAACACTCATTGAGAACTTACTCTATTAAGCACAGGTACTATAACATCTCATTTAACCCCTACAACAACCCTAAGACGTACATCTGTTATTATCCCCATTTTAGAAACGAGGAAACTGAGGCACAGATAATTTATGCAACGTTCCCAGATAGCCAGTTGGTGGCAGAGTTAGGGCTTCAAACTCAGTGTGGCTCTGGAGTCCGTGCGCTGAACCACTAGGTCACTGTGTCTCTCTTATGCAACCCATTTTTATTTTAAGGCATGTTCACTTCTGTTTTCTCATTTAATTTTTGCAACCCCTTCTAGTAGTTAGATTAGATAGCTATCCCCACTTGAGTGGGTGTTGAAAGCATTTCCAGAGCAGAGCAGGATTTGCTTTTCACTCTCTTTTTCAGACAACGAAGTCACAGTTGATGAAATTAAAAATTAAAAGCAAAAATTCTGACTTGAGTCTCCTTCCTCCATTAACTACAGGTTGAAACGCCCTGGAAACACATCTAATTCCTTTCTTCCCAACCGTCCTCTGCCTTGAGGACTAAATCAGCATGGTGAGGTTTTGAAGCCATGTGGGGTTTCCTGAAGAAACCTGGCTTCCTGCGGTTCACAGAGCAGTTTTTTGTTTCTACAAAGGAAAAGGCAAAGGGAAGAGCAGGAAGAAGAGGAACGGTGTCAATCTGTAGAAAATAACAACACTGTGTGAGTATGATCATGCTGGACGTTAGATGGACATCTCTGTCGTCTCATGTAGCTCTGAATCTGACGTGTAAAATAATTTTTTTAAGTATTTAAACCCTCCCTTATCTGAACTCCACCTAGCATTTTTCAGTGCTCGGCTGTTCCCACTCTTGAGTCAATTTCTCCTTCTTTAAAACCCCTATCAACATGTACTACTAGTTCTTCCCTGTCATTCAGTGTCAGACATTGGTCCCACCTTCTTGTTCCAGTGAAACAGCAGAGTGCACTAACACAGTCCCCGGTCTCCTTCCTCTAAACATGCATAGAAATGCTGGGGGAAATGTAGCACTTTTCTGAAAGAGAACCAAACATGAAAGAAAGAATGAGAAAGAGAGAGAAGAAATCCCCAGGTAACAGAAATGAAGAACGCATAGGCAGAGTCACCATCTTGGCATTTGTAAACTGATGCTCCGGGGGCCCAGCCGGATATTGGGTCTACATATTGGCCCAAATGGCAAGAGGCTGGGGTTCAGTTGCCCACTTAGTAACAGGAAAGGTAGAATAAAGCTTGTGCAAGATGGGGAACTAGGAATGACAAGCCCATATGAAGTCAGGATCCTATAAGGCATATTTGGGCATGCAGGGTACAGAGTCTGAACTCATGTTATCCACCCAGCAGGAAACTTCAGTGTAGCAATTAAAATAACAACTGGCTGCAGACCAATAAAACCACTGAGATGCCTATCATAAGAAAATGCAAAACTACTCTGCAGAAGTATTTTCACAACCCAAGAGCACGGGGCCTCCCCCAAATGGGGAAAACCCTTTGCTAAAAGTAAGCGTGCCAACTCAAAGAAAAAAATTACAAATCACAAGAGGAAATAATCCTTCAAAAGAGAGAGTAAGCAGATAGGCAGAGCAAAAGGGGAGATTAATACTCTAAGAATTTAAGATAATAGAACAATCTGAAGCAGGCAATAAAAATAAACATATTCAAAACAAAGACATAAAAGAAAGACTGGAAGCCATGATGTAAGAACAAGACGCCATACAACAAAAAGAAACAGCTTTGACTAAGTCATGTTATACTTCTGGAAAAAAACGAAAAACAGAATTATTGAAATTTAAAACTAAATAAATGGTATATCAGTTTTCTAGGGCTTCCATAACAAAGTAGAACAAACTGGGTGGCCTGGAACAATAGAAACGTATAGTCTCACAGTTCCAGGGGCTACAAGTCTGAAATCAAGCTGTTGGCAGGCCACGTTCCTACTGAAACCTGTAAAGGAAAGATGCAGCCTCCCTTGCCTCTTCCAGCTTTTGGTAGTCCCAAATGTCCCTTAGCTTGTGACAGCATAACTCCAATCTCACACAGTGCTTTCCTCATGTCTCTTCACACAGTCCTCCCTCTGGGCATGTCTCTGTGTCCAAATCCACCCCTCTTTTTATGGACACGAGTCAGACTGGATGAGGGTCAACTCTAATGACTTCATTTGAACTTGATTACCTCCATAAAGACCCTATTTCCAAATAAGGTCATATTCTAAAGTATTGGTGGTTAGGACTTCAGTGTATCTTTTTTGGAGGACACAATTCAACTCATAACAAATGGGTTTAACATTAGTCAGATACAATAAAAGAGAATCAATGAAAAAAATTTCATCAGTGAATGAAAGAATAAATCAGAAAATTAACCAGAATGCAATATCAAAAAATTAAGAGATAGAAAATATAAAAGAGAAGTTCAAAGTTATATAGGACAAAATAAGATTCAACCTATATCTCTTAGGAGTTTCAGAAAGATGAAGAAAAAAAGCATGAAAGAGAAGCAATATTCACTGAGATAATGGGATTTTTTCCAGAATTTATGAAAAATAAGTGTTTAGATTTAGGAAACATGCCAAGAGAAAAGTAGGTCAAAGAGAAATAAATACACAGCCATATATATATACACACACACACACACACACACACGTGTGTATATACATCTTATAACGAAACTATAGATCAAAAATAAAATCTTAAAAGAAATGAGGAAAAAAGATTAACTATAAATAAATAAAGATTAGATTGATGGCAGACTTCTCATTAGCAAAAATAGAAACCAAACCAAAACTAATCTATGCTGGTAGAAGTCTGGATAAGGTTTAACTGTTGGTGGGTGACGGTGGGTAGTGGCTGGCAGGGGGCATGAGGGGTGGGCTCCTGGGGTGTCGGCCAGGTTCTGTTTCTTGATTTTGATTTCTAGGTTTTGATTACATGGGCTCATTGGGCTGTATAATAATGCTATCTGTGCTTTCCTATATGTATATTGTATTTCAACAAAATATTTTAAAAAGAGAGACCAGAAGACAAAGGAATAGTATCTTCAAAGCACTGAGGAGAAAAAGTCAGCAAAATGATCATTCAAGTAGCATGACAAAATAAAGACATTTTTCAATCCAATGAAGACTGTGAGACTTTACTATTCACCACCCATGTTGAAAGAACCACTAAAGGATGTATTGCAGTAGGAAGAAAACTGAACCCATAATGAAGGAATAACATTGCAAGGAGCAATAGTGAGGGAAGAAATTGATAAACATGTAAGGTAAATCTAAGTAACACGCACTGAAAAACCAAGGGTAAAGAAGACTAGTTTTTAAACAAGGAAGAATTAAAATTCTGAGGGGAAAAAAATATCATGGATGATGAGAGGTATCTTTGGGTACAAAGGTCCCTGTATAATTTGGGATAAATTTTGGCTTGAAGAATACAAGTTAAAAATTTAAAGATGTTAAAAAAAATAAAATAAAATAAAAAAGACCAAAAAAAAAAAAAGGAGTTATACAGCAGAAACTAACACAACATTGTAAAGCAATTATACTCCAATAAAGATATAAAAAAATTTTAATGATAACTAAAAGATAAGAAATAGAATATATAAATTTCAAACCAGTGGAAAGGGGAAAAGGGATAAAGAAAATTCAGACTAACCAAGAGAAGCCAGTAAAGGAAAAAGACGAAGCCAAGAAAAGGCAGGTATACTGAAATAATAAACAAGATTATGGGGAAAAGCCCAAAGAAATCATGATTTAAATAATGAAATTTAAATGGATTAAGTTGGCCAATTAAAGAGAGATATTCTTAAATTTTTAATAATTCAGTTATATGCTATTTGAAAGAGACATGCATGAAACACAATGATACAAAGTTGAAAGTTAGTATACAAATACTAACCCAAAGAAAGTTTAAAAATACTAAGATCAGAGAGCATTCAAGAGGGGAAAAAACTTACTCGGAGTTAAAACTGTCATTAGTTTATGAGAAATAAAAGGACCAATTAATTCTTCAAGAAAATATAACAATCATGAGATTGAATAAACCAAACATGGTCTCAAACTACATAAAGAAAGAAATTAACCAAATCACAAGAAATTGATCAATTCTCCATCATGCTGGGAGATTTCCTAACACTCCTGTTTTAAGTCTGATAAGTCTAGTTGATGTGCGTACATTTCATGTGGCAACTAAACCCTAAAATCCTTGAAGTAGGGTGCGTATCTTCTGCCATGTTCCACAGCATATGAAAGGCACTTCCCTGCCCCTCAAAGTAACCGTACATAACCCCTTCTCATATAATGGATGGAAGGCTAAGTGCTATAAGCAAGTGCAAAGCACAAAAAGTGCATACTAATAAGTTATTAATGATAGTAGACACTTTTTTAACCAGCAAAACGAATTAATAGTAGAATAATTAGTGAAGATTTAAAACAATGGATTGAAAAGAGAAAAAAATGTATTATCTCACTGTACTTCTTTTTCAGTATTTATGAGACACCAGGTTCAGATCAAATTATCAAATTACTGTATTAACCAGAGGATCACTTATATTCCTTCTAAATGGGGAAAAAAATTAAACCTGGAAAGATTATAGAACTGTAAACAGAATTCGCATTTAAAGGGCACAAGACAATAGCAATTATGCTACCCCCTAGTGGCAGAGCGTGGCAACCCAAAGCGTTTTCTATCTTATGGGTCATTTTCCTAACAAAAAAACTAAGCTACAGACCATAGAGTTGATAGTGATAAGTGTTCGATTAATGTCTGTTGTTATTGTCAACATTATCATCATCATTTTCATCACGCTCAGCCTATAGCTAAGTGCCTTTGTGACAGCCAGCAATTTCCGGGCCATCAGCTGTACCCAGGGCTGCAGGGTCACACCACAGACAGAGGGCAATTCATATTCAGGGAACAGCTTTTGGCCACTTTTCTCAGAAGGTGGCAGTATAACTGTCATACACTTGGAGACTGCCTGGCCTTTGTAGTATATCGTGCAAAAGCAGCTCTTCGAAGTTCCTAAAGAACACTAAGGGTGTTCATCATGGAACAGAATGCCATTTTCATACAGCCCTAAACTAAAATGGAGGCTGACATTTCGGTTATAACTCAATAGGCCCTATCCCATATGTATGCATGCCCCACGTGAAGTGTGTAAATTCATGTTAAAAAGGAGTTAGGGCTTCCCTGGGGGCGCAGTGGTTGAGAGTCCGACTGCCGATGCAGGGGACACGGGTTCGTGCCCCGGTCCGGGAAGATCCCACATGCCGCGGAGCGGCTGGGCCCGTGACCCATGGCCGCTGAGCCTGCGCATCCGGAGCCTGTGTTTCGCAACGGGAGAGGCCACAAGAGTGAGAGTCCCGCGTACCGCAAAAAAAAAAAAAAAAAGGAGTTAAAGCCCCTATTTACCAAGAGATTCTCTTATAGTAAATGCCATAACCTCTAGGTAGCGGGCAGCAATTTTATCATTTCTTACTTTAGTAAGGATCCACACTCGAATTTGTTGAGAACGTCTAGCATGTGGTTTCCATTAAGCTTCCATCTAAGCCCAATGCCTCAGTGCAGGCTTTGCAAAATCGGTTGTGCTTTAACAAAAAAGCAGCGTTAGAATCCCTGAGTAATTTCCCCTAGGCTTGAGTAATTTCCCCTAGGCTCTAGGTCATTTTAGTTGTGTTTTAGACTAGTCACGTGGAATGCTTAACTAAAAATATTAAATATTTTCATGAATTAATACTAAGCAGTGGGCAGAGCAGCTAGAGTTGGAAACAAACATGGAAAGAATGTAATCAAAGGCAATTTGAAGATGACCTGGCAGTCTAAAAGGCAATGGTCAAGTATCCTGCTTTAAACGTTTAATGTGTGCACTTCACACAAAAACGAACGTGGCAAACTGTGATTCCAAGCTAAACACAAATCCACCCAGTTGTCAACCCACCTATTTGGTCAGTTTTAAGTTTAAAAACACTGCTGATCGTGAAAACCACAATTGGCTGCCATTTCAAACCCACCAGAACGGCTAAAATGAAATGTACAACACTGAATGTTGCCAAGGGCATGGAGCACTAGAACTCCATTCCACACTGTTTGGGGGGACTATAAAACGGAACAATGGGGAGAACCATTTGGTAGCTTCTTACATAATAAAACCTACATCTACCCTGTGACTTAGTATGCTCACTCCTAGGTATTTACTTAAGATAAGTGAAAATGTAGGTCCTCAAAAAGATCTGTACACAAAGAGCAGAAGTTTTAAATTTTGACAAAGTCCAATTTATTGGTTGTTTATTTTATAATTCATGTGGTTGGTACCTTATCTAGGAAATTTTTGCCTATCCCTAGGGTTGTGAAGATTTTATTTATGTTCTCCTAGAAGCTTCATAGTTTTAGCTTTCACATCTAGGTCATGATCCATCTTCAGTTAACAAAAAAGACGTGTACATAAATGTTCATAGCAGTTTTATTTATAATGGCCCAAAACTGGGAACTACGAAGTGTCTCTCAACAAGAGAATGGAAAAACACAGTGTGGTATATATATCCATACAGCAATAAAAAGGAATGAGCAACTGATATACATAACAACCTAAGTTAATCTCAAAAACATATGTTGAGTAAAAAACAGGGAGACACAAAAAAGTATACTTTAGGGCTTCCCTGGTGGCGCAGTGGTTGGGAGTCTGCCTGCTCATGCAGGGGACACGGGTTCGTGCCCCGGTCTGGGAAGATCCCACGTGCCGCGGAGCGACTGGGCCCGTGGGCCATGGCCGCTGAGCCTGCGCGTCCGGAGCCTGTGCTCCACAACGGGAGGGGCCGCACCAGTGAGAGGCCTGCATACTGCAAAAAAAAAAAAAAAAAAAAAAAAAAAAGTATACTTTATGTTTCTATTTATATGAAGTTCAACAACAAGCAAATCTAATCCAAGGGACAGAAGCCAGAACAATGGTTGCCTGGGTTTAAGAATCAGAGGATGCTGAGTGAAACAGAGCACAAGAGAACTTTCTAGGGGACATGAAAATGTTCCGTAACTTGTTCTGAGTGGTAATTACACAGAAATTCAATTGTCAAAAGTCTTCAAATTGTACACACTTCAGAATTGTGCATTTTATTGTATACCCATTATGGCTCATTACAAAAAAAAAACCAACCATTGCTGATTTCAATGCTGATGTTTGATCTGACGAATTTAATCCACTAGAGAACACCTTCCAAGGCACAAGGCTACTTTCCTGGAAGTGAAGTACAAGTTATTTTTTGCATTTTGGGGCCTTGCACAGTGTTGTCAGAGAGAGAAGCCCTAAGGCAGCAAAGTAAAACCAGGGCAGCGCGGAGTTACATTTCAACTTGTTCAGCTTCTAATATTCAAAAAATTCACTAATGACAGGTTCTTGAATCTCTGCCACTTTCTTCCCTAGGAACAGCTGAGTTCAGTTCAACAAACAGGATCCATTTTTTCATACTAACTTAATACTAAATAGTTTTATTTTCAAAACAGGAACATGCAGCAGAATCCCAGATTTCATTTGAATTCAGTGTACCCGTTTCATCCATTATTCATCCACACTGCACTTTCCTGGTTTATGATTTTACTAAATTTCTTCATTTGAATTATGGCCTTGTGGTCAAGAGCGGGCGATATATTATTCTTATATAATTTTTAAATACAAAGGCAAATGGCATGGAACAATTAGAATGGATGGCCTGGGAGTCTGGCTCTCGGATGTCATAGGCAAATACCATGCTCTTGACTTTAACCTATGGGTTCTACTTCACGTGGGTTGTATTTTTCATACATCAGGGGTTTCTTATAAATTTACTATTCAATCCAGCAGCCTTACTTTGTTCACAAAATATAAGCAAAACAAATATGTCAGGGTAATGATGCCAGGACTCTCCCTTATTGAAAAAAGCAGTTTATTAATACCTTATTGCTACAAGCTAGATCTTATTATCATCTTGGGTCATTTAGAATCTTATTAGGTATTCTGCTGGTGGATGAATAATCCTGTGATAAATTCTTTGCCATGTCCTTCACAGTTGTCATAGCAGGATCATAAACAGCATTTATAACAATCTAGCCTAGAGGAAGCAGCTGACAATGGTCTGCTTAGCATGCAGGAAGTATTCAGATCGGCTGTGTCTGGTTAGACACAAGCCCACAAGAGAGAGCCCAAAGTTAAATGCAGCGTGGGTTTCTCTGAAGATTCCCCTTCGAAAAATGCATGAGGTCAGGGACGTGAGGACCAAAAACACTCTGGAAGCCGCAGATACTTTCTTCCCATCAGATCTGCTGGGCAGCAGGGGAAGGCCCAGACACAAGCCGTGTTATTCCTGACAGACTGTTCAGATCTTCATTTGAAAACTCAAGATCAAGTTACAAATGATTTCATATTGACCAGTTTTTGTCCTCATTTTGTCTTCACGTACAAAACTGAGATTCACCTGTGTTACTACTGCTCTGTGTCTAATTAGTACAATTTGATGAGTCTGAAGGAAAACAAGATTATGGGTGTCATTCGCAGCATAAGCCAAGTACTTCTGCTGTATTTCAAAAGTGTAGATTTCAGCACTTATAAACTTATATGTTAAATATATATGTGTGTACGTATATATACATATAATTTGGTATATATATATATGTATATAAATGTGTATATGTATGTATTTTTTCCTGTTCACATAGGGAGAACTATAGGTCGACTAGCGAAAATCTGCTACCACTATTCTTAGAAAAATCCATGCCAAGAGGCAAATGAGCCCGTCCAATATTTTTCCAGCCTCATCTTCTGCTACCCCCTGCCACTTACCTCACAATTAATCCATAATTAATTTCTCATTATTCTCTAGATATGTCAGGCCCTTTTCCAAGTCTGGGCTTTCATAAAAGCTGCTGTCTTTGTCTAGAATACCCTTGCTCTTATTTTCTTTGCCAAATATTCTAAGTTGGATTCTCCCAGGATCAGAACCTAAAACAAGCATTTGAGTGAAAGAACTTTATTTGGGAGGTGACCCCAGGCAGCAAGTAGAGGAGTGAGGACGTGAGACAGAGAAGAGAAGGAATTCAACAGCGAGTGCAAATTGTGAGTAAGCAAGGCTCAACCTTCCTGGGGATCTCTGACAGTGTAGAATGCATCAGGGTTGCCCACCTACCCAAAGGGCAAGGAAGAAAGTAGTCACTGACTGTGGGCTGCTCCTGGCAGGACTCCCCAGCACTTCCAGCCTGCCACCTGCATTGGCTGAGCCTGCTCTCCGACAAGTCAGGAGTAGTGGGGTCATGGAACACCCTGCTGGTGAATGTTAAGGGGGTGTGGGTAGAACACTGACATCCTCTATTCCCCAGGTCAAGTCCTCCTTATTCTTTAAGTCTTAGTCTAAGTATTATTTTCTCTGGGAAAGCTTCTTTGATTCCCCCAGTCTGAGTTAGATGGTCCTTCATCTGATTCTTATAGCATGACGCTTAATCATGGCACTCATCAGATCATGTGATAAATGTGACTATCTTCCCTTCTAAGTTGTAAGCTCCTTTAGAAAAGGGTTTGTGTCTGACTCATGTTTGGATCACCAGTATAGTCCCTGACAACAGTAAAGAAACTCAGTAGATCTATATATTCCTCAAATATTTACTGAGGACCCACCATAAGCCAGACCCTATTCTGGGAGCTGGGGGATAGAGCAGTGAACAATATATTCTACTTAGGGATCTTCTAATGGAAGTAGAAGTAAAAGAAGTAGGTAAAAGCCATTAGCCAAAGTGATATGATAATTTCAGGTGTTAGTAAATGCTATAAAGAAAACAAAAGAGAGTAAGGAGTGGAAAAAGACTAGGGTGAAGAGAGGTTGCTATTTTGGCGAGGCTGCTGAGGAAAGGCTTCCCTGAAAAAGTAATCTATGAACAGATATTTAAAATAATAATGAGCAGGGACTTCCCTGGCGGTCCAGTGGCTAAGACTTCACCTTCCAATGCAGGGAGTGCAGGTTCGATCCCTGGTCAGGGAGCTAAGATCCCACATGCCTCGTGGCCAAAAAACCAACATAGAAAACAGAAGCAATGTTGTAACAAGTTCAATGAAGACTTTAAAAATGGTCCACATCAAAAAAAAAAACAAAAACAAAATCTTAATAAATAAATAAATAAAAAATAAAATAATAATGAGCAGGAGTTACTGGAAAGGGAAGGATGGACAGGCGGAGAGATTTTTAGGTAAGTAAACTACTTTGTATATTATAATGCTGGGTACATGTCATTATACATTTGTCGAAACCCACAGAATGTACACCACCTCGAGGAACCCTAATGTAAGCTATGAACTTTGGACGATAACGATGTATCAGTGTAAGTTCATCAGTTGTAGCAAACGTACCGCTCTGGTGGGGATGTTGATAATGGAGCTGCTGTGCTTGTAGAGCAGGAGGTATATGGAAATCTCTGTACCTTCTGCTCAGTTTTGCTGTGAACCTTAAAACCGCTCCCCCAAATAAAATATATTTAAAATAATAATAATGATGAGAAGGACTCAGACTTGTGAAGACATGGAAGAAAGACAGCTCCAGGTAGAGGAAATAGCAAGTTCAAAGGCTTGGAGATGGGAACAATTGTGGCATATTGGAGGGTCAGAAAAGCCAGGAAAGCTGCACTGTGGTAAACAAGGAGGAAAGTATCAGGGAAAGAGCTCAGAGGGGTGGGCAGGGGCCAGGTCATGTAGGGACTTTCTGGTGTTATAAACCAAATCGATCTAACATCCCAAAATGAACTAGAAGAAAATTCAAGACTATGTTAAAAAAAACTTTCCTCCATGGTCTGAATGTTTAGGCTAATGTGAACTTGTGGATTTATTTATCAACATGATACCTGCCTCAGTCTGTGTGGTGCAACCACGGGGCTGCAATGCTTTCCCAACTACCTATTACTCACACATTCAAAAAAATAAAAATTAAAAAAAAACCACCCAAAGAATCACCTTCGAAATAGCCACAGCAATGAAAAGTAAGTCCCTTATGGTAACTGGCTTCTTGCATCTGTTACAAATGACCTTTGGAAGTCCTGTACCATCACATCCTCAGTTTCCTCTTCAGCAAAGTAAAAGGGCAGGGACTAAATGGCCCTTAGGGTGTCTGGCAGCCCTACAAGTCTATGCATCAAAACAAAGTGAGAATAGGAGTTATATGGCTGATCCTTTTATGTAACTTTGGAACAGGAAATTTTTAAAACATGCATAGAAGTGGAGAGAATGCATAGTGAAGTTGCATGAAGCCATTATCAATC
Source organism: Aethalodelphis obliquidens (assembly GCF_003676395.1). Taxonomy (NCBI): domain Eukaryota; kingdom Metazoa; phylum Chordata; class Mammalia; order Artiodactyla; family Delphinidae; genus Aethalodelphis; species Aethalodelphis obliquidens. The sequence continues at coordinate 7,454,776 of NW_020837970.1, forward strand.
TTCAAAATTTACGAGCATTGTGTCACAGCTGGCTTTTTCATGTCCGTCCACATGAATTTATACAACCAAATATCCACTGTTCCTTCAAGGTGGATGCCCTGTGAGTCCATCCGCATATCACGTGACGCAGCAAACTCTTACATATATTCTCTACAGGGGAGGGCTGACTTGGGGACATGGCTTAGAACCAAGGCCAAAGAATAAGGCAGAGTAAGGTAGATGACCACATTAAATAGTATATATTGAGTTTCCATATTGAAAACAAATAATCTTTAAAAAGGAAACAGCTTATTTTCTGTGACTCGGTAAAACTGGCTTTGACAATATTGAATAAATACATCTTTTGAGCAGTGGTTTATCCACTACTGGAGTGTTTTCATGTGTTCGTTCAATAATTATTCAGTGAGTTCTGCACATAAGGCCCAGAAAAAGGTACCATGACTGTGCATGAGTCACAGTCCTTTCCTCAAGGAACTCACAACCCAAAAGATGAGAAATGGAGGGGTCTGGTGCCTACATTCCAGTCTGCCTGATCACACAGCAGTCCCATCACGGTATCTAGGAACTCCAATTTACCTTTGCTTCCCTCGCCAAGGCAGCTTTTGCTATAGTTGACAGTCACCTCTGTCTCCATCTTGCTGAGCAAACATTTAATTCTAACACATTTCCCTCTCTAGCACGGGAGCAAGGACAATCTGCTTTTCCTCAAACTCTGCACACGGAGAAGGGTGAGATGCACGCGGCACATGACCAGGCGCTGACGGACGCTCGCCACCAGGGCTCTATGCAACGTGTACTTCCGCTCTGAGTAAGCAGTGGCTCCTGAAGCGTCTGGCAACAGCTAGATCAATTGCTCCCACAATTCCCAGTGAGTCAATGTGCAGCGCTCTCACTGACTGATTGACTTAATACCAGCCAATTAGAGCTTAAACTGTCTAATTAAGCCGGAGAGGGAGCCATCAACTCACTGAATTCTGAGGCCTGTTAACTTCACCTAAACAACAGAATGATTTCAGGTGTGTATCGGCAACAAGAATAACTAGCAAAACCAGAAGAAAACATTTTGCAAATGTAAAACACTCCAGAAAGATGACCAAGGATAAGCAAAAGATATGTGTGGACGAAAAAAGTCAAAACCTGTATGTACCAAATTCATACACAACTATTTCTAACAGGCTCTTTCAACATATGCACTTCTTTTTTTTTTTTAAACATCGTTATTGGAGTATAATTGCTTTACAGTGGTGTGTTAGTTTCTGCTGTATAACAAAGTGAATCAGCTATACACATACATATATCCCCGTATCTCTTCCCTCTTGCGTCTCCCTCCCTCCCACCCTCCCTATCCCACCCCTCTAGGTGGTCACAAAGCACCGAGCTGATCTCCCTGTGCTATGCGGCTGCTTCCCACTACCTATTTTACATTTGGTAGCGTATATAAGTCCAAGCCACTCTCTCACTTTGTCCCAGCTTACCTGGGGAGGGGGAAGAGTAAACATATGTACTTCTGAATTCATTTTTTGTTTAAATAACAGAAAGCTAAATAAACATCATTACATAGGGCTCTACCATAAATGGTTGCCATATTTATTTCTGTTTTGCAATTCTCATTGACCAGTGTTGTTAACCATATGACAACCATCAATAGTGCTCCACTACACTCATTTAGCCACAATTCACCATTAGTATGTGCCTCTTTCTCAACTCCTACATTAACATCATAACAACTCCCCATTTTCCCTCCTCTGTGAACAATAAAACTGCTCACTTCAGAAGCATAATGACTGCCATCCTCTTCAAGAGTAAATGATAGAAAATATGGATTTGCTTTAAAATCAGTTGACCTATGAAAAATTTTAAACTGTCTATTCAAAACACTCTTTTTGCGCTGTAAAACTAGCACCTGCAAAGAAAAGAAATATACCTGGAGAGATGTTGGAACCTGATTTCTTTAGCCAAGCATGAACGTCTTATAAATACCACCGCATACAGAGACACCACCATCCTAGTTTGTCCCTAAAGCTATAACTGCATCGGCCCCTGAGATAATATTTAGCAAACAGCCTTTTTAAGAAAGTCAGCAAGAGAGAGAGAAAAAAATCTTCTCAGGTATGTGTATGTTATTAATCATAATTAAGGCATATTTGACAGCTTCTTGGCAACAGAGACGATGAGTTCCTTTCTCTGACATCAAAATCCTAAAGGAATACTTGCTGTTTCATTATCAACTTCACTGGTCTTTACACCTATAATATCCACTTTGAGAACATGAGGTCTTAGAGAAACCTGAGCTCTGGTAATTACTGTCTGTCCACCGCTGACACGGTGTAAGGTATAACATAAGCCGGGATCTTACTAAGGTAAAGTATAGGAACCTTGCTGGGGTTAAAATGTGAGTTCCAGGAAAACACATGGCCTGCCCCATAATGCATTTCCACTGAAAGGTCATCCTTCAGAGTTGCTGGGTTTTGTCTGTGCAGGTAGCTCAGCACTTTTGATTTCCCGTTAAATTGGAGAGGGAGCACTTGGTTCCCACTGCAATGGCATCCTCTGATAAGAGGGTGAGAAATGGGAAATGGATCCATTTCAAGAGACAGACTCATTTTAATAAAACCAAACAAGAGACTCACTTCCTTTTAATCATGCCCAAGTCCATTAATGTGCTTTTTAAAAGGATGCCGCTTTGGAAAGGTTCTTATGATGGCTGCGTCCTAAAGGAAGCAGCTCCAGGATTTCTGTCTGGTGCCTTTACAGATGATTTCAAGGAATTTATTCTGTTCATTTATTGGTCACAAATTTCAGCCAAGTTTCGCTCCAGCCCAGCAGGGAGATTTGGCCTGTTGCATGCAAACTCCCCAGCTCACCTTCTGCTGTTATCTTTTACAGCAAACATGGGCTTAAAAGACCTTTGCCTGTTCTAGCACCTATTTAATAGCATAGGTTGAGATTTGGATGGTTCTCAAATATAGAATGTTTCTACTTGGAAAATGGTCATTGCCATTCTCAAGTTTCTCTCTCTTGCTCATCGCCCCTCTTAAGCTGTCTCTTACTTTCTCACAACTCTCTCTCTCTCTCTCTCTGCCTTCTGTTTGACACTCTCTCTCTCTTTCTCTCTGTCTTCTTCTCTCATAATGTCTTTTTTCATCAGGCCAGGCTGAGAAGCCTGGGGGTTGAGAGAAGACAAATGGTTTTGCCTCCATCATGTAAGTGAATTGAAAGAAAGTAAATTTTTCAATCTTAATTACTCAGTCTTCAGCTTAATTTTCCCAAGGAGATCTAGAAGTGGAATCTGGGATGTCCAGGGGTTGGAAGGGACCTCAAGAGGGGAAAAAAACCACACAAGTTCACTTTCTCCATCAGGCAGGCTACATGCCCCCTGCCAGATCAGTTATTCAGTAATGAATGGTTTCTGCCTCTACCAGCTCAGCATCATGACTGTAACGCACCTTTAAATGTGATCCTCAAGACGTTAAAATCACCACCTCCGCTGACTTGGCATTTTACTGTCTATTCTTGGCTGTATTTCATCTTAGTGAGATCCCATGGGATTTGGCAATTAGCATGAATACAGCAGCCTGATAATCAAAAGTAATTAACGGCATCAAAATACAGTCTTGCCTGCTTCTGAGGACTTGTTACACACATCTAGATCTTTCTTTTTAAATGAGTACTTTATTCCTGTTAGAAAATTATCTACCACAAAATTGTATTTAGATAGAAAACCAGTTAGCTTAGTATATTGACACGTTTGAAGCAACACAGGGAAAGTGACTCAATATGTCAAGGGCAATAAGTTCTTAACCCACGAATAATTAATAATTCTAACAACAAAAGAAACACCAAAGTTACTTTTCGCAACTATATACAATATACAATACAGGCATTACGGTTTCTTTAAAAAAACAAAAGTAAAATTGTCAAATAGGGATTCTGTCAAACTGTCAAATGAAAATTTAAGAGAAACTATGGTTATTTATTTTTTCTCAGAACTCTCATTTAAATATTGCTGAGGAAAGGAAAATGGGAGGGAGATACTTTATTATAAGTGTTCAATTTACCATGAATCAAAGTTTTTAAAATTCTAGGGACTTCCCTGGCGGTCCTGTGGTTAGGACCCGGCGCTTTCACTGCCGGGGACCCGGGTTCGACCCCTGGTCAGGGAACTAAGGTCCCGCAAGCCATGTGGTACAGCCAAAAAAAAAAATTCTAAAGTTTCTCATAGTAAAAGAGAAGTGTAGGGAAGGAAAAAGTTTTCGTTAATCCTTAGGGTGCCTGGCTGGGTCTGAAAATTAAACTGACAGAGACAGATTAACAGAAGAAAAGCATATGCATTTATTTAAGTTTTATGTGACGCTGGAGACTTCATAAGAAAATGAAGATCCAAAGGAACAGTTAGACCTAGTATTTTTTGCTGGGTTTGACGAAAAGTGGGCAGTCATGGAGAGATACAATGGGACACAGAGTATGAGGGAACTTCAGTAAACTGGGGGAAACTCAGCAAGGGCTGTTTGCTCAGATTCTTCTCAGCGTCTCTTTGTCTCCAGAGATAAGGATGCTCCTTTCCTCTGGGTACAGAGAGGGCACCTCTCACATGAGGGTTTACGACCTGTTTCAGAGGAAAAGGGCAAAGAAAAGGTCAGAATGACCATTCCACTTCTGCTGTTTTCTCAAACTCCTTCAGCTTAAAATATTCAATATGTAAAGCTGCCATATTTTGGAGTACCATGTCCTGAATCCCAACAGAAGTAAATGTGGGTTTCAGTTTAAACAGATAAACGCAACTCTTATCTGAGAACCTTGGATTCCCTTTAACAAGTCACTGCTCATCATGTCACTGGTGAGGTTGACCTGTCTTCATAGCAATAGGGTATCCGGGGTGAAGGTCAGGAAAGGGGAGCGTGTTTCCAGATAGTCAAGCCTTCCTGCCCCCAAGAGAACTTTCTTTTTGAACTGATTTTCATTTAAAATATCCCTAGTTCCAGAAAGACTGAAGCTTAGTACACATGAGCCCTTCCAGTTCTCATCTGTGACTCATTTCCATTTTTAAAAAAATTGATGTTTGCTTTAATGCCAAAATCTCCCCTGACCACAAGAGCTGTGAGCTTCAGGCAGTTCCATATCATTATTTATAAAGCTCAGACTTGGACTTTTACAGTAGAACCAAAAATGAGAGACTGAGTTAACTGGCTGCTGTCGGAGAAGCTCTTTCGAAGCTCTTCTGGAAGCTTCTGTGTTTGGCACTTCTATTTCTTGTGCCACTAATATTAAGGTAAACATCAAGTTTGGGCAATTTGAGTAAACCTCGCATGTCATCTGCTGATCTTCAAGACCACATGGCGTAAAGTTGTCCTATCAAGTATTTAAAGTCTCTTTGGTATGAGGATTATGAAAATATGCTAATCTGAAACAACACTTAGTTTTTTAAGGGTACTTTAATCATATTTGTTTAAGAGGTAGATGATAATAATTACTGAAGCTAAAAGCAACTGAAGGAGATTAACAGTGAAAGACAAAGGGACTCAGACTCCCTTTCTCCAATCTAGGGAAAGGGAAACATGGAAGTAAGTTGCTGATTTTTTTTTACAGGCAACTGGGTCAACTGTACCTTCTAGCTCACCTATATTACCACCTCCCAACAATAATATATTATACTTCACCCAGGTTGAAGGTAACACACATAAGAAATAAAAAGAGACTCAAAAACTTAATATTAAAACCAAAATTTTAAAAGTGGGGGCCTTCCATGGCCCCTGCAGACATTCCTATTTGCACCTCCTTATAGCTGCCTTCGTATAAAATGAGCATTCCTTATTACGTTTCCTTCTAAGAATTATCAAAGGTTATTTTTAGTATGAAATATTTAATGGAAATGAGGATAGAAAATCACTGAAGAATCACAAATGTAACTTACCATTTGCTTTGGCACATTATCATTTTGCCATATTTGCTTCAGATCTTTTTTTCTTAAGGAAATACAACATGACAGATACAGTTGAGGTCCCTCAAGTATTTCAATCTAATTCATTGCACTGCCCCCCTCCCCCCCCAAAAGCCGCTGATCATCACTGTGGACAGGGCAGCTGTGTTGAGTAACTCACGCTGGCCCCTGGAGTTGTTCCTGGCAGCATTCTCGATGCTGGGATTGTACTCTATTTAAAGTTTTCTTCATTTTCTTTCTATCGCTAGATCATCTCCATTAGAGGAGGGAGATACACAGTATTTTAAACACCTAGACTTCCCTAAAATGAACTTACATTCCAACACAGAAGGCCAATGCTTGATAAAACCAGAATTTAGCTTTTAAAAGCAGGGAGATACTAGGTAAAACTGCCCATGAAGTGGTCCCCTCCTTTTCTTTTTCCCTCTCCTTCCCTGGCTCTATTCCCTTTCTCCTAAAAAAAGGATTTTATTTTTTTAATTAGAAAATATTTTCATACTTACTTCCCTACCTCCAACTTACATAAAATAATATAATGGTTCCCCACATACCACAATGCACGTTTAACAAATGTTATTATTTTGCCATATTTGCTTCAGATTCTTTTTTTTTTTAAGAACTCGTTACTGATTGAGCTAATAGAGCTAAAGCCACAAGAGAGCTTTTTCAAGTGGTTGTACCCATATGCTCTCCCATCAGCATCTTGAAAGAAGACCTATTTCTTCCTACTACAGCACACGATATTAGTTTGTCACCCCCATCCCATAACACATTAGGAGGTCTTTAATATCTCAAACCAAGGGAACTAAGTTTTAGACATCAGTGACAGGCAGATATGGAAGGTTTAGGCAAGGGGCCTTTCAGTAGGTACACAGTTATTATTTTTAAAATGTTCCCATCATCTCTCGTCCTCCTTTACCCACTCCTCACACTTTAGCCAGAGCGATCTTTAAAACCAAATCCGATCGTGCCACTCCTAATTTTAAACTCTTGGGTACCTTCTCATCATATTAAGAAGAAACTCCAAGCCCCTTACCTGACACGGCCAACAAGGACCTCTCACCTCTCCCCCTGTCCGCTGCACTAGCCACACTGACCTTCCTTCAACTTCCTAAAGGCACCACACTCACTGAACGTTTCTCTCACCTGACATGTTCCTTCTCCCCTGTAGTTATCCAGCTCTGAGTCATCTTTTAGGTCGCTGCTTAAGAGTTCCTTAATAGAAAAACTTTCCCTGGCCTCTCCTCACATCTAAATCAGGTCTCCTTATACAATCTTATTGAACCTCTTGGGTTCTTAAAGCATAATTTGCAAGTGTATATTTATTTGCATTAGTATTTGTTGAATGCCTGTTTCTCTTATTAGACTGCAAGCTGCATGAAGACAGAGACCTTGGCCGGGTTTTTTTCCACTTTTAAATTTACCAGCATAGTGCCTATCTCTTATATAACCAATAATTATTTACTGAACAAATGGGTGGAGATTCCTGTTTCAGACCTCAGGATTTAAAGTTTCCTTTCCCAGAATTGCGGAGCTGCCCTAATTCATCCCTCTTTTTCTCTAATAACTTACATCTATCTCCTCCGCACTCTCCCCCTCCATTTCCTTCACCCACACATTTGCTTCTTTCCCCCCATTTAGAGAAATGAGCCAAGGGCTGGTAATAAAAAAAGTACTATATCTTATGTTGATGACATATATTCTAGCCTATCTCTACTAAGTATTGCAAAGTAGATTGTCATTATCACATAGTATATATGCAATGAAAGATTCACTTCACATTTCAGAAGGGTCTCTTTTAGAGATACCGTAAGAATATCGCCATGGGTTCAAGATGATTTTAATAAGCAAAAAATGGTCAAACAAATAAGCCAAACAGCTCTTTTGCAAAAATGGAATGAGCCAAGAATTCTCAACTATAAGCCTGAAGACAACATCAGTCCATGAAGCAACCATTAGGCAAAAAAAGAAAAAGAAAAAAGATTCTGAACAGAATTGCAAGGGTCATTAACTACAATAGAACAGTCACATTCCCATAGGAAGTTCATACAAACACGATACACCATCTTATCCAATATTCAGAGAAACATATGGAGGTTTGAAATTGGATTTTGACCCTGGATATAAAAGTTCTCTAGTCATAGTTTAAAATAGAAAGCAGCAGCAGTGGCAAAAGGTGGAGCATCACCAAATTAAAATCCCGTGCTTAAAATGAAGTCAGTTGGTACCCTGAAGAACTCTGTTTTTTTCAAAAACTAACAGATGTTTTCGTATACATTTTCAGCCTTCACTGTTCACCCTCACACAATTCCACCCGCCTACTGCACGTTTCCTTTTCCTGCAAGAACCCTGAATATGACTTCAATGCGATTCTGGAGCTCATGCCTCTCTCCTTCAAAACTGAGACATTCTCAAGACTGCGAAATGGAACTGCACTGAGGAGGAGATAGAGCAGACACACGTTGTTCCTATCTCCAAAGCCAGAGCTACAAAGAGAAAACAGAATGATGAACCCACAATCCAAAATTTTGACTGGAGGATGTTGCTAGCTGTGTGCTTCTAGGACTTTTCTTCTGTTGCCCAGAAACCCACAATCCCTACTGATCAGAGAGACACTCCAGACCAAGGAAGGACCAGACTTCCAATTTCCTTCTTGATCTTTCTACCAAACTAGTGATTAAAGGTAGACGGCTGGGAGAGGTGAAGGAAGGATCCTCCAGTGAAACCTTTAAGGCACTCATTGGTTCATTTACTCATTCAACAAGTGCTCATTGATCTGTAAATGCTTGAGTGCTGTGGTCACAAGCACACGTTGGTGAACAAGATTCCCCACCTTCATGAAACCTTTCTCGGGATGGAAGACCAACATAAGTGAAACAATTACACAAATGAATATAACTCTCCAAACTATGGTTAGTGTTTGGAAGGAAAAGTATAAGCGCCTATAGGAAATTACAAAAGAAGGAGCAGGCTTTGTCTGGATTTTTAAGCTGAATTATAAATAAAAGAAAGATGAATAGGTAGGAGATTGGGATTGACATATATACACTAATATGTACAAAATAGATAACTAATAAGAACCTGCTGTATAAAAAAATAAAATTCAAAAAAAAAAAGAAGATGAACAGGTATAAAGGGATGGGTGGGGCTTCTCGCTGCCACAGGTAATGGCAAGTGCGAAGGGTCTGAAGCAGGAAGGTATGCAAGGTGGCACATCTGCTGCTGTGTCAAGGAGGCTCAAGGGGGCAGAGGTAGAAAGGAAGCTGAAAGGTGGGCCAGGGCCTGATCACCAAGGGCCTTGTAGGATGTGTAACTATTCTGGTCTTTGTCTGAAGAGGAATTTGAAGCCGTCGAAAGGTTATTAACAGGGACATTCATGGTCTAATGAGGTTTTCAGATCACTCTGGCTGTCGTGTTGAAATGTATCAAAGGGGGTCAAAGAAGAGAAGTAGGAAGACCAGTGACAACATGATTTGATATGTAATTTTTAAGATCACTTGCTACCAAGTGGAGAATGAGTTGGAGGGTAGCCAGAGTACACTCGGGAGATGAGTACATTGGCAGGGGCAGCCACCCAGGTGAGAGATGCTGATGGTCTGGGCCAAGACGGAGGCAGCATGCCTGGAGAACGGCCATGGTGACACATGAGTTGGCTCACTCCCACTCTCCCCTTGCATGGCACTGTGTGGGTCCTGAGAGGGCTGCCCTCCAAGATGTCTACACACACGGAGAGAAACTCCTCTTCAGGAAGACTCCTCTAAGAGACAGCAGTCTTCAGCTTCAGGGCCAAAAACCCTCTTGCCCCTCCTGAGCTACTGACTTATTTTAGCCCCAGGCACATGGGACAACTACCAGTTATGGTGCCTTTGTTGTGCTGGTGCAGAAAAACTCAACAAACATCAGGCCTACATTCACCAAGCACACCACTCTTCCCTGCCTGCCTCTTTGTGGCTAAACTCAGTCTTTCTTTCAGTTTGCTTTTCCTATTCTTATTTTCTTCTTCAAAATTTTTTTGTTTTATCTAGCAGTTGTATGTAATTTTTAACACACTGCTATTTACCATTTAGCAAGATTCTGTAGGAAATCATTTTTTCACTGGCTATTTATTAGTTAACACTTACTTTGTTATTTAAAATATATAAAGGGGAAAACTGTTTCTCTACTTACAGCACTTCTGTCACCAAATGAGTGGGTTTTCCACACCAAGGAATTCTCCAATTCCCTGCAGACACCAACTGAGTGTTCTACAACTTAATTCACTGCTGACACTAACTACCCCGAGTTGGTGCAGACCCCACAGGTTAAGGGCTCAGGCCCAGAAGACTGCCCCACTTCAGACTCCAGTCACAAGTATTACGTACCCAGGATATCCACACTTCTGTCTTTCATGGCTACAATTGAGAGTTTCCCACAATCCCCTCCTAGGGTACCACAATTTGCTATAATGGCTCACAGAACTTGGTGAAACACTTGACTTACATTTACTGGTTTATTATAAAAGATACTATAAAGGATACAAATGAACAGCCAAATGAAGAGGTACAGAGGATGAACTCCAGTAGGGTCCCAAGCACAGGAGCTTCTGTCCCAGTGGAGTTGGGTCATGCCACGCTCCCAGCACATGGATGTGTTCACCAACCCAGAAGCTCTCGGAACGCTGTAGTTTAGGGATTTTTATGGCTGCCTCATCATGCAGGCATGATTATCAACTCAATCTCCAGTCCCACTCCCCACCCCAGAGGATGAAGGGTGAGTCTACAGGATGGTAGAGAGGAGGTCTCAAAGTTCCAAGCTTCTCATGCTTGGTCTTTCTGGTCACCAGTCTCCATCCTGAAGCTACCCATGAGTCCCCAGCCATCAGTCATCTCACTAGCACACATGAAATACACTCTTAATACTCGAGGGATTCCAAGCGTCTTAGATACTTTTGTGTCAGGAACCGTGGACTAAAACCAAATATTATAACAAAAGATGGCCCTATCACCCCTACCAGACAGGAAATTATAAGGGTTTTAGGAGCTCTGTGCCAGGAGAGAATGTAGAAAAGCTCAAGAAGAAAATAAAAATAATCTATTATCCCACCAGGTAGAAATAATATTAGTTAACATTTTGGGGTATAGTCTTCCAATCTTATTTCTATGCCTATCTATATACCTATCATCTTCCAATCTTTCCCACAGAAAAGAGTGTGTGTGTGTGCACGCACATGTGCACACGTTTGGGGTTGTATGTGTTTGTATAAGTCTCTTAACAATTAGAGAAATGGAACAATTAGAGAAATACATAAAAAGATAGAAAGAAAGAAAGAAAAAAAAGAAAAGAAAAGAAAGAAAGGAAAGAAAAAGAAAGAAGGAAAGAAGGAAAGAAAGAAGGAAGGAAGGAAGGAAGGAAAGAAAGAAAGAAAGGAAAGAAAGAAAGGAAGAAAGAAAGAAAGGAAGAAAGGAAGAAAGGAAGAAAGGAAGAAAGGAAGAAAGAAAGAAAGAAAGAAAGAAAGAAAGAAAAGGGAAACAGACACTTCCCCCTGAATTTTGAGTAATAGATGATTTAAATCCTAGGCTGCTTCTTTGACAAAGTCAAAATTGTTTCATTCCAACTACTTCTATCAATAATAATACTCCTGCTTGTTCAATCAGAAGCAATCGTTTGGGCAAGTGATGAATGATGACTTAGAGGTTATGTGATTCCTGTCTTTCCATCTTGAGTCCTAAGAGTATTCAGGTTGATGGAAGATTGACCACAGGTAAAAAGTAAACACTCCCAATGGTCATGTCACATGCTCCCAGACGATACGGCACATTATATTTTAAATTGTTTATACAGCAGAACTAGATTGCCAGTGTAAATGACAAATCTCTTAGCTTTCTTGTTCCTGGCAGCAATCTATGAAAAAGCAGGAAATTGCTCTCAAGTTATACCAAGACTTGTTTTGTTTTGTTTTTAATTGCAAACCAACCTGAGTTGCATTCCCAGAGGAAAGCATAACCAAGAACTACAAGCATCTGTACTACCTACCTGCCTTAGGCAGGCTGTGGCAACACCACCACCTAGCACAGGTGTCACCTGGAACTCATGCAGTAAAAGTCCATACCAAAAGGCTCTTGAACAGATACTTAATCCTGCCCGACTCCTCCTCTGATACCACTTGAATCTGTTTAAAAATACAAATATCTAATAGCATACTTAGTCCATATGGTTGCAATATGGACACATCAATGTGGCCATTCTGAATAGAAATCCATAGAAATTTGTGGCCGCTATGCCATTCCCCAACCCAAAACCAGAAGAGTATACCGAAGAGTTTCCAACATGTCTTAAGTATATTAACTAGAAGGAAAAAGGGCTCACTTCTAGGGCTTTCCCATCTCAATTCTTCCTCCTCTCTTCTTCCCTTTCTCCCTTCCTATATTTATTTATAAAAGTTCAACACTTTGAGGGTTTACTGTTGAGATAAATACAGTTTTTTAAATTATTCCGTAAAAAAAATTGGTAACATGGAGAAATTTTTACATCCTATAATTACCACCAAATCATCTTCTAATTCCCTACCCCTAATTAGTCATGATATGTTTAGGAGAGGTGATTTTATTGGAATATAACTTGGCCAACTTGAAAACTTTTATTGACCATGTAACTTATTCCAGACACTATTCTAGGCACTAGGGACTCCAAAATAAGGAGGCATAACCCATCCTCATGAATCTCCCAGTTCAGTAGATACCCCAAAAACCCTAATTGAGTGCAATATCCTAATTTTTAAAAAATATACTTTGATTATTAAAAAATTTTAATGTGTCCTTGAATTTTAATATATAAATACATGGGTCTATCTTTCAATTTTATCTTCTTTCTGATTAGCCTAATATCTGTTCTTCCTGACAATGAATGATAAAAGTTGATGGTATCTATGTAATACATACTTTCAAGAGTGTCTGCCTGGCTCACCCTCTCCTTGTGTGTGTGTGTGTGTGTGTGTGTGTGTGTGTGTGTGTGTGTGTGT